>NC_057347.1:9898500-10217500 GCF_016509475.1 Prionailurus bengalensis
AGGAAGAAAAAAACATGGGCTAACATTTATTGAGACCTTAAGATTTACTGTTAATTTATTTGTTAATATTTTATTAACATTTTTCGAAAATTCATTACTTTCCAGGCACTGTTTAAGAATGTTACACTGTCCTGAGCACTCAGCACAGTGTTATTATTCCCATTTTATAGAGGAGGGAAAACAAAGCAATGGATTAAGACACTAGCCCAGGATCCCACAGCTAGTAAATCAGCGAAGCCAGGATAAGAATATGCAGCAACTCTGGCTCCAGGGCCCATGCTGTTAAATATTAAGAAGGAAAAGCTTATACACGTTGAGGGATTTGCAGGAATTTGTACATTTACATAAGCCAAGGGGACTAAATGCAGTTGAAATCAGGCTGAATTTATTAAAGGAATATTCTCTATCTGATGTGCCACGTTCTGTGCGGTTCTGTTTCCTGCACTGATTCACACACATCTGGATTCAAACCCAGATATGAGGCAGAAGGGGGCGTTCAAAGGCTGCGGGGATGCCGCCCCGAAGCTTATCCTTCATCCAACCCACTCTCCCACCTCTGTCCTGCTGAGGCCCAGAGAAAGCTCCTTCCACAAGGCCGTGTGGTAAACACGCCTTTAGAAAGTCTCCCATCCACGCTCAGGAAGATCTGAAAGCAAAACGCCTTGATGAGAAGGGAGGACTTGGCATCAGGCAAAGATTGCTTTCCCCGCGCAAAATACTGATGTTCAGTAATACTGAACCACAGAAAATCCAGGCAATGAATTAGAAGACCAACTAAGGAAATTTACCCAGAATTCTGAGGAAAAGGATAAAGAGATGAATAGAAGGTTTTTGAAAATTAAGAGACTTGAAGGAAGATTGGAAAGATCTCCAGCACAACAGGAAAGCCAGATGGCAAGAAGAAAGCGATGGGAGAAAACTAAGCTGAGGCAGAGAAGAGTGGAGAGACCTGAAGGGGACAGCCAGGCACCAGGCGAGATTAATGAAGAGGGACACCCCCCCCCCCCCAGCAGGAGACATACTACAAACGTCTGAATCCAAAGCACCCAGGCCAGCTTCGAGCAGGTGTTCCCCGGCCAGTGGCTGGAGGTAAGGAGTTCTGACCGTCTGAAGATGGGGTCAGAGGCAGGAGCTCAGCCACGACTAATCCTGTCTGGGGGTGGCTCAATCCTGCTCCAGGCTCGAGGGGCTGTGTCCCCAGTGAAGGGGTCACTCCAGACACTTCACTCTGAAGGGACACTCCACTGACAGCTGGCAAAGGGAGCAGAAGAATGCAGGGGTTGGTCAAGGCCGGCAAGAGGCCCTAAAAGAACAACCCATTTCCCTCTGTGTTCACACTGACTCCTGAGACCAAATGCATAGGTCCCCTCCCCACCCCCCCACCCCTGCCCCCCCCCCTCCCCGACACACACACCAACCACTTCTCCAAACTCTCTGGACACCAACTGGTGTCCTACAACTCAACTGTGACACTAACTACCTGCACTTAGCACAGACCCCACAGGTTAAGGACTCAGTCCCACAGGACCGGTCCCACTTCAGGTGCCAGTCCCTGGCTGTCACCTGCACTTCTGACCAACCAGCTGCAAAGTGGGGGTTTCCGCTCCCCCTGCCTCAGGTCGGATAACTTGCGGTAACGACTCCTACGACTCAGAAGGCTGTTTACTTACTAGATCACCAGTTTATTGCAAAGGACACAACTCAGGAACGGCCAGATGCAAGATGCAGAGGGAAAGGCGTGGGGTGAGCATGGGGCTTGCCCGCCCTCTTCGGGTGTGCTACCTTCCCATAACCTTGGCGTGCTCAGCAGCCTGGAAGCTCTCCAAAACCCACTGTTCAGAATTTTTACTGCGGTGGCATTAGGTAGGCACGACTGATCGGTTCACTCGCCACTGGTGGTTAAACTCAATCTCCAAACCCCTCTGCCCTCTCCAGTGGTGGGGGGTGGGGCTGAAGGTTCCAGCCCTCTCATCACGTGGTTGGTTCCTCGGGCAACCAGCCCCATCCTCCAAGAGTCACCACAATTAGCATAAACTGGAGTGCGGTTGAAAGGGGCTTATTATGAATAACAAAAGATGCTCCTCTCAAAAATTCCAAGGGTTTTAGGAGCTCTGTGCCTGGAACCAGGGAGCAGATGTATATTTTTTTAATTCTACCATGAGGCCCCACTCACCCTCCACTCTGCAGGGCAAGCAGTGACCTGGCCTCCCCCCTAGCCACAGGCACAAAGCAGGTGCTCGTGGGGCGCTGGCTAGATGTCACGGGGAAACAGGCCCTGACGAGGGCGAGGGCGGCAGGAAGGAGTGGACGGGAGTGAGTCAGGCCTATCCGTGTGCAGGCAGAACCTGTGGTCAGCGGTGGAGCCAACTCCCTGAGAGTGAACTTTTTAAGGAAGAAACTAGTGAATGAATGTTTTTGTTTTTTTGTTTTTGGGGGTTTTTTTTGGCTTTCAGGCTATCACAATGTCCCTGTTGGGGCAGAATTCATAAAGGAAATGAAAGACTGCTAGAAAAAGCAAGGAAACAGATTCTCCCCTGAAGCCTTCCCATGGCTGATGGGAAGAAGGCACAAAGGTCTGACCACGTGGTCTCAATTTGGGATGACCCTGGAGGACCATCCTATAGCTCCAGGCCCTGGGGACTGAGACAACGGTGATGGTCCTATCACATTTCACCTTCTCTCTCTGCCAGAACCTGTTTCCTTCACCCCCCAACCCTAGATATTATTTCCACGGGTGCCCTCCACAAACTTTCTACACGCAAATCTCTGTCTCAAGGTGGATTTCCCAGTAAGCAACCAGGACTATTTAGTTTTTACTATTTTAGTAATTAGATGTTATTATTATTTTTTTAATCAAAGGTCAAAGGTCAACAATTCAACTGCCTGGGGAGCCGGAGAGGTAAGTAAATGTCTGTGAAAGGCAGACCCCCTGAAAAATATTCTTACTCAAAGGCCCCATGAAAATATTCTTACTCAAAAAATTTTGAGACGCTGCAGAAGACCAATGAGGTTGGCCAATGTGTGTCCTCTGGACTGTCCATTTTACAAAGACATACGACATACTCAGTGTCACTTCGCACTCAGCTCTGTTCATTCACTGGTCAGACGTTTCTCATCCGTGGGTATAACCCTGACAATTACAGTCTGAATGGCCCGTGTGCTTACTATTTGATGAAATCAAATTACTCTCCTTGCTGAAACATTCCTCCACGTTAGATGGCTAAGCCACCGGGAGGCGACCTCACAATGTTTGTCATGGTATTAGGTAGGGGTGTTTATTGAAGGTCTACCGTGATCATTTGTGAGCCCGGATTAATTTTGCTAAGTTTAGCTTTTCAAGCACTGCTCCTGGTACATACACAATTAGGCACGGCATTTTTTACAGGTAAAAGCGACCTCAGTGTTGTCAAGGATAATACAATCGCCTCAATATTACACAAATATTTTAAAAGTCTGAAGAGACATTTTTTGGGGAATAATGGTCAAAGCTGACCATTTCACCTAAATATGAAATGAAACAGAAACCTTTAGGTCAGTTACCAGTCTGCATTCTTTTCATGCCAGGGCAAAGGCTAGACTTGTATTTTAGTTATTGTTTCCCTTTGTCTGAGTATCTTACGCATCCTTATTTGGAAGTTTTCCTTTCTGGCCTGCAATTGGAAAAAAAAAAAAATAGTACTCTGTAGAACTTCAAAATGCTTTCTAGTCTGGCCGCCATGTATGACGAAATCATACAGTTCTAAAAGGTGGAAGGGACATCGTAGATGGAGCTCAAGCCCTTTACGCACATGAAAACCCATCGAGGTCAAAAAAGGAGAGACGAGCCTGAACGTGTGCCTCTGAATCCCCTGTTTTGTCTAATACTCCCAGAAAAACAATCACCTAGAAAAAAATGGAGTTTGTTTATTTCACGTAATCCACTTATAATCAAGCCTCATCAGACGTCTCTTGCGGTATCAGTCCCTTCAAGCTGACCGCACACGGCCTCAAATCTGAAACCCTCACATCGACTCTTACAGCCTTGAGTGGTAGAGGACATTAAAATTTCTCGAGGGGGCACAATCACATTAGTGAAGCTTCCCATACATCCTGGCCCGCAGCACGCACCCACGTTCTGTCCTTCCTTGCTCCCCCCTGGACCTCACTCTCCCCTGCATTCCTCCACTTCACCTCCCCTTCCCCTTGCACATCCCTCCCCTGCACCTCACCTTCTCCTGCACCTAGTGCCTCCTCTCTCACTTCCTCCCAGCCTGGCCCTGCATGGGTCCCGAGGCTGAAAGAAGCCTAAATGTATCTGCTTCTCACAAACCCCTGGCTCAGCCTGACCAAGCCCTGGGGGCCAGTCAGCAAGCAGGGCAAACAAAGGATCCTGTCCAGCTTCGGAGAAAGGAAGCCTACCAGGTGCGGAAGGGTCTACCTGAGGAGGTGACATCAGGGCTGAAGAAGCCTGAAAGGATGAAAAGTAGGATGGAGGTAACATTTATCTTGCAAATGGCATTTTTGAAAATGAAAATAATAGGTGTGCACTGACCCGCAACAGGTGTTAACTGGGACTTAGCCTGGACAAGGGGGACTTCTGGTCGACCTGCAGAGGCGTCCGTGGACCAGTTCTGTGAGAGGCGCATCCGGGCACAGGGCAAGGAGAAGGGGCGCGGGGTGGTTCCCGGGAGGCCCGTGCATCTCAGGGGAGGGCTGAGGCGAGGGGACGGCGTGTGCCCACGCCCGCGTGTGCGAAAATACTTTATCTCACTAGGACGGCACTGTACAGCCGGAGATACTCGGACCCTGAGATGCTGTCCTCAACCAGCGGAACAGAAAGAGGTCTCCGGAGAAGCTAAAACTGTCTGTGCCCAAACTTCACACCTTTTTGTTGATCAGGAGAAGCCCTTCTGGTTTAGACACGGTTCTGGCTGCTTTGGTTACTGGTTTCCAGGCACACGGGGACTGAGGATGAGTGAGGGGAGTCCAGCATGCGGACATGGGCGGACCAAAGCCATCAAGAGGCCCCCAGCACCATCCCCACCCCACCCCCGGAGTCCAGGCTGGTAACAGAACCGGTACTGTGACAGTAAAGGAAAAGCAGGATTGTCCATAATGCCTCAAGGACTATCTTGTATCTAAAGTGGTTAGCGTAATAAGGCTCCAGATACGAGAATTTAGGACAAACCAGAGGACATTTTAACGTGCAGCTTCCACGAAAATGTAACCACCGCTCCAATTACTGTTGTCTCCTTGATTTTCATTCCTTCTTTCTTAATCACCTACAACTACTGGTTTTGAAAACCCTCACCAATGCATAAAGCACAAAAGCAGAATGCCACAGAAAGTTAGGATGTCAGGGAAGGTGTGAGGGGCACGTGGACACACAAACACACGCAAGCAAACAACACACACACACAAACGTAACCTGCAAAGAGAGACTGTTTCATCACGTCTCTGGTCCGGCCTATAACTAACTGCACGTAACACACGCAATGGAATGTACTCAGATTGAAGGAAGGGCAGAGCAGAAGAGACCAAAACGCAACTATAAACAGATAATTTTCAGAATAGTTCTAGGACCACTTTGAATGGACTCCTTGTTTATCTGTGAAAAAATCAGAAGGTTAGACTGCTGATAATTTAACCTTCAAGATTTTTTTTTTTTTTAATTTGGCTGCTGGTAGAGAGAAAAGCAGGACCAATTAGAGGAAGAAAAATGAATTCTCTGGCAGATAAAACAAAGGGGATTTTTCAAGGGCTTGGGAGGCCGTTGGCACTGGTTCTTCATTGGATAGAGTTTCAGGTCAAAATGTATGACTTTACCTTTCCAGGTTTATCATAACCCCTAATCTGAACACTTATCCATAATTAGGTTCAATATGGAACACGGAGCTGGAGAGGGGAGGAGCGTGAAGAAGCGAAGGGAAAAAAGACTAATTTTTCCAAAGTAACGGGGCAGAGGTTAAAAACAATGAAGGGGGCAGGTCACTGGAGAGAGGGTATCTACGAATAGGTGGGAATTGTGAAAAGCCACAGGGAGATCCTGCCCGTGGCCTGTTGGGCCTCTGACAGGGGTGGCTCCCCGTGCCCGGCCCCAGGGGAGTCGCTGGCCCAGGATATCTGGGTTATCTTTGTAGTGGTGTGGAATGTGGAAAATCTCTTTCTGTGAAACAAGCTTTTCTGAAGTTCATACCAGTAAGTGATTTTTTTTTTTTTTAAATCTCGGTTTTAAATATGTGGCCAACCACATCGATTTTAAAATATAAAGCCTACCTTCTCCTGAGAATTAAAAAATTTCCAGGAAATACAAGGGGCGGCTGCCATCAATTCATTAGAGCCGGGCTGTTCGCTAGGGCCTCTGGGGAGTGTTGGGGGCTGTGGAGATGAGATGAGGGGGGCAAGTAAGTGTTCTCGGCTAGTTCTCCCTCAGCTGGAGAACAAACCGTCCTGCGATGTCCACGTGAAGGCCGGGCACCAGAGGGCATCGAAGGCCAAGTCAGACGTGGGCCGGCCGACTGGGGAAGTGGCATCTCCTGACGCTGAGCAGCAGGGGTGAGGCCAGGCCAATGGGACGGGTCTGGTAGAAGGACAGTCCCAAGGGACTGCTTTGTCATGGGAGTGCGACATCTTCATGAGGAGATGCAGAAACCTTCAAAATGCTCGGCACCTTCATGATGCTTCTAGGATACGACCACACAGGTTGGTCTCATCTGACTGGAGCCATATCAAACTTTTTAAAAAAGTAAAACAGAGTTCAACTGGCTAGAAAGCTCATACCTAAAGCACAGCTGGGTGACAAGCTCAACAAAGAAAACCCCAGTCTCCCCCACCCACAAAATACCTGACTTAGAAAGTTTAAGTCTAAAAAAATCATAGGGATACCTGGCTGGCCCAGTCAGTGGAGCACAAGACTCCTTATCTCAGGGTCGTGAGTACGAGCCCCATGGTGGGCATAGAACTTACTGAAAAGAGAGTCTAAAAACATAAAATCATAGGATATTAAAGTTATCAGAAACTTCAGAGCTAACCTTGCATACACACCCTTTTACCCATATGAGGCAACAAGGAACCAATAAGAACTTACAATAATTCATCTTTCATGTTAAAAAAAAAAAACAAAACCAAAAGGGGTATTAAGGAAAATGTGACCTAAAATGGGATTATAAGAGGAATTTTTTTTAAAGTTTATTTATTTATTTTCAGAGAGAGAGCGAGCGAGCTCAAGTGCAAGTGGGAGAGGGGTAAAAGGGTGGGGGGTGGGGAGTGAGAGAAAGAGAGAGAGCAGGAAAACAGATTCAGGGCTCGAACTCACAAACTGTGAAATCATGACCTGAGCTGAAATCAAGAGTCAGACGCTTAACCAACTGAGCCACCCAGACTCCCCAGGGAAAAAAATTTTAAATCCGTGAAATCATTATGTCTAACAAGAAAAATCATAACATCAAGATGAACGGCAAAAAGGTATGTTACAAAATTTAGCAATGATTTCTGATCTTCTGAAGGACAGTATCTCCAATTAACAGAGGACATTTGTGCCATCATCACTAGGATCTAACTCTCTAAGAGTTTACTGTTTACTACAGAGGTCTTATACATTCCTTATTTCTCCCCCAGATTCTATACACATTTCTTATAGTGTGAACGTGACCTTCTAATAAACCACTGTTTCTGGTTATTATTAGCATAAAGCTACTGATACAAACACACATACCTACATACACACATACTGCATGTATATGCATATTCATACATATATGATATACTGTATATATATAAAATATATATAACAAAATTTTATATATATGATATAAAATATATATAACAAAATTATATAAATATATATGCATGCATTTCCTAGCTATTTACTGAATTCTCATTCATTCTGATAGTTTTTCAGTTAATCTTCCTGGCTATTCTAGCAAGAAAATTATAGGACCTACAAATAATGCTACTTTTGTCTCATTTTCAATAAATATTATTTTTAAACATCTTACTGCTTTGGCTAGTCTATCTGAAAACAATGTCCTGTATGGGCACCACTGTTATTTTCCTGACCTTTACAGGAATGTTTTTAGTTTCCTGTTAAGCATGGTGTGTGCAGCTTTCAGACCATTTTATTTATTATCTTAAGAAAGGATCCATTCATTCCTATTAAATGTTTCTAAGGTATATGTTAAATTTTATTAAATGTATTACTGATATACAGATGAAAATTTTTTTCTTTAAATTCACTGTTGGCATAAATTCATAGAATAATATTATTGCATTCTTGGAATGAACCAGTTTTACAGTGGCATAATAGTTTTTAAATATATGGTTGGATTAAACTTGGCTTATATTTCGATTAGGACTTGTATATCAACATCAGTAAGAAGGTACTCTGGCTTTCTTTGTTAGCACTATCTTTGAAACGTTTTGGCTTCACAGTACTAGTATTACTTTTGTGAAAATAAATTGGAATGTTTTCCATCTTTTACGTACTTCAGAATATTTTCCAAGTTTCTATTATTTGAGTATTACCGTCACAATTCTATTTGTACTTACTTGTCTGATTATGTATTTAATTTTTTTTGCACGAACTTAACATTGACTTTTTCTTTTAGCCCAACTTCATCCTAAGCAGCATAGATTTGATGTACTAGTTATAATTTTTCTGACACATTTGAAATTAATTATTAAAATAAGAAACAGTCATCTGTATATATCTCAAATCATTACCTGTACCCTCTATAATATGGCAATCTTTGGGAAACAAGGCGCTAGATGACTTTAAATATCACGGAAATTATATTTTTCTTGTATTTAAAGAACTTTACCTATTAAATCATCTGGGTTCAGGGATATTTTTGGAGCTTTTAAGTTACTTTGTGATGTCTTCCAAAATTACTCTTCTGTCCAACTGTTTCGTTTCTTCAGGAACTGATTTTATAGTTTCATTTTCAAGTTCATCAAAATTTTATACTTTTATTCTATTTTTTTAAACCACGTCTTTGAATATGTGCATTCTTAAATGCAAATCTGGGATATTTCTGTTCTCTTCTTTTTCTTAGTCTAACTATGGTTAGACATTGTTTTTTGTTTTCTCTACTTCATTGTTTTAACAAAAAACATACTCTTACATTTTTAACTGAAGGTGTTCTTTTTCTTTTTTGTTCATTCATATATCCATCCATTCATTCAACAAATATTCACCATGTGCCAAGCATGTATCAGGCAGTGTACTAGGTGGTAAGAGAGTGGGTAAGAGGAGGGTGAGACATGGGGTACCTGGGTGGCTCAGGCAGTTAAGTGTCCAACTCTTGATTTTGGCTCCGGTCATGATCTCAGAATTCGTGAGTTTAAGCCCTGCATCGGGCTCTGCGCGGACAGTGTAGAGCCTGCTTGGGATTCTGTCTCTTCTCTCTGCCCCTCCCGCACTTGCTCTCTGTATCTTTCTCAAAAATAAATAAAAATTTAAAACTCAAAAGAAAAAAGAAAAAAAAGAGGAGGATGAAACAGCCACAGTTATAATCTGCTTCATTAATTTCTGCCTTTTCAAAAAACACCTTCCTGTTTTCCCAGATTTATTTTCTTGTTTATTTCCTAATTTTCTGAGTATAGTAATTAACTTATTTTCATTGTTTCTTTTCAGACATCAAAAAATTTCAGAGGAACGAACTTGCTTATTTGTAACTTGATGAAGCACTCCATAATCATTTTTTAATAAATTGTTGTTCTCAGCTCTTTCTTGGGTCAAACTTTACCAAATGGATTAAGTTTTTTAAATTTCAACTTTTATTATCTACAGTTTTACTGCATTATGATATAACAGAGTGACCATAAAATTTCCCTTAAGAGACTGTAATGAGGCTTTCTTTCTGGAACAGGACAGATCAATGTTTTAACCATTCCACGAACAGTTTAGAAAAACTGTGTAAGACATATTGTTGAATTCTCTCGTTTTTACTTGTGAGTCTATTTTAATGCATTTCTAATAGGTTCTGCAGGAGTCACTCTTCCAAGGTTTGCTGGTTAATGTGCTGGAGTTTGTGAATGCTACTTTTTCTTCTTCAACATAGAAGGTCCTGTCTGATTTAAGGTACCCTGTGGTGCCTGTGGAGGGTAGGGGAGGAAAGTCTGTCACCGATACTATTGTTTCAGTAGAATGACTCTGTAAGTCAGACAAAGCCATAGAGATAGGCACAATTAAATGACATTTTGTATTACTATCAAGAAAGATACTGGCCTTAAGAGACAGACAGTGTAAGAAAAGCAGGTAGTCTTCTATCAAGTCACAAGTCTTTGGAGTCAGAGGGGAAATATTTATATCTAAATGCCAAAGAAATACAGACTCTAATTAAGTGACGTGGCCATTTGAACGGAGGTCTAAGGCTCCCAATTAGGAGCTGTTAAGAATTAAGGAAAATATAACTTAAATCTAAGTTTGTTTGTCACAATGGGCATTATGACCACCTCCTTCCTCAAGTTTTGAAATCACTGTGCAGAGAGATTACACAGATCTTGAACCTAGAATTCTACACCCAGAAAAACTATCAGTAAAGACAAGGTAAAACAACAGATCCTCACATAAAGGTTGAGAAAACCTATCATGCGTAGACTATCTTTGTACATGCTCAAACCAAATATGCTCCCACCACAGCAAAAGGAGCTCCCGTGGGTATTTGGAGTCCAGAGTAACAATCCTGTCCTTGTCCCTGCTAGAGGCCTCTGTTGCTGAAAAGCCTCACCTGGGATGAAATTCCTGTATTATTTATAAAAAAATACTTACATTAACTTTTTTTTTTAATGTTTATTTATTTTTGAGACAGAGAGAGACAGAGCATGAATGGGGGAGGGCAGAGAGAGAGGGAGACACAGAATCGGAAGCAGGCTCCAGGCTCTGAGCCATCAGCCCAGAGCCCGATGCGGGGCTCGAACTCACGGACCGCGAGATCGTGACCTGAGCCGAAGTCGGACGCTCAACCGAATGAGCCACCCAGGCGCCCCCTAAACTAACTTTTTAATCCTAAAATGATTTAGAATTAAGTAGAGAAGTATTTAAAACAATTAAATGAGGGGCGCCTGGTTGGCTCAGTAGGTGAAGCATGTGGCTCTTGATCTCAGGGGTCGTGAGTTCAAGCCCCTCGTTGGAGGTGGAGCCTACTTAAAAAAATAAAATAAAATAAGAATTAAATGAGTAGTAATTATGTAATTACGTATGTGTGTAAGCAGTATTATGTACTAAGAAATACTTGCAGTTTGGGATTCTATTTTTAACATTTAGGGGAATTAGACGTATAAAGAGTTCAGATCAGCCCTTGATTCCAATCTAAAATGTATAATTGAGCAATTAATTTGTAATTTTAATTTGAAGTGTGTATCTTACATACACACACACACATAGAGACAATGTGTGTTCTGAGATATATAAGAGGAGTTAAGAATCTCTGTTTATAAATGTAATTATTAAGTATATAAGACTTTAAAAAACTGGACTGGTTTATCAGACCTAACAGGAACCTAAATATATGCAGCATGTATATTTTGCTTTCTGTCTTAATCTGGAAGGGGGTCTTTTTTTTTTTTTAACAGAGATTTTAACCCATTCACATTTATTACAGTAATAGGCATTTTTAATCTTATCTGTTTTTTCTATGTATTATCACTGCTCTTTGATACATACATCATTTTTAATCCTAAAAGAGCACATTTTCCAAAGTATGTCTCTCAGAACACTGGTTCCACTCCGAAATCCTTCCATGGTACAAAATACCTCTGAGAAAAATTCCTATTCTGAGAATATTCTCTTCTTAGTGAATATTGTAAAAAATTTGATGAGTCCTTGAAATTTAATGCCAACAGAAGCCATGAATTCATTTGACTCAAGCCTTCTGACCAACACCGCTCCCCTCCCCCAAGCTCCAAACTTCTATGAATAAGATCAAGCAGACAACAAAAAATATTTTGGAAAGAGAAAATGGAATTTTAAAAGTCAACAGGAAAACTGTAAGAAAAAGGTGAATATAGAGAGTGACAGAATATATAGAGGACCACAGGAAATACTCCAGCCAAAGCAAAGGAATGCAAACACAGAGAAAGATCAGTGAAGTAGTGGGCTAACCCAAGAGTGAGGCAGGACAAGGGGGAACCAAGTCCAAACTAAAACATGCTTCTCGGACACTTTCTATGTGTGAGGCTGTTCTAATCCTTCACCGGTTTTAACAACAACCTTATGAGGTACGTTATATTAGTAACTCCTTTTCTAGATGACAAAACTGAGGCTCAGAAAGCCTAAATCACTTGTCTAAAGTCTCAGAGCTGGGAGTGACAAAACTGGGATTTGCACAGTCTGGCTCCAGAGCCCACAGTCTTAACCACCCTGCTTTTCGTCTTCAAAAAGAAAACAAATTCTCCATAATAATGGAAGTAAAAGTGAGAAGCTCCAAAACAGGATAAAAGCATGTTAAGATCATTTTAAAAGTAAATAATTATAATACCTGCACTACCTCCCTTCCAATCTTACTCCTTGCTTTTCTTTTAAAGTCATGTCTTCTGCCACAGGTCACAAGGTAAGCAATGTAAGATTACATTTCCTTCTCTCTAAGTCTAAATGCACTCCCTGGTTGCCCAGTAAATAATACATATGCGATCCTAATATGTTAAATACTGATTAGTTTTCAACTTTCAATCTACAGACAATGCACAGAAGATTTAATTATACTAATTATGGAACAGAACATTCTAGCCACATGAAAGGTTGAGAGGCAGACCAGGATAGGGTGTGAAGGATAAAATGGAAAAGACAGTTGAAATTTGAGGATGTTATATCCTCATTTACCTAGCCAAGGACACTGTTTAAAGTTGGTCAGTGAAGAAATGCAGGTGGAAGGAAGGAAGGAAGGAAGGAAGGAAGGAAGGAAGGAAGGAAGATGGTAAACAATAGAATTCCTTAGAATTCTAATTTTTTTTTTTTAGTTTATTTATTTTTTGAGAGAGAGAGGGCAAACAGAAGAGGGGCAGAGAGAAAGGGAGAGAGAGAATCCCAAGCAGGCTCCGTACTGTCAGTGTGGAGGCTGATGCGACCATGACCTAAGCTGAAATCAAGAGTTGGATGTTTAACCGACTGAGCCTCAGGTGCCCCAATTTCCCTAGAATTCTAAAGTGAAATACAGTAAAAGACTATATACCCACAACTATATTCCCCCATTGGCATTTTACCATACTAACAAGAACATCAGAAAATTTATGTATGACTTGCAGAAATGGGGGGGGGGGCGGGGAGTAGAGGCATATACTAGTAAAAATGCACTAATTCCTGAAGTTTCACAGTAAAGGTTAGTATATAGCCTTGAAAGCTACTAAGTCAAGAAATAGTACAGGCATAAGAGGCGTAGCGTATTATGTAGAATGATGGAGGTAACCATCATTTCTTTGAAATGCCCCCCAAAATAAGATAGGATGATGGATGGAAGGATGAATAGATGGATATATATATAAAGCAAATGTAGCAAAATGTTAACTGCAGATCTAGACGGTGGATATATGGGTGCTTACAGGTCTTTCATTTTTCTGATTAAATTTTTCTTAATACTGACACAGATGCGGTTGGGAGTGGATACCATGTCTGGAAAGAGATTGCCAGTATTCACCAATATTGCTGCTGTCTGTCCTCTGCCTGGCATCCACAAAGATGTTTTCCAGTCCCTCAGCATCCAGGTGGGGCCGTGTGACTGAAACTGGCCAGTAGAGCCTGGGTGGAAATGATGTGCGTCACTTCCAGGCCCGGCCCGTAGAATCTCCTGCGGTATCCTCCATGAATCCTCCCCTGAATGTTGGTACATCCAAGTGCAACCCAGCAGCCAGGCGCTAAGGATGAACGTTCGCAGGCTTGAGTCTCTAACAAACGTCTAACTGCCCAGACTGCCCCCGACTCACACCGGACTGTGATGTAAGCGAGAAACCAACTTTTAGAGTCTTCAGTGGCTATTTGGGGATTTGTCTTTAACCAGTTAGCATTCACTGTAACTAATACAAAGTAGGACCTAAGCGGGTAGAAGTAGAAGTTTCGCTTTCGTTTCACATCATTTGCATTTATTTAAACACATAAATGCAGGGGCACCTGGCTGGCTCAGTCGGAAGAGCATGCGACTCTTGATCTCAGGGTTGTGAGTTTGAGCCCCAAATTCGGTGTAGAGATTACTGAAAAAATTAAATAAACTAAAAAAATAAAATAAAATAAAAAATAAGTACATACATGCAAATTTAAGGTAAACAGCAAGCAAAAATCAGCTAGTAGTGAAACCGGGGAAAGCCTACTAAACTCACCTTTGACTAAGGCCTTCTTTAGCATTATCAGGCATCTTTGTGTGAATATAAAAAGGCAAAACTGCAAAATGGCACCCCTATCTCTGGACTGATACAACCCCACCTGGGCCCTCTCATCCCTTTATATCCAGGTGCCTTTGAACAGTGCACAACCAACACAACCATACCCAGTAGCCCTGTCTACAATGCAGGTCTGACAACCTGGTTGGAAACTGAAAGACTGCTAACATCTAGAACTTCTAGTTCTAGGGAACTTCTAGGAAGTAAGAGTAATCAACAGGTTCTCATTCAGGCTGCCCTCATTCATGGATATGTTCATGTCTTTTACTTGATCCATTTCTCCTGCCCATCCTGTAATACAATACCACAATGAAGCCACAATGACCCAACTCAAAGGATCACAGACACCACAAAAGAGGAATCCTGCTGCTACCATGGCCAATTCCAGGGCTAGAAAAGGTGTGCCCCGGAGAGGACAAGGTGCTTCCAACTGGAAGAGAGAAGACATGGGGGTTAATTCCAGCCCTTTCAAGCCTAGGGTCTAAGATGGGGATCTAAGATGGAAATTCTACCTCATTTACTCTTTAAATAGACCGTCCCTGCCCAAGCAACTGAGGTTCCTGCGGAAGGCAGCCATGAGATGTGCCACCTGGATCTCTATTCAAGAAAGAACTTGGCGTTCAGCTACAAGAACTGCAGTTAGCTGACACCTCCAGCTGTTAGTGCCACCAGGGTCCCAGGATTCAACCTGGCTTTTGGGCTAAAGGTGCCTTCTTCCCAGGCAGCCTCCAGCAGTGACTGACCACAGCAAGAACACTAGGGATTGGCCATTTCTGCCCAATCGAGTTCCCTCAATCAGTTGGCCAGGGCCTCGCCACAGCTGCAGAGCTATCTGAGGCTCTCCCTGCCCAAACCTGCCACCCCCTCCTTTCCTTTCATACGCGCTGGATCTGCATCATGGCCTAAAACTCTCCCAGCCCAGTTCTGGCTTCCCACGCCTTTTGTGTTTGTCAGGTCTCTCATAAACTTCTTTCATTCCTAATTCTATTTAACGATATTTTTTGAAGTAATCTCTATACCCAACGTGGGGCTTGAACTCATGATCCCAAGATCAAGAGCCTCGTACCCCATGGACTGAGCCAGCCAGGCGCCCACCCCCGCTCCTGCCACCCACCCCCAAGTCTTTTTAAAAGTCTGCATCTCAAAGGACAAAAGTAACACAATACAAGAACTATGTAAAAATCACACTTGGGTGTTGCTCTTCCCTTGTCCAGCCTTCCTGTTTCCCCCCCCCCTTACCTCTACCACTCATCTCTGGGCCCCTTGTTGTGACGACCCACTGAAGCACTTGTTCTGGTTCTAGTCCAATATACCACAACTGACACTGGGAGGCCCCCATCGCATCCTTGCCCTCAGGGTAAAGCAGAATGAAGACAGATTAATCTTTGACAAAACTCTGATTTCAAAAGTTTTTTGATGCATTCTACAGCATTTCATCATTGTATTAAGAGACCAGTTAAAATTGGGGCGCCTGGGTCGCTCAGTTAGTTGAGCATCTGACTCTTTATTTTGGCTCAGGTCATGATCTCATGGTTCATGAGGTCGAGCCCTGCATGGGGCCCTGCGCTAACAGTGCAGAGCCTACTTGGGATTCTCTCTCTCCCTGTCTCTTTGCCCTCCCCCCACTCAAGTGCATGTGTACATTCTTTCTCTCTCTCTCTCTCAAAAAGAAATAAATTTCAAAAAAAGGGATTAAGAAAAGAGACCAACTAAAACTATATTCATACTTTCAGGTCACCCTAGTCCCTAAGATTTCCTAATTGGTGATCTTTACTTGCAGCGAATCAGATTGAGTTCCCATTCTGAAATTACAGTCATTGAAAAATGCAATAAAATAAGTCACTGGCATAAAAGCGGTCTTTTCATCTCCTGTCCATTAGAATGCTTTACAAAGCAAAGCCACTTAGAAACTGGAACCCAAATAACTCTTTTTTTAAAGGTTTTTTTAAAGTCTATTTTTATTTATTTCGAGAGAGAGATTGAGAGCAAGCAGGGGAGGGGCAGAGAGAGGGAGACAGAATCCCAAGCAGGCTCCACACTGCCAGCACAGAGCCCCATGTAGGGCTCAAACTCACAAACCATGAGATCATGACCTGAGCCAAAGTCAAGAGTCAGACGCTTAATCAACTGAGCCACCCAGGCACCCCTAAGGTTTTATTTATTATTAAATTTATTCTTGATGTTTATTTATTTTTGAGAGAGACAGACAGAGTGCGAGTAACGGAAGGCAGAGAGAGAGGGACACAGAATCCAAAGCAGGGTCCACGCTCCACACTGTCAGCACAGAGCCTGATGCAGGGATCGAACCCACAGACCGTGAGATCATGACCCGAGCTGAAGTCTGACGCTAAACTGACTGAGCTACCCAGGCATCCTGATTTTATTTTTAAGTAATCTCCACACCCAACGTGAGGCTCCAACTCACGACTCTAAGGTCAAGAGTCACATGCTTCATCAACTGAGCCAGCCAGACGCCCTGGAACCTAAAGAACTCTAACAAGGTGGGGTGGCAGGGCGGGGGGTGGGGGTGGGGGTGTCTCTTTGCAATTTGACACAAAGGAAATGAGTTTTTACAATACCTGGGCAGCTGTGTACCAGGGAGAGGTGTTTTTAAAGTGTTACATATCTTTGACCTGACAGTTTATTATAGGGCTCTTTACGACAAAGGCATTATTTTGCAAATATTGGTTATTCTGCCCAAAGAAGTTTGGATACAGGCCGTGAACTTTAGAGAGTTGCCCCTATGTAATCTACACAGTAACCCCATCTCTGATGTTTTTCTACACACTATTCCCGTGTGGCAAAGTTTTCCATCCTGGTTGTTGTACCAGTCCAGTGAACCACAACTGCCGAGGAGGCACCCCACCTAGAGGCACCCCTCCTGGGCCCAGTCCCAAGGATACAGCCTGAGTCCCCTTGGCCTCCCTGTCAAGACAGACAGCTAAGGCACTGGGCAGTAAGCGAAGAGTGATGAATGGACCGAGGCTACGAAGATCGAGGGTTTAATTACAGCCCTGCTCCCGATCCCAGGGCTGTCACTGAACACAAGTCACTGCACCTCTCAAAGCCTCAATTTCCTCATTCAAATCTCAATTAAAAAATTACACCCTTGAGAACATTTTTAAGAGTTCTGACTCTGTCTTGGGAACACATACCCGCCGCCTGCCATTCCAGGATTCCAGCATTAAGTGGACCATCTCTCCCCAATCAGGCAAGATGTAATTTTTGAGGCTAAATTAAATTCCACTTCCTTCATGTGACAGTATAGAAATGTTCTGGCTTTGTTTTTAAATGCAACCCCGTGGTTGCAGCATCTAAATCTGTGCCGGAGGCCAGGATGATGAACCAGAAGATGACAACTAGAGCCCAGCTGACTCTCCAACCAGGCTCGCTTAATTTCTGAGGAAATAAAAATTTGATAAGCCGCTGAAGTTTCTGGTATCCCAGAAAAAGCACAGACTATTTTGGGTAAGAAACAGTCACAATCAAGCCCTTGGTCTGAGTATGAGTAACAGATCTGCTGACGGGCTGCCACCTTCCACGGGACTCCAGAAAGTGTGTGATACGCAAATGATGCACCGCAAAATGGACAATGAACCAGAAAACACTGCCAAGTCACACTTTTCGTTGCAAATGCCCAGAAAGTCTGCAGGAACTGCCTCCACCCACCGTATTCGAGACCCTGGCTGGGCGGCAGACAGGAGGGGCAAGTCAGACTCCACTACGAAATCTGGGCAGAACCCTCCCCCATCCCACCCCCACCCCCCCACCTCCCCCCCCCGCCCCGACCCCTCTCTCCACCGGCCTGGCCTGCGTGCGCCGGGCCACGGAGACCGGCTCCCTCCCGCCCCACTCGCCGCGTCCGGGCAGACCCAGAGCTTCCAGGTACGTGTTTATGGTGAGTGGCATTTCCGTGTCGCGGAACAGGCACAGGTAATTTCACAACCCCACTAGCGCATTCCAAAGGCAAGAATCACATCCCGGGAACTTCACCTTTCCACTCGCCCCTTGAGCGCCCGCGGGCAGCGCGGCGGCCGCTGGCCCGAAAGGCGGGTGGGGGAAGGGCGCCGGGCCGGGGAGGGGGCGCGGCGCGACCCCCGCAAACAGCACAGACCTGGTTCGGGATCCTCGGGCCGACCCGAGTGGTTGCCCATGCTCGGCCGACTCGGGCAACGGCCGGCTGGCCGGCCTCGGACACGGTGTCCGCCGTGCTGCAGCTCGCGCCGGCTCCGGCGGGCGAGGCAGCTGCGTCCGGCGGGTCCGCTCCAGTCAAAGAAAGGGCCGGGCGCCTTCCAGTTCCCGGCGGCCGCCGGCGGAGCCGCTCCTTGCCCGCGCGGGCGGGCCCCGCCCACCTCATCTGCATAGTGACCGCCCGGCGAGGCCCGCCCACCTTATCTGCATAGTGCCCGCCCGGCGAGGGCCGCCCACCTTATCTGCATAGTGCCCGCCCGTCTCGTCTGCATATCGCTCTAGAGCATCCAAAGGGTCCCTCCCAGGCGTGGGAGGGCCGCACCGGCAGACCGATTCGGGCCTCTAGGGGCCGACGCTGAGAACTGCAGCTGGACAAGGTAGGCTGGAAAAACCCCACTGCGGGGAGGCTGAAGCCAAGTGCCGCAAGAAAGGCAAAATCCTGCGCGTGAGAAATTCGATCGCATGTCGGGACAGGAACAACCTAGGGTTGGCACAGTACAGGCGCTTAGTGATTTCCTGGGTAAACGAAAGAATGGACGCACAAGCAACTCTTGCGGAGGGCGTGAAGAAAAATAACCCTTTAACAAGGACTCGCCCGTTATTCAAGATGGTAAATACTACCGCAAATAATAAAAATGCATACTAATCCTTAGTGGTAACCTTTTTTGCTGCTATCAGAAATGACTAACTTCTGGAAATTACCCTGGACAACTTTCATAGTTAATCTGACAGTGAAAAAAACGTAGAAATAACTAAATCTTGCTGTGAAACATATTTAGCACTAATGAAAAGATGAATGGAATGACTGGTTGTTTCCTGCATTACTTGACCGCTATGGCCCAATCCCAGTTCTTATCTTACTTATCAACATGTTAGGTCACCACTGATCACTCTTGACCCCTCAAAACAGGAGGAGGAGTCCAGACACCAGGACCCCACACCCTCCTGGTTTTCTGCCCACCTCTCTGCTCCTCCTCCCAATCCCCTTTGTTGGCTTCTCCCCATCTCCTTGATCTCTAGCACCTGGAGGCTCGTCGCCCCTATCCACTCTAACTTGGCCAGTGTCACCAACTTGTGGCTTTCATTTATTTTTTAATGTTTGTTTATTTTATTTTGAGAGAGAGAGTGGGGGGGGGGGCATAGAGAGAGGGAGAGAAAGAATCCCAAGTAGGCTCCACCCCATCAGTGCAGAGCCCAAGGTGGGGCTTGATTTCACCAACCTCCAGATAGTGACCTAAACCAAAGTCCAGAGTCTAATGCTTAATGGACGCAGTCATCCAGGTGACCCCCCAAACTTGTGGCTTTAAAATACCACCTATATATATCTTCAGCCTGGTACTCTCTTCTGTATTCCAGACTCATTTCACCAACTACCTTCTTGACACCTCCACTTAGGTGTCTTAAGCATCTCCAGTTTAACTGGAAAAAACCCAAATTCTTGATTTTCTTTCATAGATGTCTCATACAGTCTTCTCCACCTCCATAAATGGAATATGTCAGAATACATGTCATAAATGCCACCACGTCTCAGCACTTCTCACCACGTTCACTGCTACCATCTGGTCCAAGCCATTGCCCATCCTACCAGGATGATTCCAACTGCTTCCTACCCAGGCTCCCATCTTCTGCCCCCAGCCTCTTTATAGTCTAGCATGGTGCTCCCAAAACTCAGTTCAGTCTAATCATATCCCACCTCCACTTACAGTGATCCAATAGCTTTCTGTCTCACTTAGAGGAAAAGTCAACGCGCTTACCCTGACCTCCACCGAATAATTTTCCCCTCCTTCCATTCGTGGACTCACCTTCCCCCTCTCACACTGCTTTTACTACAGCAAGCTCCTCCTCACTGTTGCTCAACTAAGCCAATCATACTCCCACCCCAGGGCCTTTGCAGTTGTTGCTCCCTCTGCCCGGATTCCTCTTCCCCCACATTCCTACATATTATAATAGACCACATGGTCCACTCTCTCTCACTCCCTAAGTCTCTGGTCAAATGTCATTCTATTAAGAGGGGCTTCTCTTGTCACATTAAATAGTAAGCCAGGCCCTCAGTGCACACGCTTCCCTGCTTTGTTAGCCTCCGTGACGTATATCACCATTCAGTATACTATATATTTTCTTGTCTACTGGCTTATTTTCTCCCCACTGGACTTCATAAAAACAGGTAATAAATGAATGACTTTACAGCCTGTACCATAAACCAATCAGCTCTTACACCTTACTTCCTTTTAATAGTACTGCCATGAGTTGATTTCACCAACAAAACTGTTTGTCAAAGACAGATGCCATAGTTCTATTTCTGTAACCTACACAACCTAGTACAACACTGAGCACACAGAAACAAAAGTATTAAGGAAAAATAAATCGCATAGCATGATTTTCGAGCAGAAATGTGTACGAAATCAAGTTCAATCTCCGCCACCCCACTTTGTTAAAGCTGAAGAATAATCCCAGAAAAGATGGTTGACTTCCCAAAATATTTATGAAATGACAGACAAAGGCTGCAATTGTAAACACTGGAACAGTGACATAACTTCAATTTACAGAACAGTTACATCCTTATCCAGAGAGTTTTGAAAACTGATGAGTCATTTTATTAACCCCATAAAATGGAAAGGACTTAACCTGTGCCTTTTTATGTCAACTAAATGAGACACCGACCCAACATACCTTCTGGACTCCTATGGCTCTCTTTTAAAGTCTAAAATATCTAGTCAGCTCCTGTATGTATTTTCTCTCCTTAACTGTTTTCAAATCTTGCCTCTCTCTTGTCTTTGCTGGCATTGGTCGAATCCAGGCCTTTAACATCATACAAGGATGAATTCGCATTAGCTTCCAGCTCACTTCTAGGTCTGCTACTGCTCAAATTCCCTCGTCACAAACCTACCAGAAATGCAAATCTGACCATAGCACACCTCTGGTTTTTTTTTTAATTTAAAAATTAAAATTTAATTTAAAATTTTTTTAAATTTATTGATTCATTTATTTATTTATCTATTTAGAGAGCACATGGGCGGGGGAGGGGCAGAGAGAGGGAAAGAGAGAGAGAGGATCCCAAGCAGGCCCCGTACCATCAGTGCAGAGCCCGATGCAGGGCTCGATCTCTCATACCGTGAGATCGTGACCTGAGCCGAAACCAATTCAGATGCTTAACCGACTAAGCCACCCAGGTGCCCCAGCACGCCTCTGTTTAAAAGCTCCCCACAGCACCCCTCTACCTTTAACATAAAGGCCCCAGTTCTTCAGCACAGTATACGGAGACCCTTCATAACCTTGCACCCCACCTCCACCCTCGTTATCTTAGCCTCATCTTTCAAAAGTACTTTACTTTATATTCCTTTTACTTTATATTCCGACAACGAGATGCCCGTTGTGGTGCCTTGAACACAGCCTGTTATTTCAGGCCTCTGTGCTTTGATATCTACTATATTCCCTCTGATCTGATACTCTTCTATAAGCTGGCTGCCTGGCAAGTGCCTATTCATCTTTTAAATTTTTGCTCAGGCTAAAATCACTTCTTCCGGTGAGCCTGCCCATCTCGGCCAGAGTTAAATACTCTCTCCCTCATGAAACTTCTGCACCTTGTAAATGCTTGTCTTTTCCCAAAAACCACCTTATTTCAACCATTCGCCTTTTTTTTTAAATTTTTTTTTTAACGTTTATTTATTTTTGAGACCGAGAGAGACAGAGCGTGAATGGGGGAGGGGCAGAGAGAGAGGGAGACACAGAATCCGAAGCAGGCTCCAGGCCCTGAGCTGTCAGCACAGAGCCCGACGCGGGGCTCGAACTCATGGACCGCGAGATTGCGACCTGAGCCGAAGACGGACGCTTAACCAACTGAGCCACCCAGGGGCCCCCCATTCGCCTTTATACAATTACAAACTCTTTGAGTGGCAGTGATGCTGTCTTAATAATTTTTGCATTCCTAGTATCTAATGTATAGTAGGCAAAATAAATCATATATTTATTTACTCTGTAATTCAGTTAAAATGCTAACTTCTCAAACAAACATAATCGCTCTGTGTTGGTTACTTGAACTTCTGAAGGATTCTTGGCTATCCAGAGAAATCCCATGTAACTGAAATGAGAAGACTAAATTACATAAAAGTCAAGTCTGCCCAAATTAATCTATGATTTTAACAAAATGCAAATTAATCATGAACTTAACGTGTTTATTCCAAAGTTCACCTGGAATAATAAGTGCACTGGCCAATCTGAGAAAATTTATAAGGAGAGAGCTCCTACTCGGCTCGGTTGGTAGAGCACACAACTCTTGATCTCAGGGTTGTGAGTTCAAGCCCCATGTTAGGTATGGAGATTACTTAAAAATAAAATCTTAAAACACAAAGAAAGAAAATTTACAAGAGGAAGAATAAAGAGGAGAGGTTTACCTTATTAGAATTAAAAACATGCCATAAAATTACGTAAGAAAAACTGTATAGTTATCACAGAATGGAAATGCCCCCCCAAAAAAAAATGATTTAGAAGAATTTAACATAACGTAGCACTTCAAATTAAGTGAGACCCACATCTCACCCTTTGTGCCAAAAATAGAGTCCAATTCAATATAAATTTAA
The DNA here is from genome assembly GCF_016509475.1 of Prionailurus bengalensis. Taxonomy (NCBI): domain Eukaryota; kingdom Metazoa; phylum Chordata; class Mammalia; order Carnivora; family Felidae; genus Prionailurus; species Prionailurus bengalensis. Next base: position 9,921,615 of record NC_057347.1, read on the forward strand.
CTGTAAAACATGAAAATATGAAAGTCCCAGAAGTAAATGTGGATAAATATTCTTATAATATTGAAGGGTAAGGAAGCCTTTTTTATTGTCCCACTTTTCATTTTGAACATTTTCAAAGTCATAGAAAAGTGTGAAGAGAACACTACACCCTTATATATTTATCACCTACAATTACCAATTGTGGACATTCGCATTTGCTTCTTATCTCTGCCCCCTTCCATTTTTCTTTTCACGGCATCATTTGAAAGTATATGGTAGATATAATGACACTTCACCCCTAAATACTTCCACTATGATCTGCTAAGGCATTCTCCTCCTCCAATAGCATTATCACATCTAAGAAAAATAATATTTTCAAAATATCATATAGTATATAGCCTATATCAAAATTTCCCCAACCGTCTCCAAAATCTATGTATTTTTAAGCACCGAGATCCAATCAGTGTTAAGTGCTGTGTAAAGAAGACACATCCTCAAACAACCTTGACCAATGAGTTTGAGATGCTGATACATAGAGGTTGCCCGATAAAACTATCTTAAGAGGAGAGACGCCTGGGTGACTCAGTCCGTTTAGCCTCCAACTTTAGCTCAGGTCATGATCTCTCGCTTCGTGAGTTCAAGCCCTGCGTTGGGCTCTGTGCTAACAGTTCAGAGCCTGGAACCTGCTTTAGATTCTGTGACTCCCTCTCTCTCTGCCCCGCCCTCCCCCCCCCCCAAAAATGAATAAACATTTAAAAATTTTGTTTAGGGGCACCTGGGTGGCTCAGTTGGTTAAGCGCCCGACTTCGGCTCAGGTCGTGATCTCGCGGTCCGTGAGTTCGAGCCCCGCGTCGGGCTCTGTGCTGACTGCTCAGAGCCTGGAGCCTGTTTCGGATTCTGTGTCTCCCTCTCTCTCTGACCCTCCCCCATTCATGCTCTGTCTCTCTCTGTCTCAAAAATAAATAAACGTTTAAAAAAATTAAAAATTAAAAAAATAAAATAAAATAAAATAAAAATTTTGTTTAAAGGAGGTAGAGAAACTGAACACACTCACAGTAATTATTCCTGAGGGCACAATCTCATAATTTTGTATATTAGACATCACTGTAAACGATACTTTTAAAGATAACTTTAAAAGCAGCATGGTGAGGGATGCCCGGGTGGCTCAATTTGTTGGGCCTCTGACTTCCGCTTAGGTCATGATCTCGCAGTTCATGGGTTCCAGCCCCGCATCGGGCTCTGTGCTGACAGCTTGGAGCCTGCTTGGGATTCTGTGTCTCCCTCTCTCTTTACTCCCCCCCATCTCATTCTCTGTCTCTGTCTCTCAAAAATGAATAAACATTAAAAAAAATTTTTTTTTTTTTAATTTTTTTTTCAACGTTTATTTATTTTTGGGACAGAAGGAGACAGAGCATGAACGGGCGAGGGGCAGAGAGAGAGGGAGACACAGAATCGGAAACAGGCTCCAGGCTCTGAGCCATCAGCCCAGAGCCCGATGCGGGGCTCGAACTCACGGACCGCGAGATCGTGACCTGGCTGAAGTCGGACGCTTAACCGACTGCGCCACCCAGGCGCCCCTAAAAAAAATTTTTTAAAGCAGCATGGTGAAAGGGCAGGTTGTGGTGATCACACACACGTGGGACAAATAAAATGCCAGAATGTGATGTGAATAGGATAAAACTTCCAGTGGGCTCTAAGAATGCTTATCTCAAGCAACAGGTGAAGGTAGAGCCAATGTGCTCCTAAGCCAGTATTAAATAACCTCAAAAATTACTCTAGTGATGATGAATGATGCTGAGGCCAAAGATGCCTGTGATGCTTGTTTAAAAATAGAGCAAAAAAAAAAAAAATAGAGCAACAGTGCAACTTTAAATTACTATATTTTACACAGTGTGTGCTTTCAAATGTAAAAGTGTGACTCAGTTGATAAATACTGTATTTTCTTTCTTTCTCTTTCTTTCTTTCTTCTTTCTTTCTTTCTTTCTTTCTTTCTTTCTTTCTTTCTTTCTTTCTTTCTTTCTTTCTTTCTTTCGTAGGCTCCATGCCCAACATGGGACTTGAACTCATGACCCCAAGATCAAAACTTGCATGCTCTACTGACTGAGCCAGTCAGGTGCCCCCAAATTCTGTATTTTCTATTTCATCTATATTTGAAATGTTTATTTAAGGGAGACCAAAAAAGGGTTTTAGAAATAGTCATTGAGGGGTGCCTGGGTGACTCAGTCAGTTAAGCATCCGACTTCGGCTCAGGTCATGATCTCGTGGTCTGTGAGTTTGAGCCCCACATCAGGCTCTGTGCTGACAGCTCGGAGCCTGGATCCTGTTTCGGATTCTATGTCTCCCTCTTTCTGCCCCTCCTCTACTCACGCTCTCTCTCTCTCCCTCTCTCTCTCAAAAATAAATACACATTTAAAAAATTTTTTTAAAAAAGAAAGAAATAGTAATTGAATATAAAGATCCCCTGATGGGGGCACCTGGGTGGCTCAGTCGATTGGGAGTTCGGCTCAGGTCATGATCTCATGGTCAGTGAGTTCAAGCCCCACGTTGGGCTCTGGGCTGACAGCTCAGAGCCTGGAGCCTGCTTTGGATTCTGTCTCCCTCTCTCTCTGCCCCTCCCCAGCTCATGCTCTGTTCTCTCAAAAATGAATAAATGTTAAAAAATTTAAAAAAAAAAGATTCCCTGATGTTTAGGCATGCATAATATGTGCATGGGTCCATTTTTATTAAAAAATATTATATGATATTGTCCATATTAGTGCATATAGAAATAAATTTGGACATGTATATAACCAATTACTACCAATAACTACATCTGAAAAAAGAGAGTTATGGAAGACTTTCTTTCTCCATAGCAAGTATCTCTAATGTCTTAACGAAAAACATATGTTACTTTTATGATCAGAGCACACAAAAAGTTAAAAACAAAAACAAGAGTGTGTATCCTTAAACCCAGCAATTTGTCTTCTAGGAATGTGTTCAAAAGAAATAATTGCAAATACTCATAAACATCTAGCTTCCAAGATAATGATTCTTCACGTTTACTGAGAAATAATCACACGCCAGGGACTATTCTAAGTACTTTACATACTTTAACTTATTCAATTCCTTACCAAAATCCAATAAGATAAAGCTATTTTTTTTTTTACCCCAATGAAAGATTAGAAAATGACCAAGAAGGTGGGGTGCCTCGGTGGCTCAGTCGGTGGAGCGTCTGACTTCAGCTCAGGTCGTGATCTCACAGTCCATGGGTTTGAGCCCCACGTCAGGCTCTGTGCTGACAGCTCAGAGCCTGGAGCCTGCTTCAGATTCTGTGTCTCCCTCTCTCTCTGCCCCTCCCCCGTTCATGCTCTGTCTCTCTCTGTCTCAAAAATAAACGTTAAAAAAAATTTTTTTTAATAAAAAAAAAAAGAAAGAAAGAAAATGACCAAGAAGGTAAATACCTTGACCAAGGTTACTTAGCCATAAGGTGGCAGAGCTAGGACTTAAACCTGTGTCGGGGGTACCTCAGGCTGTCCCCAGATTTGGAGATTCCTAGACTGGCAGGACTCAGCATGTAGTTGGGCTCATGGCCATGATGTGCTCCAGGGAGAGGATACAAAAAAGGAAAAGGACCCACGGGACAGGCCGAAGGAAACCAGATGCAAGCTTCCAAACAGGGGAGTCATAGAGGATGCCTAATTCCTCCAGCAACAAGTTGCGACAACACAAGTATGATGTCATATTAGAGGGCAGTTCACTAGAGACTCCGGACCCAGGTTTTTATCGGGGGCTGGTCACACAGGCACTTTCTGCCTAGCACCTGACAAAACTCCAGACTTTCTGAAGGACTGCAGATGCTCAGCATAAATCTCAGGGTTTGCACAGACAGTTTAGGCCCAGGGAACCAGGCTTGTCAGCTGGGATGCTGGAAACCAGCCTGAAATCCAAGTTCCCAGAAGCCAGCCAAGCGCCAACCTTGCAAGCAGCCTTTCTAAGGACAGCCATCCCAGGCCTGCTCCGTTCACTTTTTTCTGCACAGTGCCCCTTCCATTTAACTCCAGAATCTGTGCTCTTAACAAGTGTTCACTGCTTCTCTTCTGTTTGCAATGGCAAAAACCTGGGGACAAAACCTTCTGGGTTGAGCATAAGTGGCCTAGTTAAATAAATGATAACAGCCACACAATGGCATCCTGTGCAGTCTTTAAAACAATGTGCCAGACATATTAAGTTACAGAGCAGAACGATATATATATTAAAAATATAATTCATAAATTTTTGGTACATAAACAAAAAAGATCTGGATACCAACACCCAGATAAGCAGGAAAGGGTTGGGAAAATTATACCTCAAGCCTCTGATTAAAGGTGGCTCTATTTGAGTGGGTATGATTTTTATGTCTTTTATGTCCTTTTGTTGCCTGTCCACATATTTTAAATTTTGTCCTAATGTGCATGTACTGTTTTTTGCTTCAGTAATTTCAAAATTCACTTTGAAAGAAATCACATGTGTTCTTAAAATTACTTTCGGTAAAATTGCTTATGTTACCAAAAGATTCTTCTGTTTCTAGAAGGATTCTTCAAATAATTATTAATTCAGCATAGATACTTGACATATACTCATCTCTTCTCCATAACACTGTTAAGAACTTAGGTTAATCTGAAGGTAGTACTATATGACAATTCATATTTTTACTAAATACCGTAGTGTCCATCTACCATTTTTTAATAACATGATATCAAACTGTAATTTAAATGTTACAAAAACTTCAAACAATCAAAATTAGAAAGAAATATTATAATGGCCCTCTATTCACCTAACAAACCAGTTTCAACAATTAGCAATTCGTGGTCAATCTTGTTTCATCGACCATCATCTATTTCTCTCTCTATCCTCAGTTATTTTGAAACGAATCCCAGGTATTCTATTTCATTGGTAAATGTGTCAGTCTATTTCTTTTGAGAGAGAGAGAGTGAGAATGAACAGGGGAGAGGCAGAGAGAGAGAAAGAGAGAGAATCCCAAGCAGGCTCCACACGGTCAGCACAGAGCTCCAGGTAGGGCTTTAACCCACAAACCACGAGATCGTGACCTGAACCAAAGTCAAAAGCTTAACTGACTGAGCCACGCAAGTGCTCTTTGGATTTTTTAAAATCATGATTCATACTACCACACACCTATCAGAATGGTGAAAATCCAAAACATTGACAATATCAAATGCTGGTGAGGATATGGAGCAACAGCAATGTTCTTGGGCGTCGCTCTTGGGAACGCACCTGGAAATACAGTTCGACAGTTTCTTACAAAACTCAGCATATCCTTATCACAACCTGCTAATCATGCTCCTTGACAGTCACCCAAATGAGCTGGAAAGTTATGTTCGCACAAAGACCTGTCCACAAATGTTTCCAGCAGCTTTATTCGTAATTGCCAACACTTGAAAGCAATCAAGATGTTGAATGAATGAATGGACGAACAAAATGTGGTGCATCCAGACAATGGAATATTATTCGGTGCTAAAAAAGAAATGAGCCGTTGAACTACAAAAAGACATGAAGGGGCCGTAAATGCACCTTGTGAGTTAAGGAGGCCAGTCTGAAAAGGCTATATACTCTAGGATTCGAAATATAGGACATTCTAGAAAAGGCAAGACTTTAGAGACAGTAAAAAGCTCAGTGGTTGCCAGATGTTTTGAAGGAAGGACAGATGACTTCTGTGGAGCACAGGGTATTTTTGAGGCAATGAAACTACTCTGCATGATACACTGGTGGTGGATACATATCATTATGCATTTGTCTAAACCCATGGAATATACAACACAAACAGCCCTAATATAAACTCTGGACTCTAGTTAATAACAATGGATCTACATTGGTTCACCAGTTGTAACAAATGTACCACACTATTGCAAGCTATTAATGATAGGGGATACTGGGAGTGATGGTGAGGGGTATATGGGAACTTTCTGTACTTTCCACTCATTTTTCTATAAACCTAAAACTGCTTTAAAATATATATATTCCTTTAGGGGAGCCTGGGTGACTAGGTCAGTTAAATGTCCAACTTTGGCTCAGGTCATGATCTCACGGTTTGTGGATTTGAGCCTCACGTTGGCCGACAGCTGAGGGCCAGGAGCCAGCTTCGGATTCTGGGTCTCCTTCTCTCTCTCTCTCTCTGCCCCTCCCCCCACCCCATGCTCTGTCTCTTTCTCAAAAATAAAATAAAACGTTAAAAAAAATTTTTTTAATGTATTCCTTAAAAAAAATCATGACCCAAACAATTACCTCAAACTCAAAGCAGCACCACAACACAAATTTAACAGTCACTGGGCTATCAGCACTATCAGCCGTCTCCTACTTCTTTCTTGTTAAGGAACTCTGGACAGGACGCTGATGGAAGGTCACACTATTCTTAGCCCAGGAGAGAATCTTAATGACACAGTCTAAAGCCAATGACGGTGATCCCATTTTCCTTGCTAGCACCTGGGTTAGGAATGCTATGTGACCCAGGTCTGGCCAACATCATGAGGGGAGGTCTGCTGGTGGGGGAAGTTCTCTTGCCCTTAAAGGGACATACTGGAAGAGACGTCTCTTCTCCACTGACGTAGTCCTCTCAGCTGAAGAGCACCAAAACTGCAGCAGCCATCTTGGATGGCGGGGGAGCTAGCCAGAGGGCCACGCCAACACACTCAGGATGGCAGACCAGGAAGATGGAAAGAACCTGGATCCCTGATAACATCAGTGTCCCCTCAAACAACCTTTGAGTCGCCTACCTTTTCTTTTGTTATACAACATAGTATATACTTCCTTAGCGTGGAAGTCCAGCTGAATCAGATATGATCTGACCCGGTAGCTATTCTCTTTCTCCTCTTCTAAGTAAAGGACTCCGATTCAGAGAAATTAAGCTATCTTGCCCAAGAACATAGAGATTAAGAGTAAGGAGCTGGAATGCAAGTCAGGCCTCTTGTCTCCAAAGCACTGTTTTTCTCTTTCTTTTCTTTTCTTTCTTTTTTTTGTCTATATCTCTTTGCCTCCAGTAGAAGCTGGGCACCGAATCTTCAAAGAGGTGAGTATTTCAGGATTCAGAAAAGCAAATAGTTTCATGCAATAAGTAACTGTAACTGTGAAAGAAAATCTTGAAAATCCTCCTTGAATTATAGAAAATGCATTTTTCTCCTCAACAGGGTGTAACTTAAATATGAATAACACTGCTACAATCTAAATGAAATAAGACTGAGATATGATCATTTGTACCATAAAACCCTATACACAAAAATTCCCACTGTCTGTACTTGTCTCAGCCACTGACTCATGAGTGACCATGTTCAGGCCACCCTCTGAGCTTATGAGAGCTCTATTATCTACCCACCACCTTCTCTGGAGAGCTTGGCATAAATAATAAAAAAGTCATCATTGGCCTTCAAGATTCTGAAGTTCACATTATGTGTGAAAGAAAGGCCTAGGCTGAAGACCTACCTATATATTTGCATAACCTAATGTTTCCCTTGGCTGCACAAGTCTAGGAATAGAAATGGGGCCATGTTAACAGCATCGAATGGGATTGTTCTGGCTCTAGTCACTCACTATAAACTTGACCTTCATCCCCACTGCGCAGTTCCCTCCAGTTATTTCTAGAGTGCGGCAGCTTCCAAGTTCTCAAAGCAAGAACTCAGTGCACTTATAGCATGTACCCTTTATGTTCCCTCTTGTTCAGAACTCCCTTGGGAAATCCACCTGGTGCAGACCACGCCTCCACCCTCCACTCAGCTGCCCAAGGAGGCTGCCCATCGCCAGTGGTCCTCACTCTTGCTGTCTCAGTCATTGGAACTGCTCCACAGGCCAGGCCTGCCATCCCCTCAATGCTGCTGTGGCGCCCATGACCTCTGTGCTGCCTCATGTGGTCACAGGATGTTCCTGCTACAGGCCTCCTCTCGAGGACCCCCATGTCTAGCTTGGGTTTCTACAGCAGCCAAAGCTGCCTCCCTGGCTTGGTGACGATATCAGTAATTGCCTCAATAGCCGTATCAGTGACGAGAGAGATGTTTGGAAAGAGAATCACCACAGCTTAGCCCTGGTGGCTTCCGAGAGTTGGCATTCTGGATCATGCTTTTTTAACTTTCTCTGTACTTTTCTAGATGGTGCCTTAAGCTATCAAGCATTCATAATTTCAATGAAAACAATGTCATTTTTCTTATCGAAGACTATTCATGATGAAAAATAATAATGTAAGTGGCGTTATGCACACTACACTGAATATAACAGGAGACAAGATTGCCCATGCCTTAGAGGAGCTTAGACTGCTTTATTCAATAAATAATATCCAGGATCTGTTTTATACATCACACAATTCAAGCTTTCCATATTCTAACAGAGGGGAAAAATCTCAACCTTTTTTTAAGCTTATTTCTTTATCTTTTTTTTTTTTAATTTTTTTTTCAACCTTTATTTATTTTTGGGACAGAGAGAGACAGAGCATGAACAGGGGAGGCGCAGAGAGAGAGGGAGACACAGAATCGGAAACAGGCCCCAGGCTCTGAGCCATCAGCCCAGAGCCTGACGCGGGGCTCGAACTCACGGACCGCGAGATCATGACCTGGCTGAAGTCGGACGCTCAACCGACTGCGCCACCCAGGCGCCCCTTTCTTTATCTTTTTAAGTAGTCCCTACACCCAAAGTAGGGCTCAAACTCATGACTTTAAGATCAAGACTTGCATGCTCTTTGGACTGAGCCAGCCAGGTGCCCCCAAACCTCGACTTTCTTGGGGCGCCTGGGTGGGGCTCAGTCGGTTAAGCCTCTGACTCTTGATTTGGGCTCAGGTCATGATCTTATGGTTCGTGAGTTCGAGCCCCGCATTGGGGCTGTTAGCGCAGAGCCTGCTTGGGATTCTGCCTCCTTCTCTCTCTGCCCCTCTCCTGCTTGCTCTCTCTCTCTCAAAATAAATAAAAATAAACTTAAAAAACAAAAACAAAAAAAACCCTCGACTTTCTTAATAAGCCAAAGGCCAACTTGCTAAACAGAGGCTAGATTCACACCAAGAAAACCAAGAATAACTTGAACATGGCGAGAGAGTCAAAGAGGGAGTAACAAAATTTAGTAACGGCATCAGCAGAAAAGTTCCTCAGGCAGATAGCAGGTATACTGGTCTAAGTCATTATTCCAGGGATGACAGGTGGCGAGAAAAATCAAGGAAGGATCTATGAGGAGAGAAGGCAGATTGCCTGGAGCTGGGAATGAATCAGGGATTGGCTGGGATGGCACAAGAGATCTCTCTGGGGTGACAGAAACGTTGCGAAACTTGGTTGTGGTAGATGGTTGTGACTCAGTAAATTTATTAAAAATCATTGGGCCGCACATTTTAAATGAGCGAGTTTTATGATATGTAAAGCATACTTCAGTAAAACTGGGGTTTGGTCTTTAAAAAAAAATTTTTTTTTAAGTCGAGGATGATAAATGGATGAGCCTTCAAGATTCCATGTTATTATTTCAGAACTAAAAAGAGCCTGGTCCTCACTCTGAATCAATTAGCATGACTGAAGCCTGAGGAGTGCCGCCAGGAATAGAGACTAGAAAGACACAGGCTTTGAAGAAGAGGAGATAAAGGGAAAAAAGAGTTCCACTCAAAGCAACGGAGAATTATTAGGCAGGAAAGACAATAGCAGAAGGCGGGGATATGGTGAGCATCTTACAGAAATACAAATACAGGGCTCCAGTCGACGCTTGCAAGAGAAAAGGCACATCCCGTGGTGAGATCAAGAAAGGCTTTATGAAGGAGGTGCTCTTATGAGCTGTTCCTTTCACGATGAACAGCATTTCTGTCCACGTCCAGGGTGGCAGGAGGGGGCAGGGGGCAGGGGAGGGAGGTGCCTGGCATGGACATGCGCATCCTGGACAAGCAGGCCCCAGCAGCAGGGCCGTGTCTTTGTTCATCAGCGTGAACAAAGGCTTGATTGTGAAAAAGTCCTGAATGTGTTCAGAGAATGAGCCACCGTGTGGCCTAGGACTGGAGCTCAGGGCATAAGCAGGGGACCAAGATAAGGCTGCCGCGGGATCGGGCAGAATCAAGGCAAGAGGTTTGCCCTTGGTTTCCTACCCGGTGAGGAGGCCCAAAGGTGTATGAGCAGAGAAGAGGCCTGACGAAAGCTCTGGTTTAGGAAGATTATTCCAGCAAGACAAAGCTTGCTCCCTTGTACACCCTCTACCTAACATTTTACAGATAACAGATTCACCAAAATAACCAATGTGCCCCCTTTTAATAAGACTTCACGACGCCCTGGGCAAGATGAATACAACTGATCGGTAGGCTGTCTCCGGAACAACATTGCACTTCTGTTCCCGCCGTGTGGGTTGTCTGCGAACTAAGAGTCAGATGTATTTGTTCCAAACCTGTTTATGCTAGTTATACTACTGATTTTATTTACGTAGCTTAACTATTATGGAAACCAATAAAATATGAGCACAGAGACAGAGGCATTGTTTCTACAGAAGCCACAATGAATGCTTTGAAAAGACACAATGAAGGTGAGCCCTTAAAAATCGCCTGAAGCAACTGCAAACGATGAGGGGAATATTTGTAAACGTGTAAAAGGATTCTACATTCTACGTACAGTTTTCTCCTGAAGTGTCTAAGCTCTTGGTCCTGTTTCAAGAAACTAAAACCGAAGGGCGCCTGGGTGGCTCAGTCGGTTAAGCATCTGACTTTGGCTCAGGTCATGATCTCACGGTTTGTGGGGTTGAGCCCTGTGATGGGCTCTGTGCTGACATCTCGGAGCCTGGAGCCTGCTTCTGATTCTGTGTCTCCCTCTCTCTCTGCCCCTCCCCCGCTCATGCTCTGTCTCTCTCTCTCTCCCTCCATCAGAAATAAAATAAACATTATGAAGATACTAAAACCGAAAATCATGGAAGATGGATCACAAGTGTGAAAAGATGCGAAAGAGCTCCAACCGACAGGTCTGCTCTAAGAAAATGCCTTGGCCCTGTAACCAGAGATCAGTGAATGGATACCCACTTGTATGTTTGAGGTGAGAACAAAATGGTTAAAGTATGTCAGTTTCATTTTTTAGGATCCCCTGACTTAACCCACTTTGTCAATTAACTGACCCAAGCTGGCCTGGTCACGGGACATGAGGGCACGGAACAGGCATTAATGGCCATGCGACTCCGGCCAGGAAGCCTCTGTGCTTGGGCCGGGCCAGGGGAATCCAGAGGAAATGGAAAGACGTGTGCAGATACAGCTGGCAAAGACAACTCCATGCTCAAGGGAAGGAAACTAACAAAGACAACACGAGAATGTATCTGGGTGACAGGGAAACAGCGTTGCACTAGGGCTAAGCCCAGATGCCCGGGGAAGCAGTCAGGCAGCTCGTAGAGAGGGTGGTGAGTTTCATTTAACCGAATGCAATGAGAACGCCATGCAAAGTCAAGGAGAGTGGAGACTCCCATTGTTCTGTCTGTTGGTGAACCCCAGAGCTACAAAGATGCCTGGAACACAGTAGGAGCTCAATATTTGTTGAAGGAGTGAATGGATGGACACACATGCAGATGAACATCCATGAGACATTTTCAGCCAACAGTTGGAGGCGTATTTCTGGAATGCAGGGTGCAAGTTGGGGCAGAGATGCAGGCTTGGGAGTCATCAGGGACCTTGTCTATCTTGTAACCCTAGGGCCTGGAATGGTGTCTCCCACATGGAAGGAGACAGGAGGAAATATCTTAGTAAAGGTCTTTGGCCCTAATAGTAATCCCTTTGGGGTTGGAAAGGACTTTAATGAAGGTTCTAATCCTATCACCCTACAACATCTCCACTAGAGAGTTGCTCCTTGTAGAATGAATGCCTCTCTAGCAATAACAGGGAATTCTTTATTTCCTGGGGCAACACACTTCCCTGCTATTAGAACATTCTTCCAGGGGCACCTGGGTGGCTCAGTCGGTTAAGTGTCTGACTCCTGGTGTTGGCTCAGGTCATGATCTCATGGTTTGTGAGTTCCAGCCCTGCTTCCAGTTCTGTGCTGGCAGCAGGAAGCCTGCTTGGGATTCTATCTCCCTCTCTCCCTGCCCCTCCCCTGCTTGCTCTCTACCCCTCTCTCTCAAAAGTAAACAAAATAAACATTAAAAAATTAGAAGAAGAAGAAGAAGAAGATTCTTCCATGTATTAAGTCAAAACCTGGCCCTAGTTTTACTGCTTGGAACCAAAAAGGAAAAGTTTAATTTTGACCAAAAAAGGAATTGGATGACAAAATGCAAGTGACGGTAACTTTAGAAGAAAAAAACAGTGTCCTCTTAGGAAAGCAAAGCTGAAGGGGTCTGGGAAAGAGGCCCCGGAATCTAAGGCAGGTGGATTTTTTTTTTTAATTGCCCTAATTCCTAAGTAGGAAATCCTGTTAGTGAAGATGGTTTGGGGGGGGGTGGGAATCCCATTTTATAAAAATATCTACATTTCAGGTTCTGCTCTTGGTTCCTTGTGGATGCCAATTCATTTCATCCTCCTGACTTCCAGAGATGGGTGTTGTGCTACAGATAAGGAGACACTCGGTGAGGCTGAGTGGCTTGTCCATAGTTGCATGTGATGCTTCTTCAAGGCGGGGATCCTGAGCCCCGGTAAACCATGGATTCCAACTGTGAAAGTACAGTTATTCACGGCGTGCCCTGGCAAATGTGACAGCATGTACCAAACTGAAAAATAGGACACATAGCCTTGGACGAATATGAAGTTGGCAGAAACCTGCTTAAAAAAAAAAAACACAAAAAAACGGTGTGGAAAGCCGATCCTGAAAAGGAGCTGAGGTTGTTGCAAATGGGGAGGACAGAAGCCACCAGGCTGCTCCTGCAGCTCTGCCTCTATTTCTGTCTCCTCTTGTGCACGCACACCCCCACAATGGTCTTTGCCCTGCAAAAGGTAGATCGAACCTTAGTGAGAAGAAACTGAAGTCCAAGGAGACCCCCTCGCGAGCTTACATGTCTTGGGCTGGAGGAATCGCAACCCAAATGCCGAGGTCACTTGTGAGGGAGGTCAGGGACTGCCACTGAGAAGAACAGAATGGCACCCGAGAGATGCCAACCAGACTGAGGAGGCTCTCTGGTCTTCCAAATAAATACACTGCTCAGAGAAGAAGCACCGGTGCAGAATGCTGTGTCCGTGGGTGCCGCCATTTGTGTGCAGACGGGGGAGGGGGCATGCATTTGCTTCTGTATACACCAGGTATTGCCAGAAGGACACCAGAGATCCAGAGGATACCAGACTGTGGTGGGCAGGGTGGCCGGGCCACAGGCGAGGAGCCAAACTTTCCCCTGTGCCCTTCTGCTTTGAACTGCGTGAACTGTATTATCTATTCAGTAAGTGAATGAATGAGTGAATGAATAAATAAATAAATAAATAAATATAGACATTTCACCTGTTGAACAGATTTGGTAGAACAGATTTTTAGAGGGATGGTTTGGAATGGTCTAAAAAGGAGACCCAGAGGGGCACCTGGGTGGCTCAGTCTGTTAAGCGTCCGACTTTGGCTCAGGTCATGATCTCACGGTTCGTGAGTTCGAGCCCCATGTCGGGCTCTGTGCTGACACCTCAGAGCCTGGAGCCTGGAGCCTCCTCCAGATTCTGTGTCCCCCTCTCTCTCTGCCTCTCCCCTGCTCGCGCAGTCTCTCTCTCTTTCTCTCAAAAATAAATAAAACGTTAAAAAAGAATTTAAAAAGGAGACCCAGAGATCAGCAGGTGTGCGTATGGACTAACTAGGAAAACTCACTGAGAATGGGGCAAACTGCTCTAGGATTCTTTCGACTTGATTCCTTTTCCTTTCCTTTCCTTTTTTTTTTTTTTTTTTTAGTTTTAAAAAAAGTTTTTAAGGGGCGCCTGGGTGGCGCAGTCGGTTAAGCGTCCGACTTCAGCCAGGTCACGATCTCGCGGTCTGTGAGTTCGAGCCCCGCATCAGGCTCTGGGCTGATGGCTCAGAGCCTGGAGCCTGTTTCCGATTCTGTGTCTCCCTCTCTCTGCCCCTCCCCCGTTCATGCTCTGTCTCTCTCTGTCCCAAAAATAAATAAAAAACGTTGAAAAAAAAAAAACTTAAAAAAAAAGTTTTTAAGTAATCTCTCCACCCCATGTGGGGCTCGACCTCACGACCCTGAATCAAGAGTTGCATGGTCTTCCAACTGAGCCAGCCAGGCACCCCTGCACTTGCTTTCATTTCAAAATACACGGACTTGGCTACCGCCTACGGTAGGAGTGGTGGACTGCTTTGCCTAAGGTCATACAGGTGGGGTGTGGTGGCAGGAAGGTCCAGTGAGACTTTTCTTACAGTCTTGTCGCTCCGTTGACTGTCTTGTTTTCCACTTCTCTGGCATCAACCTCACGTGTAGTTCCTGATGTAATACCCTGCACATAGACTATCAAATATAGGTTGATTTAATCAATTATAAATCTCTTGGCTCAATGTTCCAAAACGAATTCCTACAGCATAAAACCAATGGCAACTGGGCTGTCTTTTGGGATGGGTCAAATAAGGATAAATATCCCATCCGCTGGTATTAAGAAAATCGGAGTAAAGCATTCAGTTTGGTGGGCGGGGCGGGGATCAGCAGTACAGTCTCTACCCTATCTGTACTATAATCGGCTTAGGAAAAATACTTTCCACAGTATGAGACTTATTTTTGATATGGAAATCAATATGTAAACAAAGACAATTCACCAGCAAACTCAGTCATGCAAACAAACTTCGGGGAGAAAGAACAGAACACTGAAAATGTGCTGTGTGTCGGCAGCCAGGAAAAGCAGCGTAAGAGAGCAGATCTGATCATGTTTTCCATTGAGCGACTTGAACATTTCAGAAGGTCATGGCCAAGTTCAAGGACTGGAACTTTAATATTCCATGAATTCAGTGGAAAGACCTCCAGTTTCCCTTCCATCCAACATGATGATCGCACAGAGCCAGAAGAGCAGAACTTTCTTCTGGGACATAACACTTGTTCTAGAGCGGGACCCTCTATTTCCTTTCCTTTTCTCCTCTTCCGTAATGAATGCTGGGGAATTAGTACCAGGCCATGTCGTTCTGACCAAGAACCAGCTCGCACTTAAGAGAATGACGCCATGATCATTCTCTTAGAAGAATGAATTAACGCATACAACTAGAAGAGACAGCTGACCGTATTCAAGGACTTCAGTCACAGTGTTCTAACAGAAAGGGCAGTCACAGAGGAAAATGTCCTCATCTCCCACCTCTGTACTACAGCCTTATAGTGTCTGAGTTTTGACAATGACCTCTGCTGTATTTATTCAGTGCATCTTCTACCTTTCAGTTAACAGACACCAATTAGTTATTAACATGAACTCACATCATTGACAACATAGTATCCCCATCCTGAAGTTTATTGATGTATTACTCCAACACGTAATCCAATCTTTCCTGGCACAGGCATCGCTTGGTTTAAGTGCACTGAAACTTAACAGTAATGTGGTATTTTTGATTAAATACTGCAGAGAGAGTGTAAATTTATGAGTTGTTGTAAGAGTAATAAAGGCTATTTCATAAAGGTAAAAGTAATAACGCCATATTACATTTGCTTTATCTAACGACTTTGTTGATTCTATGATACTGAATCCCTTGTTCTCTTCAGATTCCTAAAAGAGATTTTTTTTTTTAAATGTTTCAGCCACAGGAAGAATTGTGTGTTTCATTAATAACTGGCGTCGTTTCATTTTGTCACCACGAATCGGGTTTCCCTCTTTCTTCTGGCTTCTAAGAAACTCAACGCCGGGGCGCCTGGGTGGTGCAGTCGGTTAAGCGTCCGACTTCAGCCAGGTCACGATCTCGTGGTCCGTGAGTTCGAGCCCCACGTCGGGCTCTGGGCTGATGGCTCGGAGCCTGGAGCCTGTTTCCGATTCTGTGTCTCCCTCTCTCTCTGCCCCTCGCCCGTTCATGCTCTGTCTCTCTCTGTCCCAAAAATAAATAAATGTTGAAAAAAAAAAATTTAAAAAAAAAAAAAAAGAAAAAGAAACTCAACGCCAAACTAGCAGCCGTAGAGCACTTGGGACAATCATGTCATCGGCACACAGGGAGCTGTGTTTTGTAATCAGTCAGTCCCTTTCCTCTAGGTTGTCAAATTCACGTGTGCAGTTATTCGAAGTATTCCTTTGGATCCCTCTGGAGTCTGCAGGGTTTCTAGTGACATACTGTTTTGTTCCATATTGTTAATCTGTATTTTCTCTTTTTTTTTTCCTTTGTCAGTCTCCATAGAGGTCTGTCAACTTTATTGATCGGTTTAAGAACCAGCTCTTTGTTTCTTTCATTTTTCTCTATGATTTTTCTGTTTCCAACTATGTAGATATTTTTCTCTTATCTCCATTATTTATCTGTAAAATGAAGCCAATCTTAGCCGTCTCAGAGTTATGAGACTTAAATGAAGTGACATGTATAAGGACCTAGAGCAGAACCTGAAATATGGATATTTTTATAAAATGTGATTCTCTCCCCCACCCCGCCCCCCCGTGGCAACACACAAATATCTTCCTTAATAGAATCCCTTACTTAGGAATTATGGCAGTTAAAAAAAGAATCTACCTGTGCCGGTGTCTGGAATACCTTGCTCAGAGTTTTAGGCTTTGCTTTCTTGAGATATGTTTTTTTCCTCAGAATTATACTTGACTCATATTATGCCCAGATTTCCATATATAGCTGACCCTCAGATAACACGGTTATACATTAGGTATGGAGTTAACAGCACCACCCCCTGCACAGTCGAAAATCTGGGCATAACTTTTTTTAAAGGGTCAAATTAGGTGGCTCAGTCAGTTAAGAGTTGACTTCGGCTCAGGTCATGATCTTGTGGCTCATGGGTTTGAGGCCCGTGTTGGGCTCTGTACTGACAGCTTGGAGCCCGGATCCGGCTTTGGATTCTGGGTCTTCCCCTCTCTCTGCCCCTCTGCCACTTGCTCTCTCTCTCTCTCTCTCTCTCTCTCAGATATATATAAATAAATATTTAAAAATTAAAAAAAGAAAATAATGAGTCAAATTTATTATTATTTAAAAAAAAAATTTTTTTTCAACGTTTATTTATTTTTGGGACAGAGAGAGACAGAGCATGAATGGGGGAGGGGCAGAGAGAGAGGGAGACACAGCATCGGAAACAGGCTCCAGGCTCTGAGCCATCAGCCCAGAGCCCGACGCGGGGCTCAAACTCCCGGACCGCGAGATCGTGACCTGGCTGAAGTCGGACGCTTAACTGACTGCGCCACCCAGGCGCCCCTTATTATTATTATGTTAATGTTTATTTATTTTTGAGAGAGAGAGCACAAGTGGAGGAGGGGCAGAGAGAGAGGGAGACAGAAGACCCAAATGAGCTCCATGCTGATAGCAGAGAGCCCGATGTGGGGCTCGAACTCACTAACCATGAGATCATGACCTGAGCCAAAGTCGGACACTTAACCAACTGAGCCACACAGGTGCCCCTGGGTATAACTTTTGACACCCCCCCCCCAAAACTTAACTATGGCTGTTGACCAGAAGCCTTACTGATAACATAAATAATTAACACATATTTTGTATTTTATATATATATCACATGCTGCATTCTTACAGTAAAGTACACTAGAGAAAAGAAAATGGTATGAAGGAAATCATAAGAAAAAATACGGGCATACCACTGTACTGTATTTATGAAAAAAAACTGCAAATAAGCAGATGGGCACAGGTCAAACCCAGGTTGTTCAAGAGTCAACTGTACACAAACTTTAGATTCCCAAGAAATCTAAATAAAAAACCTAGAACTGGTGAGTTCATCAAGTTCACAATATACAAGATAAACATATGAAAATCAATTACACTGCATTATTCCAGCAATGAGCACAAAATAAAAAATACAGAAACATAACATTTGCAACTGCTAAAAAAAACAAAATAGGGATAAATCTAACAAAATAGGTACAGGATTTATATGCTAAAAACTACAAGATGCTGCTGAAATAAATCAAAAATCTAAAGGGGCACCTGGGGGGCCCAGTCAGTTAAGCATCCGACTTTGGTTCAGGTCATAATCTCACAGTTCACGGGGCGGGGGGGGGGGGGGGGGTGGCGCCTGGGTGGCTCAGTCAGTTGAGCATCCGACTTTGGCTCAGGTCATGGTCTTGCAGTTCGTGAGTTCGAGCCCCGCGTCGGGCTCTGTGCTGACAGCTCAGAGCCTGGAGCCTGCTTCGGATTCTGTGTCTTCCCCTCTCCCTCTCTCTCCCCCTCCCCTGCTCATGCTCCGTCTCTCTCTGTCTCTCAAAAATAAATAAATGTTAAAAAAAAAATTTTTTTTAAATCTCACAGTTCGTGAGACTGAGCCCCACGTTGGGCGCTGAGAGGGCAGAGCCACTTGGAATTCTCTCTCTATGCCCCTCTCTATGCCCAGCTTGTGCTTCCTGTTTCTCTGTCTCTCTCCTTCTCTCTCAAAATAAATAAATAAACTGGGGTGCCTGTGTGGCTCGGTCTGTTAAGCATCCACCTTCAGCTCAGGTCAGGATCTCACAGTTTGTGAGTTCGAGCCCCGTGTCGGGCTGTGCTGACAGCTCAGAGCCTAGAGCCTGCTTCGGATTCTGTGTCTCCCTCTCTCTCTGCCCATCCCCTGCTCATGCTCTGTCTCTGTCTCTCTCTCTCTCTCAAAAATAAATAAACATTAAATAAACAAACAAATAAATAAATAAACTTAAAAAAAATCTAGGGGCACCTGGGTGGCTCAGTTGGTTGAGCATCCAACTTTGGCTCAGGTCATGATCTCATAGTTTGTGAGTTCGAGCCCCACGTCAGGCTCACTACTGTCACACTGTCAGTGCAGAGCCCTCCTTGGATCCCCTGGCTCCCTCTCCGTGCCTCTCCCCCACTTGTGCTCTCCCTAAAATAATAAATAAATATGTAAAAAACTCTAACTACATGGAGAGGCATACCATGTTTGTGTATTGAAAGCTTCAATATAGTAAAGATGTCAGTTCCCAGAAGAGTTCTTTGTATATGTAGGGGAGATTATTTTAAAATTTAAATGAAATGTAAAAGGAACTAGGCTCGATAAAACAACCATGGAAAAGAAGAATAATATCAAAGAATCACCATCCAATTTCAAGACTTTTTATATAGCTATAATAATCAAGACTGTGAGAGACTGGCAGAGGGATAGACAGATAGATCAATGGTACAAAATAGAAAGCCCAGAAATAAATCCACACAAATATGCCCAACTGTCTTTTGACAAAGCTGCGAGAGCAATGCGGTGGAAGAAGGGTACCCTTACCCTTTTCCACAAATGGTGCTGTAACAATTAGGCATCCATAGCATAGAAGTGAACCTTGGGGCGCCTGGGTGGCTCAGGTAGTTAAACGTCCGACTCTTGGTTTTGGCTCAGGTCATGATCTCATGGTTTCATAGTTTCGAGCCCGCGTTGGGCTCTGTGCGGACAGCTCAGAGCCTGGAGCCTGCCTAGGATTCTGTCTCTTCCTCTCTGCCCCTCCCCTACTTGTGTTGCCTCTCTCTCTCAAA
This sequence comes from Prionailurus bengalensis, assembly GCF_016509475.1. Lineage (NCBI taxonomy): Eukaryota > Metazoa > Chordata > Mammalia > Carnivora > Felidae > Prionailurus > Prionailurus bengalensis. The sequence goes on from NC_057347.1 coordinate 9,941,061, forward strand.
ATAAATAAATAAACTTAAAAACAAACAAACAAACAAGGAATGAACCCTGACTTAAGTCTCATAGTTTATGAAAAAAACTTGAGTCACCTGGGTGGCTCATTCCATAAAGCGTCTGACTTCGCTCCGGTCACGATCTCACGTTTGTGGGTTCAACCCTGCGCCCCTCCCCTGCGAGTGCGTGCTCTCTCTCAAAAATAAATACTAAAAAAGTAGTAACTTCTAGAAAAATTAACTAAAATGGATTCCATGCTTACATGCAACATGTAAAACGATAACACTTTTAGGAAAAAAAGCACAGAAGATCTTCAAGATCTGGAGCCAGGCACACGGTTCTTAAGTATAACATCAAAAGCACAGCTCATAAAAGAAAAAAAATGGTCAACTGCACTTCATCAAAATTCAAGACTTTTGCTCTGTGAGAGACCCTGTGATGGGGATAGAAAGACAAAGTGGAGACTGGGAGAAAATATTTGCAAACCGTATATAGAACAAAGACCTAGTATCTAGAGTATGTAAAGAACTCACAGGACTCCACAGGGGAAAAAAGCAAGCACTCCAACTGGGCAATGAGTGCACTCACTCATGGACAAAATATCTCACTGAAGAAGACATATGTAACACGACAAGCAGGTGGAAAGATGTTCAACATCACAAGCCATTGGGAAAATGCAAATTAAAACTACAGTGAAATATCACTGCACACCTACCCCGATGGCTAAAATAAAAAAGTGACCACACCTCATGCCGGCAAGGATGTGAAAAAACCGGATCACTCACACCTTGCTGTTGGGGATGTAAAATGGTACAGCCACCCTGGGAGGAACACGGTTCGGCTTTCTTAAAAAGCTAAACGTGCAACTACCAGGCAATCCAGAAATTGCACTCCTGGGCATTTTTTTTTTCCCAGAGAGATGCTCCCACAAAATATTTACACAATGTTTACCTGAACGTGCATGTTTCTAACAGCTGCATTCGTGATAGCAAAGAAACTCGAAACGACACAGATTCATGGGTGACTAAAGTGTGGTCCATCCATACCACGAAATACTATGAAAAAATTAAAAAGGAACAACCTTTTGCATCATACTACAACAACATGGATTAATGTCCAGAGAATGCTGGATGGAAAAAGCCAGTGTGCAAAGCTTACTGGCCGTATGATTCCATTTATGTCATATTCTTGAGATAACACAATTGTAGAAATGGAACAGATTTCAGCGGTGGCCGGGGTTAAGAAGGAGTGGGGACAGAGGGAAGTGAGTGGCTGTAAAAGGGTCACAGGCAGGTAGGGGGGATTCTGGCAGTGATGGAAACATAACCAGGCTGCCCCGATGACGGTGTCCTGGTTGAGATATTTTACTATTGTTTTGCAAGATGTTACCATTGGAAGAGAGTGGGTAAAGGGTACCAGGAAACCTTTCTCTATTATTTCTTACAACTGCACGTGAGTCTATGATTATTGCAAAATTAAAAGTTTATTTTAAAAACATGAAATACAGGGGCGCCTGGGTGACTCAGTCAGTTAAGTGTTCGACTTCGGCTCAGGGCATGATCTCCCCATTCCCGAGTTCGAGCCCCAAGTCGGGCTCTGTGCTGACAGCTCAGAGCCTGGAGCCTGTTTCAGATTCTGTGTCTCCCTCTCTCTCTGCCCCTCCCCCCACCCATGCTCTGCCTCTCTCTCAAAAGTACAGAAACATTACAAAAAATGTAAAAACGTGAAATACATGTTCAACCTTTATATTGACTTTAATTTACATTTTGATGAAAATTTATATAAAAACTATACACTTTGAATACCATACTTTGATTTTAATCTTTGAGGATGATTATAAATCCTGAAGTAATAAAAAATTAGAACGTGCTAACATGGAACCCAGGGGAAAAAAAGCTGAGAAGAGAAAAGAAAAAAAAAAAAAAAAAGAATAAAACATGCCACACGAAATTTGACCATTCCTGATAAACACAATGAAAATGAGCAAGAAAATTATTTTCATCAAATCCACACTCTAATGGGTCATCTGAAATCCCTGAAGCTTCATATTCCTTGCTAGCATGTTTAATTACTGATCAGAAAATTGGGAATAAAGAGCGGGGATGAATTTGTATTCTTGCCCCCGGGGGCTTGCAAATGTCAGGGGTGTGCCTGCCTCCTCCAGCCCACTCTCCTTTCTTGGGACAGACCAGCATTCATGGAGGTGAAAAAAGTGTTTATAATTATCTGAGCCCAGAAGCTATCTCTATTTTACTTAGAAACTCAATGGTACTGTACACTGAATTTTCTAGAAATACCACTAATCAGCAAATCAAGGGAAGACAGCCCTTGGTGTTATTCAGAAGTTGACCCTGAGTTGTCAGCATTATAGAGTCAGCGTGTCAACAGTGCCTGGGTATTTGAGCCCTGGACTCAGTCCCGTTTACATGCACTTAGCCTCCAGCATTTACAGATGGAAACAACAACAACAACGTGTGATTTTGTTAGAAGTTCTTTTCCTCTTATTTCTCCTCTACATTATAGGTAGGGCGTGATGTTGGCTTTTTCCCCCCAGTAATGTATATAGGTAGGTTGTACTACCAGTGAATTTCATTTCAGGGTATTAAAGGGTGCATTCCAAAATACTGGTGATAAAGAAGGGTGAGTGGATGCACCAGGTGGAACCTTGGCAGCGAGGGCCTTCCGAAAGTACTCCCGTGCTCCTTTCTCCTCGACTGAACTTGAACTTCTCTCGGAAAGCTGTGCAGGTGGAAATAACCGTGGCCAGCCAACAACTACAAAGCCGTGACCAGCTAATGGCAAGAGCAATCGTGCGAGCGAGAAGATAGCGCCACCTTTCGGCAAACACCAAACACCAAAACAACACCAGAACAAAAAACAAAAAACAAAAGGCAAAGCTAACTTCAAGCTTTAGTGCCCTCCCCACTCTCACCCTGGTCAACACAAAACGTTTTTCCTTCTTCCTTCAACTGAGCGTAAAATACACGACCTAACACCTCAATGGTATCCTCTATACTGGAATCCCTCTTCGTTTCCCATTCTGGAACAGCACAGACTTCCTTCTGTAAAGGATGATCCTAGAAAAATCACTAGATGTATATGGATGGTTTTGGAAGTTCATAAAAGGGGAACCACCTGAGAAATCCAGGTAAACATGCACCTAGGAAACAAAGTTTTTGGAAGAAACAGGAAATTTTAGAAAATCTCAAATTTGCATCGTCAGTGAAATTCAAGGAGCTTTTCTAGCTATGAAGCTAGAGCAAGAAGTCATGAAGAAGAAACAATTTGAGATCATGGAAATTAGGCTACAGATTAAAAACACAATAGCGGAAGTAAAGAAATGCAAAGCAAAGTGTTCTCGGTTGTAAACTTGAAGAAATCAAAAGTAATCAAAAGAATCCAACAAAATATATGATGTGGAAGATACACCCAGAAGACCAAACATACACATAATGTGAATTTCCTGAAGGAGACTCCAGGTTAAAAAGAAAAGCAAAGTAATAGCAGAACGGAGGACATTAAATAAACCCATCACCAATCCTATTAACAACTGAGCTACATGGCCTGTAGGTTACTGGGTTTATAGCTCCTCCCTGTCCAGCCAAAACACACACACACACACACACACACACACACACACACCAAAAACAAAACAAAACAAAACAAAAAACCCAACTCTGAGCAAAATAGGAAGGAGAGAATTGATCGTACAAACAGTATCTCAAGCAATATTTCTGCATCCTATTTGATGGCAAGACACTAAAAGCACTCATAGTAAAATAAGACCAAGGACATCACTAGCATTTAATAGGACTTGGGTCGCCCACACAATACAGCAGAAACCGGAAATAAAAGACATAACTACCAGACCATCACTCACCGTCAGGGAAATGCAAATCAAAACTACAGTGAGAGATCACCTCACACCTGTCAGAGTGGCTAAAACCAAAACACAAAAAACCAGTATGTGCTGGCGAGGATGTGAAGAAAAAGAACGCTCGTGCACTGTTGGTGGGAATGCAAACTGGTGCGGCCACTGTGGAAAACAGCATGCAGGGGGAGGGTTCCTCAAAAAGTTAAAAATAGAACTGCCCTACAACTCAGCAATCCCACTCTTGGGTATTAACCCAAACAACAGAAAAACACAATTCAAAGGGATACGTGCACCCCCATGTTTATAAGCATTATTTTTCATAGGCAAATTATGGAAGCAGCCCAACTGTCCATCAATAGAGGAGTGGATAAAGAAGATGTGTTTTCAATGGAGTACTACGTGGCAATGAGAAAGAACGAAATATGGCCCTTTGTAGCAACGTGGATGGAACTGGAGGGTGTGATGCTAAGTGAAATAAGCCATACAGAGAAAGACAGATACCATGTTTTCACTCTTATGTGGATCCTGAGAAACTTAACGGAAACCCATGGAGGAAGGGAAGGAAAAAAAAAAAAGAGGTTAGAGTGGGAGAAAGCCAAAGCATAAGAGACTCTTAAAAACTGAGAACAAACTGAGGGTTGATGGGGGGTGGGAGGGGGGGAGGGTGGGTGATGGGTATTGAGGAGGGCACCTTTTGGGATGAGCACTGGGTGTTGTACGGAAACCAGTTTGACATTAAATTTCATATATTGAAAAAATAAATAAAAATAAAAAAATTTAAAAAAGATGTGTTTTATACATATAAAATGGAATATTATTCAGCCATAAAAAAGAAGGAAATCTTGCCATTTGCAGCGACATGGATGGAGCTACACGGTATACTGCTAAGTAAAATAAGTCGGTCAGAAAGGCAAATGCAAGACAATTTCACTCATATGTGGGATCTAAGAAATGAAACAAACAAACGGAGAAAAAAAAGGAGAGAGAGAGAGGGAAACAGACAAAATAGACTCTTAACTATAGAGAACAAACTATAGAGAACAAACTCCCCTATAGAGGGGAGGTGGGGGGGGGACGGGTGAAGTAGGTGACAGGTAACGGGGGTTAAGAGCACACTTAGCATGATGAGTACTGAGTAATGTACAGAATTGCTGAATCACTATATTGTACACCGGAAACTAACATAACACCGTATGTTAACCACACGGGAATTAAAGTAAAACACTTAACAACAACAACAAAGGCACAACTACGGAATAGGAGACAACAAGCATTGTTATCTGCAGCTGATAGAATTGTCTACTTGGAAAGCACTTGCAAATCAACTGGAAACCATTCACACTGGGAAACCACTAGCAGCAGTAAGAGAGGGAGGGCATTACAAATTAAATATCAAGAAAATACCTACTTGAAGAACACAGTGCATGCTCCCTTGGGCAGCGCACATTCTAAAACTGGAATGACGCAGAGGTTAGCATGGAAGATGACACACAAATTCACGAAGCATTCCATATTTTTAAAAATGACTAAGGGGGACGCCTGACCACCTCAGTCAGTAGAGCATGCGACTCTTGATCTTGGGGTTGTGAGTCAAGCCCCACATCGGGCCTAGAGCTTACTGAAAAAACAATGACTAAGGATTCCCATCCACAGAGTCATGAAAGTATAAAACCTAGACATAAATTCAACAGAGAGAGGAGGAGGGCACGGAGGAGGAGGAGGAGGAGGGGAAGGAAGGCCAGCAAGCCAACCTGTGCCCACGTTTCAGCAAGTCCCAGCCCCAAGATTTACTAAGCATGGAATTGCACAGGCTGCTTAATCTCTCTGATCTACAGAATGGCAAGGACAGTGGGGCACCTGGGTGGTTCTGTCGGTTGAGCATCCGACTCTTGATCTCCGCTCAGGTCATGATCTCAGGGTCGTGAGTTCAAGCCCCCCGTTGGGCGCCACCCTGGACGTGGAGCCTACTTCAAAAAAAAAAAAAAAAGGCAAGGACAGTAATGATCCTATGTCCTAGGGTATTGTAAAGCCTAAAGGAGATGATATGTATCAAGCACATGGAACAATGGTTAGCACACAGTGTGCAAAGAATGTGACCTATTGGCAGTAATTCCACACTGGATGAAGATGATGGGGGAAAAAAACAAGACTCCCCACCCCGGCAGAAGAAACAAGGTGGCGGAGGAAAGAATTCGGGAGTCAGACTGGGTTTGACTTTGGGAACACGGCCAAACCCCACCTGAGCCTGCTCGGTTGGTTAAGCGACTGACTCTTGATTTTGGCTCAGGTCACAATCCCACAGTTCATGGGTTCGAGCACCTTGTAGGGTTCCACCCTGCTTGGAATTCTGTCTTTCTCCCTGTCTGCCACTCCCCTGCTCATTCTCGTGCTCTCTCTCTTTCAAATATAAAAAAACTTGTTTTTTTTAAAGAACATCTAGGGGCGCCTGGGTGGCTCAGTTAAGCGTCCGACTTCGGCTCAGGTCATGATCTCGCAGTTTGTGGGCTCGAGTCCCGCATCAAGCTCTGTGCTCATAGCTCAGAGCCTGGAGCCTGCTTCAGATTCTGTCTCTGTCTCTGTCTCCCTCTCTCTCTCTGCCCCTCTCCTGCTCGTGCTCTGTCTCTGTCTCTCAAAAATAAATAAATGATTAAAAAAAATTTTTTTAAAGAACATCTACCTTCTAGGTTAGAGAGGTCAAAGAGGACAAGCATCTTAGGTTGCAGCCCAAGGTACACTGGTCTGACACGTGTAACTGGGGAACGGGCGGACGCTTGTGTAGGCAAGGACACGGGCACCTTTTTGGAAGTGAGCCTGCTTCCTTAACACAGAGTCTGGCCAAGGTGCAGCTGGCACCGAACATTCAACTTACTTAACTTTTAGAAAACCCTGATACCAGTTTAAAATAAGGACATCCTCTTAAATCCCACATGTGCTATGTACAGAATCACCTAAATGAACACTTTTGTGTGGTGCCAGTTTTTGTAACGTTCACCTGTGTGGCTACAGGAACATCCTCCCCCCCCCCCCCGGCCACTCTACTGGCCAAGCGCTGTCTCCAGAAGGGACTGGTGTTCAAGCTCATCCCTGGGGTGCCCGTCAGATCTCCTCTCACTAGCTCCACAGATACCGTGAGCAGAAACCCGACCCTCCATCTACCCCACACCCACTGGGAGAATCAGCAATGTCACTCTGAGACATAAAACCCAAAGGGTCAGGAGCAGGGACTGGGACGGCTACCTGCATACCCACGTTCATGGTGACATTATTCACCGGATCCAAGAGGTGTGAACGACACCAACATCCACTGATGGATGAATGGACAAACGAAATGTGGCGTGTGCATACAGCGTCATGGAATTCAGCCTTAAAGGAAAAAAAAGAAGAAGGGAATTCTGGCACAAGTGCCAGCACGGCTCAACCTTGAGGACGTTATGCTAAATGAGATAGGCCAGGCACGAAAGGATAAGGACTGCCCGACTCCACTTGTATGGAGTCTCTAGAACTGGCAATTCACAGAGGCAGAAAGCAGAATGCTGGTTGCCAGGGGCTGGGGGCGGGGGAGGAAGGAGTGGGGAGCTAGTGTTGAGTGGGGACAGAGTTTCAGTTGTGCAGGGGGAAAAGTGCTCTGTGGGTGGACGGGGGGAGGGGGGATGGCTGCAGGCCACTGTGAACGTGCTTAATGCCACTGAACTGTACCCTTAGAAATGCTTCTGAAGATAATTGTTATCTCATGCATCTTTTACCACAGTTCAAAAGAACCCATCAGGGGCGTTTAAAGCCATTGACTCTACCCTTCGAACTATACCCAGAACCTGGCTACTGCTCCCAGCTCCACGGCTACAACCCTGCCCAGGCCACCTCTTTCCCAGCCTCTGGTCTGGCTTCCCCACTCCATTCGTCCCCTCTGAACAAGCAGCCAAGGACTCCTTTCAGAATGAAGTTAGGGGGCACCTGCGTGGCTCAGTCGGTTGAGCATCCGACTCGGTTTCGGCTCAGGTCACGATCTCACTGTTTGTGAGTTCGAGCCCGGAGCCGGGCTTGGGATTCTCTCTCTCTGCTCCCCCACCCTCAACGCACTTGCATGGGTACTCTCTCTCTCAAAAATAAACATTTTTAAAAACAAACCAAAAAAAAAGGAATGAAGTCAGATCATGTCACTCTTCTGTTCCTTGGCCTTTCTGCCCTCGCCTCCCGCGGCTGCCCTCGCTCACGCAGCTGCAGCCACAGTGGCCTCTCACTGTGGGTCACCCCTTTCTACCCGGCTGACGTCATCACCTCTTGCACGTCGCGCTCGTGAACGCAGGCATCTCTTTCCTCTTCACCGATGGTTCTTTTTGCTTCGAGCAGTGCTGGGCACCCAGGAGGCACTCAAAAATATCTGTTGAATTAGTGAATATGTGAAAGGAGGACTGCTTCTCAAGTCTGATAATGAAACCATGCCTCAGCACCGGGGCTCATAGCAGAAGGGCGCGGCAGTGTCTTGACAAGGTTGCCATCTAGTGGCTGGATTCCTTTGTAGCTTTGTGGGGGCTCTCCCCACCTTTTGTGGGACCCTGAGATGAGCAGTCAATGGCGAAAGCAGGGAGGGCAAGTGCCTACGCACGAGGGACCATCGTGTTCTCTAAATCTACCCCAACAGGGTAAGATGAGATATATACAAAGGGCACCTTAGGGACAAAAGGAAGAAGAACGTTTCTGGGCTGGAACACAGATAGGTTAATAATACTGATCTAGGGGCGCCTGGGTGGCGCAGTCGGTTAAGCGTCCGACTTCAGCCAGGTCACGATCTCGTGGTCTGTGAGTTCGAGCCCCGCGTCGGGCTCTGGGCTGATGGCTCAGAGCCTGGAGCCTGTTTCCGATTCTGTGTCTCCCTCTCTCTCTGACTCTCCCCCGTTCATGCTCTGTCTCTCTCTGTCCCAAAAATAAATAAACGTTGAAAAAAAATTTTTTAAAAAAACATTAGTTGATTTTGACAATTAAAAATCATGCATGCATATACAAATTTATAGGTAAAGGGCACCTGGGTGGCTCAGTAGGTTGAGTCTCGAACTTCGGCTCAGGTCACCATCTCACAGCTCATGAGTTCGAGCCCCGCGTCGGGCTCCGTGCTCACAGCTCAGAGCCCGGAACCTGCTTCAGATTCTGTGTCTCCCTCTCTCTCTGCCCCTCGCCCGTTCATGCTCTGTCTCTCTCTGTCCCAAAAATAAATAAACGTTGAAAAAAATTAAAAAAAAAATAATACTGATCTAGAAAGAAAATCAGCAGGAGTGGATGTGGAGTGTGGAAACTGTTGTTCTTGAGATATTCTAGAAAAGGCTTCCAGAAACTCCATGCTCTCCCATTCAAGACCTGGGTCAGATGGTGAGTTAGCACTATGTGCAAGTGTGAGCAACCATGAAATTATTATTACCAAAGCACGGAGCATTTTCTGCTGGTACTGGGTTTGAGTGGTTCTCCCTAACGACGGATCGATCCCCAGCACAGGGTGCACGCAATACAGGCTGGTCGCAGGTTTAACTATTGTGAGTTTAAAACTATAATACCATATTATAATTTCACGCTAAGATCCTTTTTAAAATTAGTACAGTTGAGGGGCGCCTGGGTGGCTCAGTCGGTTAAGCGTCCGACTCTTGATTTCAGCTCAGGTCCTGATCTCACGGTTTGTTAAGTTCAAGCCCTGCATCGGATCGGGCTCTGCGCTGATAATGTGGAACCTGCTTGGGGTTCTCTCTCTCTCTCTCTCTCTCTCTCTCTCTCTCTCTCTCCCACCCCTCCACCCTACTTATTCTTTCTTTCTCAAAATAAATAAATAAACTTAAAAAAATAAAATTAATGCAGTTGAAAGAAAACAGAAATAACACACACCATGCATTATGGAAAACTTGTCCCAAGGCCAAAAGTTCAGAAACTAAGACTTGAGGGCCATAAAAAGAACTCTGTTCCCTAAGAGTCTATATATATAATTTGTAATTGCAACTTTCCTTTAAGAGGAAATCAACTACATATTGTTAGCATTTTGCTTATTTTCTTTGTTTTCATTCTTTTTCTTTTTCTTTTTTTAATGTTTATTTACTTATTTTAAGAGACAGAGAGCTCACAAGTAGGGGAGGGGCAGAGAGAGAGAGGAAGAGAGAGAATCTCAAGCAGGCTTCTAAATCCAACATCCAATGGGGGGTGCCATTTCTAACAAACTAAATCACTTCCATCTTTTGTTGCCATGGCATTGAGATTTTAAAACCTGCACTTATTACTACAAAAGTACCAGCACTTTTGTTCCCCTGTTTCTCGTGTGTATAAAAGAGAGAAAGAGAGAGAGAGAAAAAAATGTGATCCAATATTCAAACGGCCACCTAACACCCCTGTACCTACAACAGACAAGCCTGGCTGACGGGAAGCGTCACCGTGTGGCTTCACAGCTGGCTCACCGGCTGATGCACACGTCTGATTCACCATGAACGAGGCAGTTTAGGGATACACGACAATGCACGGACGCGCCAGCTGTCCAAAAAGCTGGTTAGAGAATTGTTGAGCACTGCCCGCGTTTCAAAATAAAAGTTCCAGAGGCAAGCTGTCATTTTCGAATGCAACTCCATTAATTCAAAGGACATAATTTCGTTACAGTAAAGAAGGCGGCAAACTGAATTCGTATGGAAACTTTAGGAATCGTAACTTGTGCCTTGCAACCCACTAGCCCATTACAGTTTAGGAAGTCTTCAAGATCTCTGTCTTGAGAGCATCACTATGTAGCAGATATGCAAGTACTTCCTTAATTTGACAATTAAACAGGCTATTGCCCTAGGAGGTGTGGGAGTGAGCCCACTTGAGGAGCCAGGATGAGACCCAAGTCTTTCTCTGGAATCCTGAACCAAGGGAGCACATGCTGTGATCAAACAACTAAATAGTTCATCAACAAAACGGTTAAACAAACATCACAAAAGCAAGTAGAAGTGGAAGATTTGGTTAAGGCAAAACAAACAAACAAACAAAACCTTTAGGTTTTGACCTGTATTTACTCTGTTTTTAATTTTTAAAGCATTGTATGGATATGTTTAAAAATCTTCAAACACTATAGAAAGATCCCACATGAGGTCTCTTTCCCCCACCACTTTCAATTCAGGTAACTCCTCAAAGATAACCATTTTTATATCCCTCCAGAAAAAAAAAGTTGTGATTTCAAATATAGGTATTAATGTATATTTGAAAAAAATTAAAGATCGTACTATAAGCACCATGCTATTTTCCCCACTGAGTAATGTACTTTGATCTTTCCTTGTTGGTTACATACAAATCTACTGTGTCAGTTTTCATAGCTGCATAGTATTCCACAGCATCACCCTCACATTATGCAACCAGCTCTGTACTGATACACGCTTAGGTGTTTCCAGTATTTTACTATTATAAGAATGCCACAACTGTCTATATATATTGTCATCCTTTTTCAAGTAAATAAGTCATATTAAATGCTGAGTAGCAGAAATCCTTGGTGAAAGACTATACATATTTCAAATGCAGACAGATATTACCTAACTATCTTTGTGCATCAAGTGAATGTGGAGTGCCAGCTTCCTTCACCCTTAAGAACATGAGAAGTTATCAACCACTTTCATTTTTGCTAATTTATTAGGGGAAATAGTATATCTACTTATTATTCTGACTTACATTTCTTTACCTATATGTGAGACTTAGCATCTTTCTAGTGGCGTGTGTGTGTGTGTGTGTGTGTGTGTGTGTGTGTGAATTAGCCATTTCCCTATTGTACTATTTTTCTTTTTCATATTGATTTATATAAACTCTTTGGACATAAGCCCTTTGTTACATGTATTGCAAATACCTTCCTCTTTTTACAAGGCAGTTTTCTATATTTATGTGATTTTTCATCTTTTCTTATATGGCTTCTGTGTTTGCTCCTACTTAGAAAGCCCCTTCCAAGGTCAAGACTACAAATCGACTCTGATGTTTTTCTCTTTGTACGTTCATGGTTTCACTTTTTAATGTCTACATCTTTAATCCGCTTGGAATTTATTTTGATGGCAGGAATGAGATAAGAATCCTGTTTTATTTTTTCCCAAAGACTCAGTCATTATTGTTTTTAATACTTTTTAAGTGTTTATTTATTTATTTTGAGAGAGAGAGAGAGAGCACAAGCAGGGGAGGGGCGGAGAGAGAGGGAGAGAGAGAATCCCAAGCAGGCTTAGCACTGTCAGTGCAGAGCCCAATGTGGGGCTCAATCTCACGAACCGAGATCATGACCTGACCCACCATCAAGAGTCGGCCGCTTACCCGACTGAGCCACCCAGGCACACCATCAATCAGTCGTTACTTACGAATGAATTATCAGTCTTGATATAAGATGCTACTTTGTCCTATACTATCCTATATATATACTAGTCCAATGCAATCTGGACTTTCTCCATCGTCCATTGAACTGCCTATTGGTTCTCCAGTTCCAAGATGCTTAAACTTAGTCCCTTGCTTACCGTTTTTTTAGAAATTTTCTGATTATTGACGAATATTTAGTCTTCTAGATCAGGACCTATCCACAGAGGTACTATTAACGTTTGGGGCTGGATAAGTCTTTATTGTGGGGGGCTGTCTTATGCATTTAGCAGCCACCCTGACCTCCACCCACTAGGTGTCAGTAGCACCCCCCTAATTATGAAAATCAAAAATGTCTGAAGACATTGCCAATTGTTCCTTGGGTTAGGGTGGTGGGCAAGAGGGCCGCCCATTGGGAACTACTGTTTTAGATAAACCCAGTATCATTTTCCCAGTGTTTGCACTCCCAGTCAATTTCCGCGGATACCTTCATTGGGATGAAAAGAGATTCATAAAGTAATTTAGACAATGTTATTATATTTAAGATATTATACTTATTAAATATTTATTATATTTAAACTTCCTATTCAGGAACCACGTATATATATCCTTCTACTTATTTATTTCTCCTTTTATGTCCTTCAAAAGAGTTTTAAGATTATTTTTTTAAAAATACAGTCTCTTGGGCACCTGGGTGGCTCAGTCATTAAGCATCTGACTTCGGCTCAGGTCATGATCTCACAGTTTGTGAGTTCAAGCCCTGCATCAGGTAAGCTCAAGCCCCACTTCGGGTAAAACATGAGCCCCAGGTGAGCCCCGCTTTCTCTCTCTCTGTCTCTCTCTCTCCGTACCTCTCTCTCTCTCTCTCTCTCTCTCTCTGTCCCTTGCTCACTTGCACCCCCCCTCAAAAAATATATATATGGTCTCTTATAATATTAAGTTTATTCCTATATATATTTTACCTTTTACATTCCTTTATAAATGGGATCATTTCTTATGTTATTTATCTTTTCCAACCAGTCACTGATAGGAAAGTGACTTATATTTTGTATTCTACAACCACACACTAAACTCTTATTGTATCTAATAGATTGCGGGACATTCTAAGTTTTTTCTAATGATAAAATGTTCGGCAAATTCTTTTTTTTTTTAATGTTTATTTATTTTTGACAGAGAGAGAGAGAGAGAGAGAGAGAGAGAGAGAGAGAGAGAGAGAATGAGCGGGGGAGTGGCAGAGAGAGAGAGGGAGACACAGAATCCGAAGCAGGCTCCAGGCTCTGAGCTGTCAGAACAGAGCTCGATGCGGGGCTCGAACTCATGAACCATGAGATCATGACCTGAGCCAAAGTTGGACGCTCATCCGACTGAGCCATCCAGGCGCCCCAAATGTTCAGGAAATTCTAAGCATTTTTCTAAGCGTATGATGTTATCCTCTGCATAAAATCATCATTTTGTTTCCTCATTTCTAATATTTATGTAGCTATTGTTCCTCTGTCTCACTGCCCTGGTTAATACTTGCAGAAAAACTTAGTTGACAGGGATAATGATGGGCAATCTTTTTTTGTTGCTGTTGTTCATTTTTATTTACTTTTGAGAGATAGATAGAGAGCAAGCAGGGGAGGGGCAAAGAGAGAGACAGACAGAATCGCAATCAGGCTCCGTGCTGTCAGCCCAGAGCCCAACGCGGGGTTTAAATGCCCAAACCGTGAGATCATGACCTGAGCCAAAATGAAGAGTTGGATGCTTAACCAACTGAGCCACCCAGACACCCCCAGTGATGGGCAATCTTGAATCATTCTTGATTTTAATGGGAAGACTTCCAGGATTCCACTATTGAGGACAGTTCTGGCTTTGGTTTGAGATACATATACGTCATACCACTAGACAAGTATCCATACATTTATAGCAAACTGAAAGTTTGTTTTTAAAAACGGGAAGATTGCTAATTTTGCCAAATGTGTCTCCCACCTCTACCGAGATGACCAATGGTTCTCCTTCCTTGGTCTATCAATATTGTACAATAGATTATATTACTAAATTTCCAAACATTAAGGCTTTCTTGGCATAAATCCACTTCGTTGCGACGTATACTATTATTCTCTTAATTTCTTCTTGAATTCTATTTGCTAATATTCCGATCCCACATTTTTTTAAGTTTATTTACTTTGAGTGGGGGGAGGGGCAGAGAGAGGGGGAGAGAGAGAATCCCAAGCACGCCCCACACTGTCAGCGAGGAGCCCAACGCGGGGCTCGAACTCACGAACCGTGAGGTCATGACCTGAGCCGAAATCCAGAGTCACTGACTTACTGGCTTACTACTGACTGAGCCACCCAGGCGTCCCTGGATCTCACACTTTTACATCAATATTTCAGAGTGAGATCTTTTTGTCATTTTTTTAAAAATGGTGCTTTGTCAACTTTTGAAACTCGTGTTTAGGCCGGCATGATAGAAAGAAGTTGTACTTCCATTTGTTGTATTTTTAAAACCAAATGTGTGTATTTAGTATGAAAGTAGTCTTTAAAATAGTAAAACCATTGTATAGAAACATGAGGCCCTTAGATCAAAAAAAAAAAAAAAAGCCACATATACTCTTCATAGATTCAACTTTGTGAAAACCGAGTACATTAAAATACACCTTTGGAGAGCTAATCTGGGTTGTGGTATTTTATGCAGACACAAAAAATCGTAAGTATACTACCATTCAACCTCCATTACAAAGTACTAATGACATAATTCAGCTATTTTCCCATCTCAGACAATTTAGCAATACAGGGAGATCTGCACTAGAACAGTGGGACCATGGAAATCTTAGCTTTCTGACCAAAATAAAATCAAATACATTCCTGGCGTTTTATGCTTTCCAAGCTCTGAACTCACATATAATGGTTAAAAAACCCTTTTCTGATTCTCACAAAACTAGGAAACCTGAGAAAGTTCCCCGGGTCCCAGTGGCCACTGCCACCTAAGTGACTCAGAGCAGCCTTTATGGGAGGATTTTCCCAGACTTCCACAGGGTCCAGGAAGGATGCCGTCCACCCAGGCCCGTGAGAGGCCTACAGCGTTCATTCACTCATCGAATATGCGCCTCATACCAAGACGACCCCAGAACCATCGCTAGCTTGCCAGAAATGCCTCGGAGGAATTTCACACACACACGGTGACAGATGGACAGCGAGACGGACAGAGGGAGCCACAGCACTCCTCCCTACCTTTTTGTTTCTTCTCAGTCTCCTCACTAGATGTAAACTCCCCGTGGGCAGGGATGTCGTTGCCTAAACCCCTTCCTGGCCCAGAGTAAGGGCCAGCAAAACATCTCTGATGAGGGGAGGGACGCAGGAATCATTGAATGTTTTTCAAAACACCAAGATGAATGGCCTGCTTAGGTCCCTTGTACCTCCTGCCTGGGTCCTTCCCGCCTGGGTTCTTCCTGCCTGGGGCCTTCCTATCTAGATCCCTCTCACCTGAGTCCCTCCAGCCCGGGGCACTCCCACCTGAGTCCCTCCTGCCTGGGGCCCTCCTGCCCTGGGCTCTCCGACCTGGGTCCTTCCTACCTGGGTTGCTCCTCAGGCGGCTCTCAGCAAGTTCAGAGATGGCTCCAGCTGTCGAAGTCTTTTTCAGTCGAACTACCCCAGAAGCGGCCATACTTCCTGGTTTGTTGAGCATGTCCTCACTGCTGGCCCTCTTGAGCTGACAGAGGATGAAAACATGTATCATCAGTAGGGAGTGCTATAGACCAAGAAAACACAGTGCAATAGCACCTGCCCTGTGGTTAAGATGCCGTGATGGCACTTTCAGGAGTATCCCACTGGGAGGTGGAAACCTGCAAAGCTAGACAAACCTGTGTCTATCGTTTACAGGACAGAGTACGACCTTCCATTACTGTTTCAAAGAATAGTATAAGATGATGGGTGAATATGACCCATCGTGTCACACTTCAAATAATGATTTTTTTAAAAACCTCCTTTCCTGGGGGCACCTGGGTGGCTCAGTCAGTTGAGCGCCTGACTTCGGCTCAGGTCATGATCTCACAGTTTATGAGTTCGAGCCCTGCATCGGGCTCTCTGCTGTAAAGCCTGCTTTGGATCCTCTGTTCTCTCTCTGTGTCCCTCCCCTGCTCACTCTCTCTAAAAAACAAAAACAAAAAACCCTGCCTTCCTGGGTTTTAAATTAAAATTAAATTTAAAAAATTAAAATTAAAAAAATTTTTTAAAAATTTAAAAAAATTAAAAAATTAAATTAAAACATTAAAAAATTAAAAAAATTAAAATTAAAACATTTTTTAAAATTAAAAAATTAAAATTTTTTTTAAAAAGGGGGGGAGGGAGATGATAAAAAAAGAACTGTGAGATGCACAAAAGGCAAGATGGGACAATGTGCAGAAAATTCAAGGACAACAAAAAATAGCTTAAAAATACAGATCTCAGTTATAGAGATGTCTGTGTGTGTACATATGTGTGTATATGTACGTGTATACATATGTATGTATATGTGCACATACACATATATGGGGGAAGCAGAAGGAGGGCATAGAAACAATCTGAACATGTAACATGTGCTCCATACCAGGCACTCCATATATGATCTCACACAGATGTGTTCAAAGGGAATAAAGGAACTTTCCCGGAGGCCAGAAGAACACTGCTTATGGAGACAGAAAGAAAGCAGAAACTCCTTTTCTGCTTTCTTCCCTGTCACGAAACCAGGAAAACAAACATGTGTTAAAAGGAACTGAAATCTAAGAGGGGGAGCCCCTAAATGAGCTCACAGCTCTGGCCCAAGTAAATTACAGTCAGGGTCAGCGAGAGACACTGCAAATAAATTTTCTCAACCGCCGTAAGTCTTCTCAAAAGAACGTTCCTGAAGAGGAACAGTGCTAGAAGACTGGAGCCAGGCAGATGCCCGGAGCCATCCCGAATATATCTGACATCTGGAGAGAGCAGTATGGGAAAGCCCTCAAATCAACGGAGGCCTGGAGCAGGCAGTCCCTGCCACCCACTCTGGCTTGAGAGCCCAAAGGGCCAGCTCCATCCCACTCTACTGGCTTTGGGGTCATTTACTGAAGGGTAGGTGTTTAAATATTTGCACAATTAAAAAAAAACATTTCCATTTTTGCATTGTTTAGATTTCAGGGTATTGGGGCGCCTGGATGGCTCAGTCGGTTAAGCGTCCGACTTTGGCTCAGGTCACGAGCTCGCGGTCCGTGAGTTCGAGCCCCGCGTCGGGCTCTGGGCCGATGTCTCAGAGCCTGGAGCCTCCTTCCGATTCTGTGTCTCCCTCTCTCTCTTCCCCTCCCCCGTTCATGCTCTGTCTCTCTCTGTCTCAAAAATAATAAAATAAACATTGAAAAAAAAAAAAGATTTCAGGGTATTAACAATACACACCCCAGAATGGTGTGAAAGAAAACAAAACAAAACAAAACAAAACAAAACAAAACAAAACCAAGTATTGGTAAGGTTGTGAAGCAATGGGAACTCTCATGCTCTGCTTGCGGGAGTGTGTACCGATAAACTGCTTTGTAAAGCTGGCAGTATCTGTTAGAGGTGAATATCTGCACACTATGACTCAGCCATCCCACTCCTAAATCTGTATCCAAGAGAGAAATGAGGACATGGGCTCATCAAAAGAATGTTCACAGCAGCTTTATTTATGAGAGCCCCCCAAAATACAATCCACGTGTTCACCAGCAAGAGGAGAAAATTAAAGA
The DNA here is from genome assembly GCF_016509475.1 of Prionailurus bengalensis. Classification (NCBI taxonomy): domain Eukaryota; kingdom Metazoa; phylum Chordata; class Mammalia; order Carnivora; family Felidae; genus Prionailurus; species Prionailurus bengalensis. Next base: position 9,958,948 of record NC_057347.1, read on the forward strand.
ATGACTTAGTAGACAACAGAAAGTACACAGTAAAAAAAAAAAAAAAAAAAAAAAGGAATTACTGATACACCAATAGATGAATGGATCCCACAGAGAGGCCAAGTGAAAGGAACTAGACATACAAGAGTATGCCCTTCCTGATTTCACTTTTTACAGAGCTAAGAATTGGTAAAAACCAAATGATGGTGATAGAAGTCAAAATAGTGGTTCCCTCTGGGGGTGTTACTGACTGGGAAGGAACCTTCTGGGGTTGGGGGGGGGGCGGAATGTTCTATATCTTGACTTGGTGGTGGTTTATATAGATATGGCCACATGTAAAAACTCAATGAGTTGTATGGCTAAGACTAAGATTAATGCGCTCCACATACTTTATTTAATTTATTTATTAATTAATTAATTAATTTATTTATTTATTTATTTATTTATTTTGTGTGTGTGTGTGTGTGTGTGGTTCTCACACTTTTTTTTTTTAATTTTTTTAATGTTTTTTTTTAATTTTTGACAGAGAGAGCAGAGCAGAGCATGAGCAGGGGAGGGGCAGAGAGAGAGGGGGAAACAGAATCTGAAGCAGTTTCCAGGCTCCGAGCCATCAGCACAGAGCCCGACGCGGGCCTCGAACTCACACTGTGAGATCATGACCTGAGCCGAGGTCGGACGCTCAACCGACTGAGCCACCCAGACGCCCCCACATACTTTATTCTAAGTGTGTTTGGCTTCAACAAAAAACAAAAGGAAAATGAGGGGACGGGTTATAATTGGGGTGAAGTCTTGCTTCCACCCTTACAAATCCTAGTCCACTTTTTTCCTTTTCTCCCCGTTATTATTTTAGAGATTTTTTTTTATTGTGGTAAAATAAACACGAAACAAAATGTGCCATTTTAAGTGTACACGTCAGTGGCATTATGTACATTCTCCCTGTTCAGCAACCATCACCACCCACCATCCACCTCCGGACCTTTTCCACCATCGCAAAGTGAGACTCTACTCATGAAACAATAATTCCCCGAAAAGAGGGAAGATGCTGGGGCACCTGGGTAGTTCAGTCGGTTAAGCGTCTGACTTCGACTCAGGTCGTGATCTCATGGTTCGTGAGTTCGAGCCCCGCTTCGGGCTCTGTGCTGACAGCTCGGAGCCTGGAGCCTGCTTCGGATTCTGTGTCTCCCTCCCTCTCTGCCCCTCCCCTGCTCGCACTCTGTCTCTCTCTCTGTCTCTGTCTCTCTCAAAAATAAACATTAAAAAAAAATGTTTTAAAAAAAGAGGGAAAATGGTAAAAGTCTTAAGATTAGCCCAGAAGTTCTAGTCAATGTCTTTAAACAAATTATTCATTTTAAAAACAAATAGCTAACATGGAAAGGATGATTGACATGTACTTCCAGTCCCTAGAAGTGAGCAGAACCATATTTTCTGGCCAATTGCACAGACCCCTAGTTTAACAAAAGGACTAAATATGGCATCTGGGTTGTGCCAGAATCAGTCTGTTGCCCTTCCTTTTTTTTTGTTTTTAATACTTATTTATTTTTGAGAGAGAGACAGAGATAAAGCATTAGTGGGGGGAGGCAGAGAGAGAGGGAGACACAGAATCTGAAGAGGCTCCAGGCTCTGAGCTGTCAGCACAGAGCCCAATGCAGGGCTCGAACTCACAGCCTGCAAGATCATGACCTGAGCCGAAGTCGGACGCTTAACCGACTGAGCCACCCAGGTGCCCCACTCCATTGCCCTTCTTCTGGGGACTGCATCATTGTTTTTCTACCTCCTGTCTCAGAGTAACAAGGGTTCCTGCACCCCATTTCTCCAGCCTCTCAAATTATCAGTGAAATGCGTGTTTAGCACTAAATGACAATAGTTCATGATGGCAGCAACTTTTTCTCAATAGAAAAAAACCTATTATTCGCTCTGCCTAGAAGCATGCCCGGATGCCTCCCTGGGTCCCCAAAGAAAGTCAATTCTGATTTGACATGTTGAAAATTCCCTAGACAAACACCTCAAATGAAAAAGGGAAATCGTTACAGTTAAGGGGGTTTCTAACGCAAAAATGCAAATGATGTGCACTTGGTTCTGCTTTCCTCCATCTGATTCCCCCGACGGTACTAGGATCCGTAAATTGGACGCAAAGTGTTGAATAATCTAAATCCACAGCAAAAGGCCAGGAGAGCAAAGGCTCGGTCTGCCAACCAGAACAGGGAATCCAAAATGGGAGGCTCTTCCCCCCCCACTCCGATCCGCCCGCCCACCCACTGGGGCCAGAAGTGAAACTGTCTCCTTGGGAAGCCCCCCAAGGCCTCCACCCACCTCCGCGCCCTGGGTGTGGCACCCAGGGGTTAGAGCTTGCTCCCCACTCTCCTCATCCACCTTTTTGTAAGAGCTTCGTCCTTGACGAGATGACAGGTGGAGGCCACAGAGGACAGGACTTGGCAAGCAGTGGGAGACTTCCCCCTTCGTGGTCCCACTGTGTGTTGTAAATAGATCTGATCCTGTCCTTTCCAGGCAAAAAGACACAGCTGATGTGCTACAGGCCAGCAGCGTGCTATGGCCTTACCAGGCAGCGTGCGGACTTGGGATGGCAGCAAGGCTGTTCTACAGGGAGCACCTCATTTCCCCTGGGCCCTCCACAAGGAATCCCATTCGAGAAAGATCGATCGCGCAGAAGCTCTCCCCGGAGGCGGGCCGTACAGACTGAAAACTGGTCCTTCTTGTCCTCTGAAGCAAACCTCTTCCTCTGTCACTATTTTTTGGCTGCTGCTACATCAGACACGGAAAGCTACTTGTCTTAGTAATTCTTGTTCCTTCTCTATTCATGGCTGCATCTGGGGCTTTGTTTCCTGGTCACCGAATGCGGCTTCGCCGCTGCTTGAGATTTCTGGGTTTGTTACAGAAGATCACAAGGGCAGGTATGCGCTTCTTTGATATGTTTAGTAAGTATTTTCAATAATGCTTCCACTGATATTTGAGCTGCTGAGCACCTGCGCGTGAAAGCTTATAAAGGGAAAAAGTTTTAAATAGCTCACAGATTAATGTAACTAAGAAATTCCTCTCAATTCCACAAAGGTGGGGACTGGTAGAATCCAAAGTTCTAAAATCACACATCACCTGATCCCCTCTTTTTTTTTTTTAATTTTTTTTTCAACGTTTTTTTATTTATTTTTGGGACAGAGAGAGACAGAGCATGAACGGGGGAGGGGCAGAGAGAGAGGGAGACACAGAATCGGAAACAGGCTCCAGGCTCTGAGCCATCACCCCAGAGCCTGACGCGGGGCTTGAACTCACAGACCGCGAGATCGTGACCTGGCTAAAGTCGGACGCTTAACCGACTGCGCCACCCAGGCGCCCCCTGATCCCCTCTCCAAAGGAAGAAAACATGTTAGGGTTGGAGCCGGGGCTCTCAAACTTGGGCGTGCGTCAGAATCCTTGGGGGTCTTGTGAAAACGCAGTCTGCTGCCTCCACCCCAGCCTCCAATCTGCCCACCACCACCACCAAGTGTGGTTCCCAAGGTCTGAAGTGAGGCCTGAGAATCTGCATTCCTAGCAAGTTCCCTCCCGGTGGATGCTGATGATGCTGATCCGGGGACCACACTTGAGAACCAAAGGTTTAGTGCAGCACTGTTGATGGAAACATAACACCAGCCACATTAAAAGAATAAAATGAGGGCCGCCTGGGTGGCTCGGGCGGTTGAGAGTCCGGCTCTTGATTTTGGCTCTTGATCTTGATCTCATGGTTCTTGGGATCACGCCCAGCGTTGGGCTCCACGCTGACAGCACGGAGCCTGCTTGGGATTCTCTCTCTCCCTTCTCTCTCTGCCCATCCCCCACTCGTGTGAGCGTGCACACACACACACACACACTCTCTCTCTCTCTCTCTCTCTCTTTCTCCCCCCACCCAAAATAAATAAACATTTTTTTTTTTAAATAGTAGGATGCCTGGGTAGCTCAGTCGGGTAAGCATCCAACTCTCGATCTCGGCTCAGGTCACAATCTCACGGTGTATGGGTTCGAGCCCTGTGTCTAGCTCTGTGCTGACAGCACGGAACCTGCTTGGGATTCTCGCTCCCTCTCTCTGCCCCTCCCCTACTTGTGCTTGCTCTCTCTCAACATAAATAAACTGAACAAAAAAATGTTCACGAGTAAAACAAAAGGTAAAATTAATGTTAAAAATGTATTTTCTTAAAATTAATGTTAAAAATATATTTTCATTAATAAATATACTAATGAAGCATTTTAGGGGAACCTGGGTGGCTCGGTCGGTTAAGCGTCCAACTCTTGGTTTTGGCCCACGTCCTGATCTCAAGGTTTGTGGGTGGACATTTCAAGGGCTCAGCTGCCACACGTGGCTAGTGGCTATTTCATTGGGCAGCACAGGTGCAGAGCAGTCCCTGAGAATGATTACGGAAGAATGACTGGGTCCCCAAGCCTCACGCAGAACATGCCTAAGCTACCAAAGACCCTGCTTCCCTCTTGGCCACGGGAGATTGGGCAGGGTCAGTATACGACTCAGGCCTAGCTAAGCAGAGACCTTTCCCAATTTTTTGCTGCTTGTTTGATTTTGTTCTTTGCCGAGTCAATCAGAAGTAAGCAAAGCAAGTGCCTGGAAGTAAGCGGCCAGGTCTTTCGAGAAGATGCGGGAGGCTTGGCCACGCTGGCAGCCAGGCTTCGTAATACAAGCTGAAGGAGAACAGACGTCAGCAGGAGACGGAGCAGATGGACAGAGGCACGTGGACATGAGCGACAGACAGAGAGTCCTCGGGTCTTCCAGTCCCCGTCCTGGCCTCCCTGAGCTCCAGTCTTGTACCTCTGTTCCCCTGGTGACATGGGAACCTCAGATGCGTCCAATCCGTTTCTTTTCTGCCGAAGCTCGCTCAAGCCAATGCTCTGTCGTCTGCAACAAAGGGAGTCCTGACTGATAGACTCGAGCCTTAGAGACGGCCAGAGTGGGGCGGCCTGTCTGCATCAGGGCACCCCAGGTGCTTTCCTTTCCTGCGCTGGGCTCCAGCGGCCCAAGGAGGACTTGTGGTGACAGCCCCCAGGGCCATCCAGGCTCCCAGGCCCTCACCCCGTGCCCATGCTGCTCCTGTAACTGGGGCCTATTTCAACAGGGCATTTCATTCCACTTTGGTGGATTTGTTTCAGTTTTCCTATTTGTGCCGGTTCGAATATATCTGTCCAGTCTGTATGTATCCATTGACTATAAAGCAAATATAGTTAAGATGCCAATTGTGCATCCAGGTGGTGGTATATGGGGCGGGGGGGGGGGGGTCACTGTCATTCACCTTCTCTGTGTGCTTGCCATTTTCAGAGTAAACTACTGAGGGACACAAATCTTTTACCTGCGACTAGAGGGGGAAAGGAGAGAATGGCCAAGGCAGAGAAACGTGACAAGGGCTAGAAAAGGCACAGGCTTGGTGTAGCCCCCTCTGCTACCCCTTCCCTCAAATGCTCCCATTCTCTTTACAGGGTAAGACCTGGAGACCCCAAGAATCAGAAGTGAAAACAGAGATATTTGCTTTTGTCCTGACATTTCTTTCCTGTGGGACAAATTTCCAAAAACACTTAGGGGCGCCTAGGTGGGTCAGTCAGTTAAGCAGCCGACTCCTGATCTGGGCTCAGGTCATGATCTCATGGTTCATGAGTTCAAGCCCTGCATCGAGACGATTCTCTCTCTCTCCCTCTCTCTCTCTGCCCCTCCCCAGCTCGCTCTCTCTCTCTCTCTGTCTCTAAGATAAATACATAAACTTTAAAAAATAAACAAAAAAGCATACCTATCAGTGGCAGAAGCAACCAACATTTCATTGTTCTTAGAAAACCCTCCTGAGTTTTACACCTTGTTATTAAACACTGGTTTTGGTTTTTTTTAAGTTTATTTTGAGAGAGGGCACACACACACGCATGCACGAGCAGGGGAGGGGCAGAGAGCTAGAGGGAGACAGAGGATCCCAAGCAGGCTCCGCGCTGTCAGCATGTAGTCCGACTCAGGGTTTGATCCCGACAGCCGTGAGATCGTGACCTGAGCCAAAATCACAAGCTGGACGTTTAACCGACTGAGCCACCCAGGCGCCCCTAAACACTGCTTTTAAAAACATCTCGATATATTCCAGGAGCTCTAATGGTCTTAAGTATATGCATTAATTTAAAATCTGCATTAAAAATGTGTCCCAAATGTGCTGTAGGTCAAGCATAATAAAAATAAAAGCCACGGAAATAATGAGCAAGTCCAGGGCAACAGAATGATAAACAAAACTGTGTGTAGATCACTCTCTCCACGTGTTACTCCTCAGGACAGCTACCCAGCTTGCCTGAGCGCTCACAGCTAGAAAGGGCTCGAGGCAGGATCCCGACTCAGCCTGGTCTGCCCCGCTCCCAGCCCGTGCTATTCTCACTCCAGGCCGCCATCACACTGCCGCTCCCAGCAGACCCAGTGGACTTAGGCATTTGATGAGTACTGAGTGTCCAACCAGGGACAGGTGCTTTTCTAAGCGTGAGGGACAGAGCTGTGCAAGAAACCAAAGAGCACACGGTCCCTGCCCTCATGGGGCTTACATTCCGGCCGCTGCGAGACAGATACTCGCCAGGCAGGTAGTAAGACCGAAAAGGAAAATGAGGCAGGGTGAGGAGGGTGTATGGGGGGCCACTTTACAGTGAGTAGTCAGGGGTGACATCTGATAAGGTGACATTTGAGCAGAGACTGAAGGGAGACGTGGCAGAGGAACAGGGGTGGGGAGGAGGAATATTCTGGGCAGAAGGAGTGCGCCCGGCTCGTGGAGGGACAGTGCCGCTGGGCACCGGGAGGCTGTGTGGCCGGAGCTCGGGGGGCAGGGCAGAGGGGACAGCAATGACGTCTGAGAGGGAACGGGATCTCCAGGCCGTCACCGGCTACATCGAGGACTTTGCTTTTCATTCTGAGTGACACGGGGAGCCCCGAGGGACTTTCCAGCAGAGAGGTGACATGACAAATGCGTTAGAAGGACCACTCTGGCGTTGGCTGAGAACGGACTGTAGGGTGCAAAGACAAAGCACGGAGACTGCCGAGGAAGGCTGCGCAAGGAAGGCGGTGGCATGAGCCGGGTGGTCCCAAGGGCGGCGGTGGGAGTGGGCTGAAGGCGACATCGAGTCTGATGGCAGAAGTGATGGCGTTTTGTTGACGGCGTGTGGCACGTGAGAGAAGCAGGGCCCAAGAGGGGGCCACGGGCTCTGGCCTGAGCCACTGAGGGGATGAAGCTGTTCAAGGGGAAGATTCGTGAGGAGCAGGTTTGGGGGCAGGAGCGGGGGAGGGGGAGGAACCCGTCTGGGACATGTTATATTCTAGGTGCCTTTCAGACATCCAAGAGGCGAGGTCACAAAAGCCGCTGGAGGGCATCTGGATGGAGACGCAAACTTGGATGTCATCTACTCATACAGCTGATCCCTGAACAGCGCAGGGGTTAAGGGTCCCAATGCCCATGTAGTCAAAAATCCACATACAACTTTTGACTCCCCCCAAACTTACTCATACCCTACTATGGACCAGAAGCCTTACCGATAACATAAACAGTCAATTAACATGCATTTTGTATGTGATACGCATTACACACTGTATTCGCATAGTAAGGTAAGCTAGAGAGGAGAAAATGTTAAGGAAATCACAAGAGAATAGACATTTACGGTACTGTACTGTAAAAAATCGGCATATGAGTGGACTCGTGCAGTTCAAACCCGCATTCAAGCGTCAACTGTAGTATTAAAATTCACGAGAACAGGCGCTAACACCTAGAAAAACTGTTCTCAATAGGGACAGCGCTGACCCTCAGGGAGCATGCTGGAAATGTGTTGGGGGCATTTTTAGTCATCACCCCAATTGGTGGCCCTACTTATATATTTAATGGGTGAGAGAACAGGGAACCCAGACAATCTTGCATGTGACAATCTTGCAAAGACATTCCCAAAGGTGGCATGCCTTTTTATTATTATCTGAGCCTCAAGCATCCTCTTGTTTCACATGTAAAAACAACGTACTTCTGGGGTGCCTGGGTGGCTCAATCAGTTGAGCATCCGACTCTTGATTTCGGCTCAGGTCGTGATCTCACAGTTCGTGGGTTCGAGCCTCACACGGGGCTCTGTGCTGACGGTGCGGAGCCTGCTTGGGATTCTCTGTCTCTGTCTCTCTCTCTCTCTCAGAAATAAATAAACATTTTTAAAAAATGTACTTCTGGCACAGCTTTAAGATGGGCACATGGAACATTCTGAGAATAACTAGGGAAGACTGCATTTTGGTTCAGAACTTTACCAAGAGTGTTCACCATTTGAAAACCATCACGTCACTCCCTCAACATCCTTCGTGGTATGTGAGTCATCGTACACGACGGGCCTGGGTCAGTCTGTGTCACAGCTACCACATCTGCGGTGCTCTGAGGGGCACCTCAGGCCCCTCGGCAGTCATACGCAGGCATATGCAGATGGGAATACGGATTATTTAATTATAAACTAACTGCCTGTCAGTTTTCTTTTCTCATTAGGATGTTATTTTGATTTTCTAAGAGTATGTGTGCAGGTAGGTTATAGTGTCTCTGACTCTCATCTCCAGATCGTAAGGGAAGCTAGAAGAGAGACGAGGCCCCAGAACTGCACCCTGGGCCCACCTGGCATTGGAAACCCAAGGGAGTAAGGATTTGCCGCTGGGGAGTGAGGAGGAAACTGAGCCGAGAAGGTATTCCCAGACGGAGGGCACTATCAACAGTGTTAGCACGGCTGACGGCCAAGTCAGACAAGGATGGGGCACTGATAACTCCACTTATCAGGCCTGTGAAGATCATTGGTGATCTTGACCCCCACCTCCTGCGGTACTGAGGGCAGAACTCTCTCTGGAGAGTCCACGTAATCCAGGACAGGGGAGCCCCTGGGACCCTCCTCGGAGCCTCCTTTCTGGCCTTGAGAGGCCACGGGTCTCGCTTACTGCCCTCTTCAATCCTCCCGCCCAGCCCCCCCCCCCGCCGGGGGGGGGGCGCCCAGCAGCCCTAGGGCAGGCGGGCGCTTCGGTCTGTACCTTGCTGAGCCGGGACTCAAACGCCAGCGAGGTGGAAGACTTAGAACTCTTCATGCCGGAAGAGGCTGCAGGGAGGGGCCGCGCACGGTCCGCCCCATGGCTGCCCGCTTTGATGACTGGACTCCAGGCCTTGGCCGCGCTCCTCATGTTTGTCCTAGAGAGGCCGTCCTTCTGCACAAGACCGAAAAGAAAAACACGTATGTCCACAACTTGAACACGCTGAGTGGCGTCGCAGAGTTTCCCCCCACCCCCCCATCTCCACCTTCCCTCTGTTATCGCAGAGAACGGGGCTTCTGAGGGGACTTCAAGATGAGGATTCTGCGTTGAAGACGACGCCTTTGCATGAGGCTACTTTTTACAACCTCGCAGTGGCTTTTACCAAACTATTGAAAACGTACATGCAATATTATTGATGCTCTGAAGTTACGGCAAAATGACGGCTCCTGGTTGGTCAGGGTATTACTATATTAGCATATGGTATAATACATACTATTATCACACTACAGGATTAGACTATATACCCACACACTATATATATACCTATCCCCTTAAAACAGGTCAGCTTGGGTTAAGACCTACTATGTCCATAGGGCTTGCAGCTTCAGGGTTGATAATGACACAACCTACCTAATTTTCAAATAGATATAAATGAATTACTTCAAAATTGGAGTTCATAGAAGCATAGCCGTTTTCTTCTTTTTGGACAAAAATGGGTATCATTTAAAAACTAATGGGAGTGCCTGAGTGACTCGGTCAGTTAAGCGTCCAACTTCGACTCAGGTCGCAATCTCACGGTTCATGGGTTCGAGCCCCCCCACTGCTATCAGCACAGAGTTCATTTTGCATCCCCTGTCCCCCTCTCTCTCTGCCCCTCCCCTGCTCTCTCTCTTTCTCTCTCTCTCTCTCAAATAAATAAACATGAAAACAAATCTTTAGAAAAATAAAGCATTAATGGAGCATATTTTAATTGTTCGGATCTGACATTGGAGCATATTTTAATTGGTCGGATCTGACATTGTAGAGCAGTTACCCGCCCCTAACAAAAACATTTTATGGAAGAAACATTGTGCAAAGTGGCAGGATGTAGTTAAAGGCCTAAGGGGAAAGCCCACATACAAAGTTGTGGAAAGCAGCCTGAGTCTTGTGATCAGCACTCAGGGCTCTCATTCCTGCATGAGGTGTGGCCCGCCATGTCCTGACCTCCCTGAGCCCGTTTCTTCCATCAGTAGCACCATGGGACAGGAGTAAATGCTCTCTAGGGGCTTATTCAGCTCTAACTCTGCCTCTGCGGATTCTCATGACCAAGGGTGTGACACAGAATACCAAAACCACAGGTGATGCCGCATCCTTTCAAAGAAACAAACCAGGAGTGCCTGGACGGCTCAGTCTGTTAAGTGTTAGGATCTCACAGTCGGTGAGTTCGAGCCCCGCATCGGGCTCTGTGCTGCCAGTTCAGGGCCTGGAGCCTGCTTCAGATTCTGTGTCTCCCTCTCTCTCTGCCCCTCCCCTGCTCGAGCTCTGTCTCTCTCAAAAATAAATAAACATTAGGGGCGCCTGGGTGGCGCAGTCGGTTAAGCGTCCGACTTCAGCGGGGTCACGATCTCGCGGTCCGGGGGTTCGAGCCCCGCGTCGGGCTCTGGGCTGATGGCTCGGAGCCTGGAGCCTGTTTCCGATTCTGTGTCTCCCTCTCTCTCTGCCCCTCCCCCGTTCATGCTCTGTCTCTCTCTGTCCCAAAAATAAATAAACGTTGAAAATAAATAAATAAATAAACATTAAAAACAAAAATTTTTTTAATAAAATAAAGAAACAAACCAGAAAAATGCACTTTAAAAAACACCAGCAGGTGACAGCAAACTCCAGCAGCCACACCCATAGAACCTGGAGGTCTAATTAACCGGGAGCCTCGCCACATCCCACGAGACCCCATTAGCTACCTAAAACAAAAACAATAGGCCCCCTCCCCAGCCTAGCTCGGGCTGTGCCCTCTTCCTGTTCTTGTCTCCTTTTCCTGGCTGGAGGACGCCATTTCAACCGACAGCACCCCTCAGCCAGGGCCAGCCAGCTTCTCTTCCTACTTAAAGTGATTAGCTCGAGGTGGCATGTGTCCACGATTCTACCTGGACTCATTCCACCGGCCTGCTCTATGCCGGCCACGCGAACATGGCTACAGGTGAAAAAATGTATTTAAAGACTTTGCCATTGTTTTCTACAAGAGTTTCTGAGAAAACTCATCCATGATTTCAGTTGTAGGATTAGTTCTGAACCTTAGCGGTCTCGGCTTGGTTTCAGGAATTATGATTACTTTTTTTATTCTGTATTACTTCTTGTGCATTTTATTGACGTTAGCACCAGTTATTTTTCGTTCTTGGCCCACAATTTTTTTTTTTTTAGGTTCAATTGATTTATTTAAGTGATCTCCACACCCAGTGTGGGGCTCGAACCCATGACCTCAAGATGAAGAGTCACATGCTCTTCCGAGCGCGCCAGCCAGGCACCCCTTGACCCACAATTTTTCATGCTGGTTTCCATGGCAACAATGAGCGTTCTTGGGTTGACAGCTACACAGTAACTAATTGCATTAGGACTCCCCTCATTAATGAGCTGACATAGCCTGAGTGGTTCTTGAAGAGAATTACTGAGTACTTTCACCAGTTAGTACAGAACCAACCTGTAACATGTCAGTCTGACTTAGGAAGACGCCTTAAGTAAGATACCTGTTTGATCAAGGCACCCTTTTACGTTATGATTACAACGACTTTGTAACGACTAACACAGGGCTTACTTTGTGAAAACATAAGGTGATTCTGCTGTCTTAGTCAAAACTCAAGATCTAAACTCTCTTAGGAGTTGCCCTCTGGCAACAAATATGGCCACCTTCTGGGCAGAGCACCTGGAAAATGTTCAACTCTTTTTCAAAGATTGAGATGTCACTTGCTCGGAGGCAAAATTCTCAGGGTTATTCCACTTGTATCATTACTCCTTTCTTTATTCTCCTAGAACTCTCTGAACCCAATCAAATTATTTCCAAATGGATGTACCCAGACGGCTTGTCTCATCTGGACCGCTCCTGTCTGCCATGATCTTTTCTTGGCTCCCTTCTCTCGTTTTCCCTGTTATTTCCCCCAGACTAAGCCTTCTGTTTCGACCCATTCACCAGCCAGATTCTTCCCTTCAAATTCCACCTTCTTTCCAAATGCAAAATATACGGGAATGAAATAATTAATGTCCCCCTCACACGAACCAGGAAGAGAACCCTATAGGTAGGGAACGTGCCCGGGATGGGACTCCCAGAGTAGTATCGGGCTCTGTAGGATCAATGCAGCTTCCCAGGGATGGGTGAGAGGGTGAGAGCTGGTGAGAGCTGGCCCAGCCAGACCCAGTGCTGGCTTTGCGCCCTGCTCCCCTTTCTCATGGTTTTGGACATTATTAAACTTCTCCCCGCCCGACATCCTCAGCCTGAACCAGTGTCTTCCTAGCGTTCTCCGAGTCTTCTGGAGACTGCCTATCTTCCCTTGCTCTGCCCACCCCCAGCTCTGGGCTCTTCTGGAACAGACTGGGAAGGCTTATGCTCGGAGCTATCCACTGGCAGTGCTTGGCCGGCTTTGGCCCTGCTCTCTGTTCACTTCCAGGAAGACTTCCTGCCGGAAGGGGAGCAGGTGCCCATACGCCCCACACCGAGACTGTTGCAGACTTTCACACGCTCCACTTCTGACACAGGGAACCAGTTAGTTACGGAAACACTGCAGTGACGTGAGAGCAGCTACTCTGTGCCACTCCGAGCCTGGCAAGGCACGGCTAAGTGTTTTTTGTGGGTGTCTCTGTAAATCTTCACCGTAACCCTATGACGTAGGTAGGTATCACCCCCACTTTACAGATGGAGACACTTTCTTTGGATCAAGGAGGTTAAGCGACTTGCCCAAATCACAGAGTTTATGATGGGGCCAGGATTCAAACCCAGCTGTCATTGGCCCTTAAACGTCAGGGATGGTATGGCCTCTGTGAATAATCTTTGCTCACCAGGAGGACTTTTGGATCCAATGCTCCTGGTCCAAACCCAGTATCGCTGCTTGCTGTGTGAACTCAGGTGTGCCTTTCCAACACTGATTCTCAACATGTTCACCTAATAAAATGGAGTCGTTACGTGCCGATGGAAAGAAAACATGGATGCTGAGGGCCAAGCACACAGAAGGCACTCAACGACTATAAGCTGCCTTCCCCACAAACACTGTGACTATGTTCAGTGGAAGGTGGCTCTGCTTTATTATCTCAACATTACACAGCAATGGATCGATTAAATCCATGTCAGTGGCAGGATCCAGACACACTAGACTCAAGGAAAGTGCTCCTCCTATACACAGAACAGCCACTTTTCATGTGGAAACATGAAAGAGGGAAAGCAAAGAGGAAAATAAACACTGAGGGCAGACATCCTCCCATCATGAGAATTGGCCCCAACCTTAATGCAGCCTAGCTTCTGAGAACACAGGTACGAATACCGGGTGATTCAGACTTTCCTTCTGGATGCGAGTGAGTGACAGAAAATAAATAGATGAACTCTCGCCAAATACAAGAATTAAAAAAAAAAAAAAAGGTTTCCATTGTTAATTCCCTGATTTCTGCAAATCCTCCTGAACCATCTCAAAGGATCAAGCTGATGAAGGAATTACAATTAAATCTGGGAACCCACTCCTGCAGGGGTGGGAAGAGCGTCTTCCTGGGGCTGTTTTCTTTAAATTTTCCAACAGTTTTATTTTCTTACCAAGCTTCTTTCCTTTCCAGAACGGAGTTAAGACTTCTATTTAAACCATAACTCATAAATTGTGTGGCATAAAGTAGAAAAGAAAAGAGAGGGGGAGTGGGGCGAGAGGGAGGAGGTAGCAGCTATTTTAGGAATATGATTAGGTGTCTGGGTCCCAGGGAAAGTCAGAGCCCAAGCACAGGTCTCCCAGTCCCTCAAAACACATTACTCTGCTGCTTAATCGCTGCCCGCAGAACTTGTGTTGGAAGGGCTGTTTCGGGGCCTCAGATTTATGACCTTTTTAAGGCAAGAGAACAGAAGGGCGATGGGGAAACCATTCTGGACGATCACAAAATAAAGAGTGTCTGCGAGTGGGAGAGGCACTGAGGTCTTGACTACAAGTACAATAAGCAGCAGGAAGCGGGAAGCCGAAGCATTCAAGTCTGAGAACTAACAAAATAAGAATGTTCACATAGCTCAATCACCAGGGGACTCGGCAGGAAACAGAATGTAAGGGAGGACCACGCTGAAAATATCTAGCTTGGGCTTTTCAGAACATGTGCTGAGTTTGCTCTTGACCTCAACAGTAGTGGCTATCAACTGGGGTGTGTGTGTGTGTGTGTGTGTGTGTGTGTGTGCATGGCTCTGCTCTCCAGGGGCAGGGGAGACGTGTTTAGTGGTCACAACTTGGGGTGTGCTACTGGGTAGACCCAGAGATGCTACTCAACATCCAAAGGGCGGCCCCGACAACGAAGAGATGTCTGCCCTGAGATGTCAGCAGTCAAGGTTTAGAAACTCAGTACTACAGGAAGAATGAAGAGTCCTCGGATGCTGGTTCAATTTCCCATCTAACACCAAAATGTTAATGCTGAGAATCTGTCTGGGGAGCAGCCGAGGGAATCCCGGATTTCAGCTGGAGCCACGGGAAACTCTTCAAAGTTTATTATTTCCTGTGGTCTCGGGATGAGAAGTCATCTCTTTGGCCTTAGATTCCTTCCCAGTAAAGAAGGAAAAGCACAGATGTCCATGTAGCATTAGAAGAAAAATGGCACACTGAAATTGATCTTGTCAGCAGAAGTCACTTAAAGAAAACAAGAGCCAAGGAGTAATAAACCAAAATCTAAATAGAAAAGAGCATTTATACATCACTAGCCACACCATCTCAAACCTGAAAAAAAAAAAACACACACACTTCAAAAATGGAGTAAAGAACTTGCAGAAACCATGAAATGCGGCCACAAGGCAGAGATCCATAACAAATAGGGTGTAATCTGAGATAAGACACAGAGGAGGAGTTGAGCCACTGAACACGAAATGCAGGCCCTGGAGAGAGGCTATAATCTGGGAGCTATATTGAGACCAAGAGTTCAGAATCACTGCCTGGGGGCCATCCTTCTGTCTCCAAAGCTGAACCAAGAAGCCAACACCCCAAGGAGTGGATGCCCACTAATCAGTAGTTATTTCCTTACCTATAATGTGGCTTCACATCAAAGAAATAAAGGTGAATGAGGGGCACCTGGGTGGCTCAGTCGGTTGAGCGTCCAACTTCGGCTCAGGTCATGATCTCACAGTTCCTGAGTTCAAGCCCCGCGTGGGGCTCTGTGTTGACAGCTCAGAGCCTGGAGCCACTTTGGATTCTGTGTCTCCCTCTCTCTCTGCCCTTCTCCCCACCCCCAGAAATAAATAAACATTAAAAAAAATTTTTTTTAAGTGAATGAGCTAAAGCAGGAGAAAAGGAGATGGGAACAAAATACTTCAAGAGCTCTTTCTATAGAAATAGTTTAAAAAGATCTATCAAAGGGTAACTAAGAATAAAAACTAAAATGTAGTGCCAGGACCATTCAATAGGGAAGGGCAGTATTTTCAACAAACGGTGCTGGGGAAAACTGGATATCCACATTCAAAAGAATGAATTTGCACCATAAACAAAAGTTAGCCCCAAATGGATCCAAGACCTAAAGGCAAGAGTTGAAATTGTAAAATGCTTAGAAGAAAACACAGGAAAAAACTTTGTGGCGTTGGATTTGGCAACGGATTCTTCAATATGGCACCAAAAGCATAGGCAACAAAAGAAAAAACTATAGAAACTGGACTACATCAAAATTTACAACTTATATGCATCAAAGAACACAATCAACAAAGTAAAAAGGCAACTCGTGGAAGGGGAGAAGATACTTGCAAATCACTTATCTGGTGAGAGGTCTGCTATGGACTGAATGATGTCCCCCACTCTCCCCAAATTCATATGTTGAAACCCTAGCCCCCAGTGTTAGTGTATTTGCAGATAGGGCTTTTAGGAGGTAAATTAAAATTAAATGAGGTCACAAGGGTGGGGTCCTCATCTGATAGGATCGATGGTCTTATAAAGGGAACTGAAGAAAGACCTTGTGAGGGCATAGTAAGAAGGCAGCCGTCTACAAACCAGGAAAGAGACCTCACAAAGAACTAAACAGCCAGCATCCTGATCTTGGACTGCCCAGCCTCCAGAACTGGGAGAAATAAATGTCTGTTGTTTAAGCCACTCAGTCTGTAGTATTTTGAAGCAGACAAAAATAGGGCTAATGTTCAGAACATATAAAGAACTACTACTCAACAACAAAACCAAACATGATTTAAGACGGACAAAGAACTGGGATAGACATCTCTCCAAAGAAGATATGCATGGCCAAGAAGTACATGAAAAGCTGTTCAACATCACTAATCATTAGGGAAATGCACATTAAAATCACGACAAGAGACTGCACCCAACCCATCAGCATCGCTCCTATAAACAACAGCAACAAACACAAACTAACAAGTGTTGGAGAAGATGTAGAGAGATCGGAACCCTTGGGTACTATCGTCGGGAAAGTAGAATGGTGCACCCGCTATGGGAAGCGGTGTGGCAATTCCTCAAAAATTAAAAACTAGAATTCTCATATGAGTTGTTCAATCCACTTCTGGATATATTCCCAAATAACTGAAAGCAGGGTCTCGAAAGGATGCTTTACAGTCATGTTCATAGAACAACTACCCACAAGGGCCGAAAGGTGAAAGCAACCCAAGTAGGTATTGATGGATGCATGGATAAACAAAATGTGGTATATACAACCAGTGGAATAGGATTCAGCCTTATGTTTAAGGCGATTTGATACATGCCACAACGCGGATGAACCTTGAGGACGTTAGGCTCGGTGAAACAAGTCAGTCAGAAAAAGACAAATACCGTATGATTCCCCTTACACAGTTAAGTTCATAGAGACAGAACGTAAAATGGTAGCTGCCAAAGTGGGGGGAGCGGGGGAGGAGGCAGGGGAGAATGGGATGGGGGTTACTGGTTAATAGGTATAGAATTCCGGTTTTATGGGGTAAATACAGTTCTGTGGTTGGATGATGCTTAATAACACAAATGTACTTAATAACACGCTGAATTGCACACTTAAAAATGGCTAAGGTGCAGGAGCCAGGGGAGGAAGCTGTTGGCGCCCAGAGACCGAAAGACAGAAGCTCGGCCTTCGCTAGAGAAACGCAACCAACCCGTGGAGATTCATTCGGGAGGGGGCTGGGGCAAGAAACGCCTCAAACTCATCCCCCTTCTCCCTCCAATCTGCTGCTCACTGGCTCCCTGGAAGAAGGAGACCGAGAGGAGACGTGGAGGGGCAAACACTGGAAGCTCAGGACACCCGCCCTGCCCCCTTGGCCTGGCCAACTTCAATGCCACCTTCTGAAGTGAAGTCGAGAATCTCCCCTCTAGAAACTTCTCCCAGTTCAGGGGGCCTCACAAGGGTCTCTGGCCTGTGGGACCTGCCCCCGGGGCAGCCTCCTGGCATTTGCCTGTGTGTGGCCGCCCTAGCACAGTGCACAGCACAGACCCCGAACAGCCAGCTCTCCCCTGCCCCGTGACTTCCCCATTTCTATTCTCAGCCTGGCCTTTCTCTCACTCTCCCAGACTCAAACCCTCAGTGGCATCGTGGGTTCCTCCCTGGGGCTCCAAGCCCACAGCTGTGCAGGCTGGGAGATGGGATGCCTGCCACGTTTCCCCAGCGTGGACCTGGGTAGCAGCTCTTGCTTTCCTCCTGAAGCCCATCCCTCCCACGGATTCCTGACAGACTTCCAAAAGCTCAGCTGGGGTCATCACTTCCTGCTCAAAACCCTTCATCTTCATTTATTTTTAAGCTACGTGCCGGGCACAACGTTCCGTGATTGCCGGAGATCACTCTCTCGAATGCTCCTGCCTGCCCCATGAGTCAGCTGTTGTCACCCACGCTTTGCAGTCAGCGAGGCCAAGAAATCCGCTAGCTTCCCCGATGCGGAAGCAGGGCTAGATCTCACAAACTGTGAGATCATGACCTGAACTGAAATCAAGAGCCAGATGCTTAACCCACTGAGCCACCCATGCGTCCCAGGAGCACTCCCTCTTAAGAGGTGTTTTCCTCCTGTTCTTTTGAGTAGCTCTCCCACTCCACCCCACAATTTCCTGTTCATTTCTTCAGAGCCTTCATCACCAAACTAAGACTACCACCGTCATTGATTACCTGCCTCCCTCTGCCACCACGGATGCCCTGTGACAGCAGGGCCTTACCGTCTTTGGGAGTCATGGTGTCTGCAGCATCTACACTGCGGCAGCACGTAGTAGGTGCTCAAGAAACATTTGCTAAAATGCATATTTAGCTTCCGCCTCTCGCTGAAGAAATGTGCGCAAGTATCTTCCCGCCCCTCCCTCGTGAGGCAGCGCGAGCCTCCACAAATGGGTATCATCACTGAGCACAGGTGGAATTCGTGGGCAGATACAAACAGATCTATAAAGCCATCCCAGTCTTTCTCCCGTGAGACTTAAAATGTCTTTCAACAACTGGGGGGAAAAAAAGCCAATCCCCAAACTGGATTTCAGGATGAAAACCCCGTCGACATGGATAGGGTGCCTTCCGGCATTATTACCTTGAAAATAACATTCGTGTTGACGTTTAAGCGTTCGCATTATAAAAATTCATCTCATTAACTTATAACATGCTTGGGGAAATGGTTCCTAAAATCATGTGGTACCAAACCTCTAAAATCACCTATTGCTTCATTTTGTTTCCTGGGCTTGTTCCTGAAGGGTGGCTGCTTACATTTTGGGTACGCATCTTAGTTTCACAGTAATAGCAAATGATACTTTTCCACGTTTATGGTTTAAGATTTCAGATGTCTTCGTTGAAACATAAAACTAAATGAAATTACGTAGATGCTTAGTGGCAGCTGGTGATAACCACAGACTGAGGGACCCAGTAATTTAAAGGCGCAAGTCTACGTGTCTTTGTCTTTTAGCCAACGTTTTTTTGTGTCTTTGTTCGTAAATGGGGCCCCTAAGTCGGGTGGGACAAGGGGCAAAGCCCCGTGATGTCAGTGACACAGCTTCCAAGGCAACAGGGAAGCCAGTTCTGACTCATTCTGTTCTACTTCCTCTAGAAACAATGCAAGGATGGCAGGGCTCACTGCCCCACCCACCCGACGGAACCCCTGTGCCCTCCACCAACAAGCTTCAGTGCACCTGCCCTACCAAGACCCAGGAGGGAGGGCACAAATCCTCCCCCCGGCACTGCTGAGCATAGGTGCCAAATAGGGACCTTGTGTGACGGTGGCCCCCCTCCACCTGTGGACAGGTAGGCCCCCTCATCACACCCACCGCCCCCCCCACCTTTGCTCACTGTACTTTAGCCATGCTGGCCTCCTGCCCAAGAGAAACGTCAGCCGGCAGGAAGCTGGCATCATCTGCAGGGGCGGCCTCCACGCGCCATGCAGTGCATCGCAAGTGAGACTCCCCAAGAGAAACCACAGAGGGCCATCCTTCAAGTTCCCTTGCTAAGAAAGTGGTTTACCGATTCAAGAGTTGTGGGAGGAGAGCCCCACCCGCGCCCCACTTGTGATCAGAGGCCAGAGCGCTGGCTGGGAGCTGTGCCCGGCATGGCAGCCGCGAGCTCCCCAGCCAGCGGGGCCCACGAGTTACACGGCGGGACCTCCCTAAGTGCCTCATTTCCCCTTCGATGCTTTAATCATGACTACGGCATTTTTCTTCCCCCTGAAGATGTGTGTTCACCTCTGCTGGTTTTTCTTCACTCATCTGCGTCTCGCGTCAGGCACGGGGTGCCCTCGGGAGGCCAAGGGAGGGGTTCACCTGACAAGGGCCCACGTTGTCTCGACTAGTTTCTGTCAGCGTGCATTTGTGTTGGGCAGGGTTGGGGGAGATGACCGATTTAAAAAAAAAAAAAAAAGTAAATTTTGACCTTGGCCTTGGATCTGGTTTCTCTCTTGCTTCTTGATCAACGATGGTATTCTTCCCAGACGTGGCACCTTCAGAGTCTTGTGGTTGCTGACAGACTCACAAAGGACGCCCTTCAGGTTGATGTGGGTCTTTTACGATGACGACATTATTCTGAAAAGGTGGCCCTAAGTCACGAGAGCTCGAAGAGTTCAGAATAGCAGGGTCTCGACTGGATCCCAACCACGTTGAGTGCTGTGGCCCAGCAGGTGTGGCAGGTCAGGAGGCTGGTGAGCGAGGGCCCCTGACTGTCTGAGGAACTGAAGGGCCCGAGGGGATGAGGGAGACAGGCAGGAGTTGGACCATCAAAGTAACATTGAAATCTGAGGAAATTCAAGAAACTCTGAGGTTTCTCTCCCACTGTCTGGGGTCTTTGGAGATGTCTTGAATACCCGGTTCTCTGGCACCTCCCAGCCACAAAAAACAAAAACAAAAACAAAAACAAAAAACGTGGTGGGATACAACAGGCATCCCGGAAAGTGCCCTGGCAGGGGCAGGGGAGGGAGAAGGGAGAGCTTCGAAGCACCTGAGGCTATTAGCCGGTGGTGTTCACTCCTGGGACCACTGGAAAGAAATGAGGGAAGGAGCGGTACCTGGGTGGCTCAGTAGGTTAAGCGTCCGACTCTTGGTTTCAGCTCAGGTCATAGGTTCGAGCCCCACATGGGGCTGTGTGCTGACAGTGTGGAGCCTGCTTGGGATCCTTGGTCGCCCTCTCTCTCTGCCCCTCCCTTGTTTGGACCATCTGTCTCTCAAAAATCAATCAATCAATAAATTGAAAAAAAGAAACATGGGGGAAAGACAGAACTTTCCTGGAGCTTGTACAGGTTCAGAAGGGTCAGGGAGCTGATTCTTGCCCGCACAGTCACCCTGGTTGCCCCAGGGTCACGGTGGACACCCCCTCTGAGTAACGGGCAAAGTCTGTCCCTTCGCACAGGCTGTGAGAGTCTGTCATTCCACTGGATTTCCTTATTGTTCCTGGATTAAGTTAAATCATTGAACGCGGCTGATTTCTTGTTTTTTGCATTCCTGAAATATTCTTTTCTACCCCACAGGCTTCAGCTATTTTCCTGTAATGCCAGCTGGCTAATGAAAGCTACTGCTGTGCTTTGTGGGGTTAATTTATTCAGTGCCTGGAATATGCTCTATCTTTCCCCAGCATGAAATGTTTCTGCTATTGCGTTTTAAATATATACAATAGCCGCAAATATGAGGGATAATGTTGCAGGCTGCCCCTGGGATTACCTTGTCATTACGTGTCCCTTGCACGGTCCCCAGGAGAAAATCTACAGGGAACAGCAGTATAGCCTCGGCTCTGTGCTCTGTGCTCCAGGGTGGGAGCTGGAGACAAATGTGGAACAGCCCTGCAGCTGCCCCCTCAGGGTGGGCTTTGTGACACAGTCAAGTCTGACTTTCAGTGAAGAGAGACAGTCCCCTGTCCCTCAAAAACACAGAGCAAGAGCCGTGTTGTAAAGCTGCCCCCACCTTCTCTTTGTTTCAGCGTCAGGCACATTTCCTGCTGGCCCACTCCTTCAGGGTGCCTAGGGCTCAGACCCAGTACAGCCAATGACTGATCATTTAGTCTTCAGGCCTCCCCAAGGCCACGCCATGCCCAGAACAACGGGCTTCCCACCCCTGTCTGATTCCTGATCGCTGCCTAACTCCTACAAGTCCTTGTAAAACTCGGCTTCCTGCCCCTTGTCCAGGAACAGTCCTGCTTCCCCAGCTCAGTGAGCATCCACAACACCCCGTATGAAAGCCTAACACTCTGCTGACTTGTCTCCTGCCCCCCAACTTCCCAGCCTCGATGACGTTTGAGCAAAGAACTCATTCTCATTCCTCCGTGATCCCACAGCTCTGGGCCCGGCGTCTGGTCCATAAGAAATGGTAGTTGAAGACCAATCATCAACCTAAACGTGAAGCCCAAACAGAACTAGAAAAATACTAGAGGCAAACGGGAGAAAATCTTTGTGATCTTGAGTTTGGCAAAGATCTCTCACATGTAACACCAAAAGCATGGTCCATAAGAGAGAACATTAAAAAAAAAAAAAAACCATGATAAGTTAGACTTCACTGCAATTTAAAACTTCTCTTCAAAAGACATTATCAAGAACATAAAAAGACGAGCCACAGATCGGAAGAAAAGCATCTGGAAAACACGAAACTGGTAAAGGGCTTGCTTCCTGAATTTATAAAGAACTCACCCAACTCAACGGCAACTCCGTAACTCAACTCCGTAAAAGATGGTCAAAGATCCAACACTTTGCCAACGAGGATATTCTCGGGATGGCAAACGAGCACATGAAAAGATGCTCCACGTCATTAGTCGTGAAGTAAATGCAAACTGAAACCACAAGGAGATACTACTACACGCCTAGGAGAATGGCTAGAAAATAAAACAAAATAAAACAATATCGAGTGCAGGGATTTGGAGCAACGGGAACTCTCACTCATTGCCGGTGGAAATGCAAAACGGAATAGAATCTTTGCACAACAGTGCAGCTGTTTCTTATAAAATTGAACCTGCACTAATACAACCCAGTAATCCCACTCCTCAGCCTTTATCCAAGAGAAATGGACACTCGAGTTCACACAAACGTTTGTAATGGGAATGCTTGTAACAGTGTGATTCATAGGCTTGGTTCCTAAGAGCGAAAACTTGAAACCACCGGACTGTCCTTTGATGGTGAGTGGGTATCACTGTGGTATGTCCACGTGCTGAATGACGTGCAAAAACAGCGCACGAATTTTAAGTGCATTGTGCTAAGTGAGAGAGGCCAAACTGAAAAGGCTACACATTATAGGATTCCATTTATAGGACATTCTGAAAAAGGCAAGACCATAAGGACAGAAAACAGAGCAGTGGTTACCAGGGCTTGGGACCTCACCCTACATTCCTCTCCAGCTAGTTGTTCATCTGTAGCCTTTATGATATCTTTTATAAGAAACCGGTGGAAGTATATAAATGTTTTCCTGAGTTCTGTGAGTCACTCCAGCAAATTAACTGAACCTCAGAAGGGCGTTGTGGGAACCTCCGATTTATAGCAGGTTGGACTTGTGACTGGCCTGAATTGGGGGTGAAGAGGGAGTGGGAGGAGTCTTGTGGGACTGGGCCTTAACATGTGGGATCTGATACTCTCTCCAGGTAGACGGTGTCAGAACTGAGTGAACTGCTCAACGTGTCGGAAAACACACATCAGAGGGACTGACTATAAAGAGGTACAAGGAAATTTGGGGCATAAGTTGTGAATCCTGATTGTGGCAGTGGTTGCACACACATTTGTCAAAGCTCAAGTGGGCTGAATGAATATAATCCAAGGCTCTCCTTGCGCTGGCCCAAGCCCACCTTGCCAACCTCATTTCCTCCTCCCCTACTCATGCCTTCCGGGCTCCTGTGACGCTGGCCTTCCATGGCCCCCAGCAGCATGGGCCCTGCCCACCCCCAGCCTTTACTCTGGTTTTCTTCGCGTTCCCTTTGCCTGGTCAGCCTTTCCCACCTTTGCCCCCGCTTATACACAAATCTTATCCATCCTTCATGCCCCAGGGCAAATGTTACCTTTTCTTGTAACTGTATTTGATTACCACCATCCCACATGCACAAAAAGCTGGAAGTGATTTGCTATGCCTGCAAATGCCAAGCATCTTATCTGCATCTCTTACATTTCTCACCATTTCTTGTACGATTGTGTACGTATCACGTATCTCCAACTAATTTTAAGTGCCAAGTTTGAGTCACTTTTGCATTTATGCACAGTGTCTAGATCGATGCCTTATGTGTGGTAAGTGCTCAGAAATGTTCTGTTTGATGAATTAATGAAAAAAATCAATGGCCAGGGTGACCTGTGGCAGCTAAAGTTGGTGTGGTCAGCACCCGGAAAGAATAGTATCACCCAGGAGTCCAGATTAGATGGCCTCTTAGTGATAAGCAAACAGGACTAGGGAGGTTATACCTCCACAACTACTATTCGTATGGTAGTCGCCTGGTCCCCCTACCTGGCTGATCAAGGCTGGTTAAAAACACACATGCCTGGGGTCCTGACTCAGTCCATCAAGGGTGAGTGCTGCTTCTGAATTTTTAATAAACTCCCAGTGTGACTCATCAGTCAAGCTTGGGACTTACCTTCCTAAATGGTCAGAAGGTCAAAGACTCACCTACAGGTAGCCAATAAAAAAATGCAGGCTTTGAGTATCTGTTTAGAGGTACCACACACACACACACACACATGCACGCACACACACACAGGCATATGGATCATCAAACTGTAATACATCCATACCCGTCAATAAAAAGGAGTGAACTGCTGACACATAGAACACGGATGAATCTCAGAAGCGTTATGCTGAGTGGAAGAAACCAGACACCAAATACTACAGAGTGTATGGTTCCACTGATCTGAAATTCTAGAAGAAGCAAAAATAAGGTGGAGTGATAGAAACCTGATCCGTGTTCGCTGGGGGCCAGGGCCAGGGGGCAGACAGGCACTGGGAACCTGACTTCCTATAAAGGGGCACAAAGGGAGTTTTAGGGGTGATGGGAATGCTCCGTGGCTTGACTGGAGTGGTGGTTCCAGGGATGTATACATTTAGCAAAAGTCATCAAAGTATACATTCAAGGGGCACCTGGGTGGCTCAGTTGGTTAAGCATCCAACTCTTGGTTTCGGCTCAGGTCATGATCCCACAGTTTCGTGGGTTCGAGCCCTGTGTCAGGCTCTGTGCTGGCAGCACAGAGCTTGCTTGGGATTTTCTCTCTTGCCCTTTCTCTCTGCCTCTCCCTCACTCGTGCTGTCTCTCTCAAAATGAATGAATACACTTAAAAAAAAAAAAAAGAAACTTAAAAAATACAGAGTGCCCATTCAAAATGGAAGCATTCATTGGGACTCGGAATCCAGGAACCTAATGATGATCCTACCCCTGTCCTTCGCCCCCTATATATCTGGCCAGTCACCGAGTCCTGTCACTTGGACTGCTAAAGGTCTCTTCCTCTGCTCCTTATTTCCACACTTCACATCCTCATGGGCATCAGAATTACTGCTGGTTTCCCTACCTAGAGTCAGGATCACGGCCCCTGTGCCGTTAGCAGGCTTTCTAAAACGCAGCCCGCTCAAGTCCCTCCCCTGCTCAAACCCTCCCACCACCACCCCTTTCAGGATAAGGCCCAAATTCCACATGCCGGACTTCTTGTACCCTCACACCCACCCCAAGCCCCACCTCTTACCATTCTCGCGCAGGCCCACTGCAGACACCTGTTCCCACAACGGGAGCTCCTCGAAGGCGCCGTGACCCCTGGCAAGTCCGGGCCTTCGCACACGCCATCCCTTCTGGGTGCAACACTCTCCCTGCTCCCTCAGCCTGTCCACTCCCATCCACCCTTCAAGGCTCAGCCGAAGCATCCCCTGACCTAGCCAGCTTTCTGCTGGCTATGATCCGGCACTGGGTGGGACGCCCCTCCTCCAAATGTTGGCATCTGCCACACTGCATCACAGTTGCTACCCTTGGTTTGTCCGTCTCCCCACTGAGCATTCAGGCTGGGTACCATATTTTTCACCTCTGGATAGCCAGCATCAAGCAGATCTCTGGCGCACAGAAGGAGCTCAGTAAGCAAGTAAGTATTTCTGGGTATTTCTCTTTTTTTTTTCTTTTTTTATTTATTTGGGGGGGGGCAGAGAGAGACAGAGAGGGAGGGAGACAGAAACCCAAGCAGGTTCCGTGCTACCAATGCAGAGCCCAACATGGGGCTGGAACTCAGGAACCATGAGATCATGACCTGAGCCAAAATCAAGAGTCGGGCACTTCACCGACTGAGCCACCCTGGCACCCCTGTTTCTGGGTATTTCTAATGACTGCCTGCCTGCCTGCCTGCCTGACTGAATACCAAAGGACAGGGTGTTAGAAGTCTGCTGAAGGGCTATGATGCATGAGAAGGGAAGATGCTTGAGGACAAAGTGGTATTTAAGTTAGACTCTTGTTACGCACTGAACGGTGTCCTCCAATTCGTATGTTGAAGTCCTAACCCCCGGAGTACCTCATAATGTGACTACGTTTGGAGACAGGGCCTGAAACGAGGTAAAATGAGGTCACTGGGGTGGGCCCTACCCCCAACGGCTGGTGTCCTCACAAGAGCGGGGAGTTGGGACACAGTGGTGCACAGAGGGAAGACCACGTGAGGACACAGGCCGAAGATGGCCGTCCACAAGCCAAGGAGGGGAGGCCTCAGAAGGAACCCACCAGGCCAACACCTGGATCTCAGACTTCTAGCCTCCAGAGCGGTGAGGAAATTAACGTCTGCGTTTAAGCCCCCACTGTGCGGTGCTTTATGGCAGAAGGGACCTTCCAGGTGAGAAGCACACCCAAAGGCAGGGGAGGCACGGTTACGGGGTGCGTGCCCTGGAATGGTCTGGTTTGTCAGCAGTGGATGAACGCTGTAGCAAGTAGAGCAAAACGGCCCTGAGACCAAGGAGACTGTGGAGGTCCCAAAAGCCAGGTGAAGGCGGCTAGCCTTTCCTCTGCAGGCTGGTGCGTCTCTGTCCGGTGTGACCAGTGTCTGGCTGAAAGCAGCAGCAGGCCGGGCAGGGCTGGAAGCCAAGGCCACTGTGTGTCCCACACTGGTGCGTACGAGCCATGGGGCTGCTGTGGCGGCTTTTGGGGACAGCAAACATTTGTTAATTTAAAAGTTCTAGGGACGCCTGGGTGGCTCAGTCGGTTAAGCATCCGACTTCAGCTCAGGTCACGATCTCGCGGTCCGTGAGTTCGAGCCCCGCGTCGGACTCTGGGCTGATGGCTCAGAGCCTGGGGCCTGCTTCCGATTCTGTGTCTCCCTCTCTCTCTGCCCCTCCCCCGTTCATGCTCTGTCTCTCTCTGTCTCAAAAATAAATAAACGTTAAAAAAAAATTTTTTTTAAGTTCTAGGGGCGCCTGGGTGGCTCGGTCGGTTAAGCGCCGACTTCGGCTCAGGTCGTGGTCTCATGGTTCGTGGGTTCGAGCCCCGTGTCGGGCTCTGTGCTGACAGCTCGGAGCCTGGAGCCTGCTTCGGATGCTGTGTCTCCCTCTCTCTCTGCCCCTCCCCCACTCGCACGCTGTGTATGTGTGTGTGTGTGTGTGTGTGTGTGTGTGTGTGTCTCTCTCTCTCTCTCTCAAAAATAAATAAACATAAAAAATTGAAGAAAAAAGTTCTATATGTATTTTAACATGTGACACATAGGACTCAACTGTGGCTCTTTTGTGAAAAGGCAGAGCATTGATCAGGGCAAGAAACAATGGGATCCTGCCAACCAGAATGGCCATGTGCCCTTGGCTGTACGGTCACGACATACCCCTGGGTCCTCCTCCGACCTTCACTCATCCCTACTCACAGCTCTCCTTTTAAAACGCAGGTCAGATTCTGTCATTCCCTGCCCTTCACTGCACTGGAATAGCAAAGTCAGGCCCAAAAGGACGAGTGTGAAGTCACTTGTTTGCACAAGCAAACAGCTGGGGACTATTTCATTCCTTTGTTCCCTCAACAAACCCTTGCGGAGCACCTGCTGTAGGTCTCAGGGAGGCACCAGCACAGGGACGAGCGAACACGAACATAATCTCTGCTCATGGGGGGATCGTGGTCCCGAGGCGGGGGGGGGGGGGGGGGGGGAGGAGGCTACCATATAGTCTCAATGAGATCACAAAAGATCTCAACTGTGACACTGCTGAAGAGAGCTTACTTGGCGGGGGGGGGGGGGGGGGGGGGGGGGGGGGGGGGGGGGGGAGAGGTATGGCCAAGCCAGGGAGGACAGCCTGAGCAGGCTCCATGAGGCAAAGACAATTCCAGGATAGCCAGCATTAACTAGGTGCAAAGGGGCAGAGAACATCCACAGGCAGAGGGAGCAGCCAGGCAAGGAGGTGGGAAGGAGGTGGCAGGAGGTGGGAAACGAGTGTGGGGGACTCTAAGACCCTGTGGCCGCAGGGATGACCTGAGCAGGGGACAGGGTGGAGAGCAGGGACAGGAGGGGGACCCTCACTTCCCTCACCAGTCAGGTGCCACCCCACCACCACCACCCTCACCAGCTGCTCAGCAGCCTAAGTCTAGTCACAAAAGCCACTGAGCACTTCCTGGCGTGGGCTCCTGCCATGAAAGGAGGGCTCCAGGTAGCACAGGAGAAGCCGGAACTCTGGAAACCCTTAAGCTCATCGGTGAGACCAAGAACGCATCCCCACAGGCAGTAGGTGCTGGAAAGTTCTCCAGCCCCCAGGCTCAATACAGAAATACAGATTTTTGTTTACAACCCAGACCATCCTCCCAGCATCCCGTCCTTTATCTCCTGCATAAATCCTCCCCAGCGACTGCCCTGACTCTCCCCAGAGGGTGACTGCTTGGGCTCTTGTCATTAGAGAAGACTCCTTACCGCAGCACCAGGTGTGGCTCTCAGGGCTCTCCGGGCTCCCAGGCCTGTCTCAGAGGGACCCTCCGCCTCCCTGGCTGTCACGTGTCCCCGGCTTACCTCACTCTTGTCACTGTAAAATAAATAACTGCTCTCCAGTCTCCTGTTTCTCTCTTTCTCTCTCTCTCTCTCTCTCTCTCTCTAACCGCCCCCCCCCCACCTCTCTCTCTCTCTTGCAGTGTCCTTGTCCTGAATTCTACTGGCTAACAAAGTCATCATAGACAAGAGTCACTTTCTACTGGCTACATATCTAAACCTAATACGGTTCCTTCCAGAAATAGCATCCCTGTGATCAAGGCGACCTCGCAGGCCTTAGAGACCAGGTGACAGAGTTCTGCATTTGTTCCTGGTAAATTTTTTATTGTTGATTTTTGAGTTTGGCATTATTTCATTTTCATTGTTTCTCACTCACCGTGAGTCAACAAGTTTCCTTTTAAAATCTGTTAACGATGGCAGTTTTAGGAAATTTAATAAGAAAAGCTGTGGAAAGAGAAAATCTGAGTGACTAAAATCTGGGAAGCGGTGGTCCCGGGGAAAGGAATGAAGAAATGGCAGGAGGAATGGCAAGAAGGGGACGGAATGTGAGAGAAGAACCATTAGGTTCCTAATGGTTGGATGTGGGGGGAGGGGGGGGGGTCATGGGGGGGGCTGGGAGGGGTCCCCACCTGTGCTTTTCTTAGACCAGCCTCCCTCTACTCGCCCCCTCCTGAGCACCCATGTAAATGGGCCTCTCATCTATTATTCTCCTTATTTGGTAGCTTCATAGCAACGCTCATGATCCGTGATGAGTAATTGGCTAGTGGGTTTGCTGCTCCCACGGGGCTGGCACCGTCCCTCTCTGGCTCGCCCTGGTCTCTGCGGGGCCTAGAGCACTGCCTGGCTGGGACCAGGCATGGGGTATCTGCCGGGCAAATATCTGGATGAATGGCCATCATGAAGGTTGGATGAACCTTTTTAAAACAGCCATAAGGAACACAGATGAAAGGAAGGAGAGAGGCATGGTGTGTCGGGGCTGGGGTCTATGAGCCACCCAAGTGGGGACCCTCTGAACGCAGCGTGAGAATAGGGATGGGACAGAACGGGAGCTGCTTAGAGGTCAGAACTCGTCAATGAAGCACCTTTCCCTCTGTGCCTCTTGGGTTGAGTTTTCTCAACAAGTTCCTTGCTTCTTTTCCTAAAACATAAGTTAAAACCTGTAAAGAATGTGAAAACACTGCCACTCACATGTTCACTCTTCCTAAAATTTGTCGTGTACTTTCCCAACTGTAGGCCTCTATACCTGGGGTTCTGCTCCCTAAAATTTTGCCTGTGGGCCTGGAAAAATGCCTGTCTGTCTATCTATCTATTTATCTATCTACCTATCTATCTATTTTGCACAAATAAGAGACAAATACAGGGGCGCCTGGGTGGCTCAGTATGTTAAGCATCTGTCTTCAGCTCAGGTCATGATCTCGTGGTTTGTGAGTTTGAACCCCATGTCAGGCTCTGTGCTGACAGCTCAGAGTCTGGAGCCTGCTTTGGATTCTGTGTCTCCCCCTCTCACTCTGCCACTCCCCCGCTCACATTCTGTCTCTCTCAAAAATAAACATTAAAAAAAATTTTTTAATAGGCACAGCTTTATAGAAGAGTTCAAACATAGAAATGTATGTAGCAGAAGGTAAAAGAGACCTTGCCCTTAATGCTACTTCCCATACCAAGCAGCTTGATATTATATATCCACTACTTTTTTAAGATGAATTTTTATACACATGCAAATAAAATTAGGGAGTTTAGATCTCTTAATATAAATAATGAAATTTTACAGGTAGATATGATTATACTGTATATGTTTACTTGAAAACATGTACCGTATTTTTCTGAGGTACATTAAAGGTTATTTTACACTTTGGTAATTTGGTAAAATTGTACAAAAAGCCTTATTAGTTCTTGTTCCTTGTATTTGATTGCCTATGCCCATCTCCATACGTTCTCTTTGATGCTGGATGCTCTGTTTTCAACTTTTGCCAATCTGTCACGGGGGAAATAATTGCATAGTATTCGAATTTGTGTTTCCATGATTCTTTTTTTTTTAAGGTTTATTTATTTATTTTGAGAGACAGCCTGAGTGGGGGAGGGGCAGAGAGAGAGGGAGACAGAATCCCAAGCAGGTTCTGCACTGTCATCACAGAGCCCGATGCAGGGCTTGAACTCATGAAACCATGAGATCATGACCTAAGCTGAAACCAAGAGTCGGTCGCTTAACTGACTGAGCCACCCAGGTGCCCCTGTGTTTCCATGATTTTTACTGAGGTTGAACATTATATGTTCACTGGTCAACTGTATTTCTTCTTCTGTGAATTGCTTGTTTATAAAAATAAATATAATTTGCCTATTTACAAATTGTCCTTGCCCATGTTTTCTTTACGTATTTGTCTTTCTCCAATTGATTTGTAGGAATTCTTTTTTTTAATGTTTATTTATTTATTTTTTATTTATTTTTATATTTATTTTAAGAGAGTGAGAAAAAGCATATGTGTGCACACAAGAGCAGGGAAAGGGCAGAGAGAGAGGGAGACAGAGGATCTGAAGGGAGCCCTGCACTGACAGCAGAGAGCCCAATGTGGGGCTCAAACTCACGAACTGTGAAATTACGACCTGAGCCAAAGTTGGACGTTTAACCGACTGAGCCACACAGGCACCCCTGGGAATTCTTTATTTATAATGGGTAGTAATCCTCTGTGGTATGTGTGTTGCATATATCACTCTGTCACTTGCCTGTCTTTCAGTGTATCAGTTCCTTCACGTATAGAGAGTCGAACGTTCTTTCTCTGTCTCCCAAGATTACGTGAAAGTTTGTCTTAAGCCATATAGGAAAAGAATGACACATTTGTCTCTATATAAGAAGAAGATATAATATATCTTTGTGTACATAAAATACATATATGTATGCCTCAAATACTTTCTATACGTATCTATACACATCAATTACTGTTTCCAGTGGTTTTCTCTAATTTACCTTTTATTTCCTCACCCCAACAACCCATGGAGTACACACTACCTATCACTATCCCCATACAAGTAAGACTGAGGGACACATAAGTTAGGACTCAGCACCTGCCTCCTGA
Source organism: Prionailurus bengalensis (assembly GCF_016509475.1). Lineage (NCBI taxonomy): Eukaryota > Metazoa > Chordata > Mammalia > Carnivora > Felidae > Prionailurus > Prionailurus bengalensis. The sequence continues at coordinate 9,990,482 of NC_057347.1, forward strand.
GCCCACACCCTTAATACTTCATTTGGACTCCACACAACTTATCCTCTCTATATATCACAAAAGCAACGGTAATTAATACAATGTGAGAATGGCACAGAAACAGCAACTATAAATAAAACAGATAATATAGAAAAATCTTTTTAAAAAGCTTAAGGCATGAAAAGACAAAACTATAAAATACTAGAGAACACAAAGATTTATCATAAATGATATTGGAAACACTGGCACTATTTTAAGTCAGTCTAAATCCACTTTTCACATCATCCACCAAAGTAAAAACTAGAAGGAAAAAAAAAATCCTTTAAAAGAGGATAACATCTCTAAAGTAAGAAGAATCCGGGGGGAAAATGGACAGTTTGGACTATGTAAAAACGTTAAATGGCTACTTTTTTTTAAATTCATTTTTAAAAAGTAACCAAATAGTCTGGGGAAAAGAACTGCCAAAATCATGGAATAAGTCTCATCAAAAACCTATGTAAATCAGCAAAACAAAAAACGAAGCAAAACAGAGGAGCAAAACGGAAAGTACAACTTATAAACAAACACGTGAAAAAACCATTCAGCCTAATTATGTTAAAAGAAATGCAACATTACAAAGGGCCTCTGTTTTGCCTATTTTTTAAATGATATTGTCCTTGATGGAATGCGTGAAATCAAACGGGCACTCTCACACAGAGTGCTGATACAAAGTTATGAGTAACATACACCAAGCATCATTAAAATAAATGTTCATGCCCGTTTACCTAGTAATCCTATGTCTGAGCATCTATTCTACAGATATGATCCAGAAACCTGGGGAAAATCACATGGCCAAGATAGTTACTGAAGTATTGGGTTTTTTTGTTTTGTTTTGTTTTGTTTTTAAGATTTTATTTTTGATGGGTATTGAGGAGGGCACCTTTTGGGATGAGCACTGGGTGTTGTATGGAAACCAATTTGTCAATAAATTTCATAAAAAAAAAAAAAAGATTTTATTTTTAAGTAATCTGTACCCTCAACCTGGGGCTTGAACTCACAACCTCGGGATCAAGAGTTGCAAGCTCTACTGACCGAGCCATCCAGGCACCCCTAAAGCATTATTCATTACAGCAAGAAAAAAGAAAGAAAGAAAGAAAGAAAGAAAGAAAGAAAGAAAGAACAAAAGAACGAAAGAAAGAAAGAAAGAAAGAAAGAAAGAAAGAAAGAAAGAAAGAAAGAAAAAGAAAGAAAGGGAAAAGCAACCCAATTTTTACGAACAGGGAATAGTTAAGTAATTTATGGAACAATCACCTACTAGAACATTATACCCCTTAAAAATAATTTTGAAACGAATAACATTTTAAAAACCCTATGCTATAATATCTAGTGGTACAACTACAAAGAAATATAGAAATTTTAAGTTGTTTCAGGGTGTGGGATTGAGTCATGAGTTTCTCTAATTTCTAAATTTACTTTGGATTTAGAAGGACCGAGTCCCAGTCCTGGCTGTACCTCTTCCACCCACCAGTCATTCTGACCTCGCCCCAGTTACAAAACCTTTCTATGCCTCAGTTTCCTTGCCTGTAACAATAAAGATCGTAAATGTAGCCATCTCACGGGAGTGTTTTGAGAATCGGATGAGACGGTACTTGGGAAGAACTTGACTGCCGTACCTCGCACACGTAAGCACTCAGAAATGTTATTTTTATCATATAAAAAAAAAGGGTAAACATGTTTGCAGGGGGAAATCATTGAAATGAGGAAGCTATTTCACAGGCAGGGTCTATTTTCATTTGGAAGTTTAGTACGGTTAATTTCGTACTCCCTCTGCTTCTGCGGCTTTTTCCTGCTCAGACTGCTGCTCAGACGACACTTACATGTAAACCCACGTGGTGAAGGGAAGATTAAAGGAAATGAAACCTCTACTCACAACCAGAACCATGTAAAAATATATAGTCCGTGGAGCTCAGTTGGAAAGGAACAAAAACCGAGCCATGTTGGGGAGTCCTGTAGTAGAAGCAGAGAACGTGTGTCTTTTTTACTTTTCTGTTCTAATGACAGGGAAAAATCACATTGTTTGAGTAAACTTAAAATGTCAACTTCCTGCATGACTGAGCTCAATATTTTAGCTCAGAAATTGGGCTCAGTGGGAAAAGGAGGGGGGGACCCTAAAAAACTTCATTTCTAGAAAATACAGTGGTGAAGAGATGTTTCAAAGTAGCCTGTGCTTTGGCCGGGGCTGGGGCGGGGCCGGGAGTGATGGGGGGGGGGGGGTCGGGTTAGTGCAAAATACTGTCTAAACAGAAACCATATAATAAGTAACTTCCTAGAAAAGCCTCTGTCTTTGTCATATCTTTGAAGTTCTGCCTTCTAGGCCTCATAAGCACAATGTCTGGCTCAGATATTAAGCACTGGGACATTATCAGGCCCTCTGCAAGATGGGAGGGTGCCCTCCACAGTGCTCATCTTCACGGGGAGAAGGCTCTAGAACCTTCCGGGGGGGCTAAGAACCAGTCAAGTGGGTGCTTCTCTCCACAGGACTTCCCACATTAGTGACAAGAATGCACAGAAGTAGCCCTATTCACCTTGGTTGTGAAAAGAGATCGCCACACTGCTAGCAATTAGTACCCACAGAGAGGGTTTCTTTTCCCAAAAAACTCTACACATTAACTTAAAGTCAGCACTAATCATCCTCACTTTGCAAGGTGAAAAACGTGACAGGCAGGGAAAAAAGTCTATTTTTTCAAGATGTCCGAAGACGAGTTTTCAAATTCGTTTTTAGCTCAAAGAAGCAGGTATGTAGCATTAAGTTACCTAGCCCATGAATCACCAAAAAATGTATTAATCACGCCTTCATTATATCAGGATTCACTGGGTGTGTTAGACATTATACCTAAGGCAGAAGAACGTCTTCCCCAGATACAGCTATCCTTCTAAGATTTTCCAGCCCCATCTTAAATAATAACCAACTCTGTACTTACTGCAAAGGCTCTCGCTTCTTGCACCTCCTGGGAGCTGCTGACCTCAATCAGCAAGCCAGCCGCACTATTCTGGGGTCTGGTGCTGGCTGGGGAGGAAAACCACACTCAAGGGGCCCGGGCAGTGAGCATTTGAGCAATGCTTCACTCAGGAAGCAGGCGGTTCTCTGCTCTCCAGGGCTTCTGACGGCCTCTCCCCTCTCCCTCTCCCTCTCCCTCCCTCCCTCCCTCTGTCTCTCACAATCTCTCTCCCTTTTCTCTCTCTCTCTCTCTCTGACTCTCATACACACACAGAGTGCAAAATCATTTCTATCCTACTGGTTCCTGAATACTTACTTTGTACCTCTCAAAAACATAATGATTTAAAGATATAGGCGCGCGCGCGCGCACACACACAAACACAGATATAGGCTGACAAATTTCTGGCTGTTTCCCGAGATAATCAAAACAAAAAAAAACAACCCAGGCTGTCTTCAAAGGTGAGTTTGCCCTGAAGCCTCAGGGCCCCTCACTTGCCATAACCTGAGGGCTGTAGAATGTTCTAAGGGGGATGGGGAAGTCAGGTTATGATCCCGAAGCATTTCAAAGCCGGCAGCTCTGATGAGCGGACTGAAGCTTGCTCAGAGATAAAGCATCTAAACCTCCAAGCCCCCCTGTCACTTGTTGTAATTTCTTTCTTCATTCTAAAGATCTTCATACCTAATTTTGAATTCCGAGAGCTCCAGAATTAGCTGAACATTCTCACAAAACCTGAGGTCCACGAATCCTGCTGCTACAGATGGCCCCGTGATGATGAGATTGCCCGTAACAACATGGAAGAAATTCTGTGGAGGTAAACCAGCAAAGTGTGTTATATCTACGCTCACCAAGAACTGCAGTCATCAGGGCCGGGTTGAGCTTAGTCACTGCTGGAGTTAGCTGGAGTTTAATTGCTATTATACCAGATAATAGGTGTGAAAAGCAGCCCCCTAGCTCTTTCTTGGCAGAGGAAGTTTTCAGAGCCTCGCTGAGGCTGAATGCCCCGGGGTGCACTGTAATGCCACACCCCCCATATGCAGACGTTGCCTTTCTAATGACAGATCACAGAAAGGAGCTGTGGTCAGGCAGTTTAGAGCTGGCCTTCCCCTGTAAGAGCTGTTATTACAACTGTGGCCCCGTGCCACTCTGGCAAACACTGCTGCCTTTGGTGGCCCTCCCTCTTTGCCCTAAAGAAATCAAGAGACAATGCATGGGACCTGCTCTCACTGAAGAATATCCATCCTCCTGGGGGTTGGGGGAATAAAGGTACCTAACTCATGGGGTTGGGGGCACCATGACCCAGACACAGGAGGTGGTAGTGGATGGGACTCTACAAGTGACGAAACTCCAACTCAGCCTCGCTCAAGCAAAATGGCAACTTACTGGCTTGACTAACTGGAAAGTCTAGGGATGAATTCAAGCTGGCTTCAAGCCAGGAGATCTGGAGGTTCAAATGTCATCGGGACTTTCTTTTCATCACCTTTCAGCTCAGCTTCCCTAGGTTCCATTCCTTCAAACAGCGGGGCTCTCAGGATGGGAAAGGCTTTCCTAGAGGCATTCCATGATAAAGATTCCAAGTCTTTATTTAGCATTCAAGACCTTGGGAGAGAGGCACTCCTCAGAAAGGAAACTTGACAACACTGTCCAGAAAGACCTGGGTGACTGACAGCCCCACGAGTTATAAGAAGAGCAGTTCCCAGGGGCGCCTGGGTGGCGCAGTCGGTTAAGCGTCCGACTTCAGCCAGGTCACGATCTCGCGGTCCGTGAGTTCGAGCCCCGCGTCGGGCTCTGGGCTGATGGCTCGGAGCCTGGAGCCTGTTTCCGATTCTGTGTCTCCCTCTCTCTCTGCCCTCCCCCGTTCATGCTCTGTCTCTCTCTGTCCCAAAAATAAATAAACGTTGAAAAAAAAAAAAAAAAAAAGGAGCAGTTCCCAAAAGCCAAAACACACACACACACACACAAAACAAACAAACAAACAAACAAAACCCAAAATGCTACACAGGCAAAAAGATACAAACTAGTGCCTTGGATTAAGCCATTCATGTGATTGTGTCTTACTTCCCCAATTTGATTGTAAATCTATTTATAGAAGGATGTACACAAAGTGTTAAGTGTGGTTATCTCTGATATTGTGGGTCATTTATTTTTTAAACTCACACTGTATCTTCCAAACTTTCTAAAAATAGGGGCGCCTGGGTAGTTCAGTCAGTTGGGCATCAGTTCAGCTCAGTCATGGTTTCACTGTGGGTTGGAGCCCCGCATCAGACTCTGTGCTGACAGCTCAGAGCCTGGAGCCTGCTTCAGATTCTGTGTCTCCTCTCTCTCTGCCCCTCCCCTGCTCACACTCTGTCTCTCTCTCTCAAAAATAAAAATAAAACCTTTAAAATTTTTTCATTTTCTAAAAATAATAAAAATTATTAAATTTTATAATAACACAATACATTTTAAGTTTATTTTTGAGAGAAGAGACAGAGCTTGAGTGGGGGAGGTACAGAGAGAGAAAGGGAGACACAGAATGTGAAACAGGCTCCAGGCTCCGAGCTGTCAGCACAGAGCCAGGCCTGGGGCTCAAACTCATGAACCACAAGATCATGACCTGAGCTGAAGTTGGATGTTTAACTAACTGAGCCATTCAAGTGCCCCAATAACACAATACATTTAAAGAAGTTACTGCATGCTAAACAAATCCTGCTTACAAGCAAAAATATATATAGAATATCTATGAATAAATCTGGTAAGAAAATTACAGTCACACCCCACCCAAATCTACAACATTTTACTGAACAACAGAAGAGAGGACTGGATGAAAAAATATACCATGATATTCCAATTAAATATTCATTCTCCACAAAATAATTGTATAAATGTATTATAGTTCCAATAAAAATTCTAATAGGGTTAAGAGGTGTGAAAAATGCTCTATATTTCTTTTTTTTTAACCTTCTTTATTTATTTTGAGAAAGAACATGTACAAATGGGGGAAGGGCAGAGGGAGGGAGAGAGAGAGAATCCTAAGCAGGGTCCACACTCACCACTAAGCCCATTGCAGAGCTCGATCCCACAACCATGAGATCGTGACTTCAGCCAAAATTGAGTCAGACACATAACCGACTGAGCCACCCTGGTGCCCCAAGAATTTTGATTAAAATAAAGATCGCATTACTAATCTGAGGATAAAGAATGGGTTGTTTTTAAAAATGGTATTGGGAAATTTGGTTAATCATTTGGGGGAAAAAAAAAGACTACTACCTCACACCGTATACCCAAATGAATTCTGATAAACATTTAAGTGGAGGAAAAAAAATAAAAAGAAGCATTATAAGAAGTAGAAGAGAGGAGACTGTATCTGAACCTGAACAAGGTGAGAAAGGCCTCTGAGCCCACACACAAAGGCAGAATACATAAAAAAGAAACAGATTTGACTTTGAAGATAAAAATCTTTGGGGCACCTGGGTGGCTCAGTCAGTAAAGCAACCTACTCTTGATTTAGGCTCAGGTCATGATCTCACGGTTCATGGGTTTGAGCCCCATGTCAGGCTCTGTGCTGACACTGGGAGCTTGCGTGAGATTCTTTCTCTCTTCCCCTTTCTCTGTTCCTCCCTAACTTGTGCTCTCTCTCCCTCCCTCTCAAAATAAACAAAAAAAATATTTTAAGGGATGCCTGGGTGGCTCAGTCAGTTGAGTGTCTGACTTTGGCTCAAGTCATTATCTCACAGTTTGTGGGTTCAAGCCCCACGTTGGGCTGTGTGCTGACAGCTCGGGGCCTGGACCCTGTGTCAGATTCTGTGTCTCCCTCTCTCTCTCTCTGCCCCTCCCCTGCTCACATTCTGTCTCTTTTTCTTTCTCTTTCAAAAATAAGTAAACATTAAAAATAATTAATTAGGGGAGCCTGGGTGGCTCAGTCGGTTGAGCGGCCGACTTCGGCTCAGGTCATGATTTGCGGTCTGTGAGTTCGAGCCCCGCGTCGGGCTCTGTTGACAGGCGGATTCTGTGTCTCCCTCTCTCTGCCCCTCCCCCGTTCATGCTCTGTCTCTTTCTGTCTCAAAAATAAATAAACGTTAAAAAAAAATTTTTTTTTTTGGGCGCCTGGGTGGCGCAGTCGGCTAAGCGTCCGACTTCAGCCAGGTCACGATCTCGCGGTCCGTGAGTTCGAGCCCCGCGTCAGGCTCTGGGCTGATGGCTCGGAGCCTGGAGCCTGTTTCCGATTCTGTGTCTCCCTCTCTCTCTGCCCCTCCCCCGTTCATGCTCTGTCTCTCTCTGTCCCAAAAATAAATAAAAACGTTAAAAAAAAATTTTTTTTAAATTTTTTAATTAAATAAATAAATAAATAAATAAATAAATAAATAAATAAAATTTAAAAAACCAACCTCTGTTAATAACAAAAATCCTGTAAATAAAACATAAATGCCAATGACAAGATGAGACAAACATCTCTGCATAACCTTTGGTTCAGTTATCCTATTTGTAGGAATGTATCCTAAGAAAATAATCATGAATATATACAAAACTGTATGCATGGCAATTATGAGTTTATCCTTGGTTATAACAATGACAACAAAGGAAATAATTAAAAGTCTAATTGATTAGATTATTGTAGGCAGATCCATGTAATTAAACATTATGCAGCCATTAAAAGTGATACTATATCTATGGGGCGCCTGGGTGGCTCAGTTGGTTAAGCATCTGGCTTCAGCTCAGGTCATGATCTTGCAGTTCATGAGTTTGAGCCCCCACGTTGGGCTCTGTGCTGACAGCTCAGAGCCTGGAGCCTGCTTTGGATTCTGTGTCTCCCTCTCTCTGCCCCTCTCCTGCTCATGCTCTGTCTCTTTCTCTAAAATAAATAAGCATTAAAAAATTTTTTTTTAAATATTCCTTATGATGTAAATGTAAAAATCCTTAATAAAATACCAACAAACCAAATCTAGCAACACATATAAGGACTATACACCATGATCAAGTGGGATTTATCCCAGGAATTCAAAGTTGGTCCAACATGTGACAACCAACCAATGTAATACACCATATTGATAAAATAAAGGACAAAACCACAGGATTGTGCACGAATAGGTGCAGAAAAAGCACTTGATAGAATCCAATACACTTTCATAATAAAAATACTTAACAAACTAGGAATAAAAAGGAAACTCCTCAACTTGACAAAGGCCAAACTACAAACATCACACTTAATGGTGTAAACCTAAAAACAAAACAAAACAACAAACAAAAAAAAATTGTGCAAACCTGAAATACTTCCTCTAAGATCAGAAACAAGATAAAGATGTCTCTGCTCTCACCACTTCTGGTCAACATTATAGCAGCAGAGTCTTTAGCCAGGGAAATTAGGCAATAAAAAGAAAGGCACCAGATCAGTAAGACAATTATAACTATATCTATTATCTCATGATCATATATGCAGAAAAATCTCAAAAAAAATCTACAACAAAACACAGCTAATAAACCTGTTCGGCAAAGTTGTAGGATTCAAGATCATTATACATAAGTCGTTTTCATTTCTATATACTTGCAGTGAACAATCCAAAATATTAAGAAAGCAATTCTATTTATAATAGTACCAAAAGGAATAAAATACTTAGAAATGTATTTAATAAGATATACGCAATAGTTGTACACTAAAAACTATGAAATATTGAAAAAAAATTAAAGAAGTCTTAAATGGACAGACATCTCATGTGCATGTATTATAAGATGGCAATACTCCTCGAATGGATCTACAGATTCAACACAATCCCTATGAAAATCCCAGCTGCTCTTTTTGCAGAAATTGATAAGCTAATTCTTTAACTCGTACGGAAATGCAAGGGACTTGGAATAATCAAAACAATCTTGAAAAGAACCAAGTTGGAAGACTCATACTTCCAAATTTTCAAACTTACTACAAACTATAGCAATCAACACTGTGTGGTATTGACACAAGGAGAGACATAAGCAGGTCAATAACACAGAACTGAGAGTCCATAAAGGAACCGATGCATTTATGGAAGTTGATTTTTGACAAGAACGCTGAGACCATTCAATTTGTCTTTTCAACAAATGATGCTGGGGCAACTGGATATCCATATACAGAAGAATGAAAGTAGATTCCTATCTCATACCACATACAAAAATTACCTCTAAAATGTAACAGGTAAAAATATAAAAATCTTAGAAGAAAACATTAAGTGTAAAACTTCATGACCCTGGATTGGCAATGTTTTCTCAGATATTAAACACAAGCAACAAACCAAAAAGTCTATAAATTAGACTTGATTAAAAAAAAAAAAACCTTTTGTGCTTCAGAGGGCAGTGAAAATATAACCCACATAGTGGAAGAAAATGTTTGCAAATCATATATCTGATAAGGATCTATTATCCAGAATATATAAAGAACTCTTACAACTCAATAATAAAAGGACAAATAACTAAAAATGAGCAAAGGATTCAGACAGACATTTCTCCAAAGAGAATATAAAATATACAAATGGTGGGGCACCCGGGTGGCTCAGTCAGTTAAGAGTCTGACTTCGGTTCAGGTCATGATCTTGTAGTTCATGGGTTCAAGCCCCATATCGGGCTCTGTGCTGACAGCTCTCTCTCAAAAATAAATAAACATTAAAATTTTTTTTTTTAAAAACCACACACTTGGGGCACCTGGGTGGCTCAGTCGGTTGAGCATCCGACTTCGGCTCAGGTCATGATCTCATGGTTCATGAGTTTGAGCCCTGTGTCGGACTCTGCTGACAGCTCAGAGCCTGAAGCCTGCTTCGGATTCTGTGTCTCCCTCTCTCTCTGCACCCACCCACTCATGCTCTCTCTCTCTCAAAAATAAATAAACGTTAAAATAAATAAATAAATAAATAAATAAATAAATAAATAAATATTAAAAAAATTTTTTAAATGGGGGTGCCTAGGTGGCTCAGTCAGTTAAGCGCCCAACTCTTAATTTTGGTTCACATCATGATCTCACAGTCTGTGGGATCGAGCCCTCTGTCAGGCTCTGCTCTGACAGTGTGCAACCCTCCTGGGGTTCTCTCTCCCCCTCTCTCACTGTCCCTCCCTCACTTATGCACATGCATGCTCTCTGCCTCTCAAAATAAATAAACTTTTTGAAAAATGACTGTTCTTGGCACTCCTGTTGAAGATCAGTAGGCTATATATGCATGAACTTAAACGTCTCAGGTCTCTGTTCTATTCTATTGGTTTATACATCTGTCTTTATGTCAGTACCATGCTGTTTTGATTACTGTAGCTTTCTTATATATATATATATATATATATATATATATATATATATTTAATTTTTTTTAATGTTTATTTACTTTTGAGAGGGAGGGGAGGGGCAGAAAGAGGGAGACACAGAATCCAAAGCAGGCTCCAGGCTCTGAGCTGTCAGCACAGAGCCCAACATGGGGCTCAAACTCATGAACCACAGGATCATGACCTGAGCCAAAGTCAGACATCTAACTGACTGAGCCACCCAGCTCACTCCCTGTTTTTGTATATTTTTAAACCAGGAAGTGTGATGTCCCCAGCTTTGTTCTTCTTTCTCTGGATTGATTTGGCTATTCGTGTTTTCTTTGCAGTTCCATATGAATTTCAGAATTGTTTTTTCTATTTCTACAACAAATACCATTGGGATTCTAATAGGGTTTGAACTGAATCTGTAATGGGGAAAGTACAGTTTCTTCAGTGAATGGTGTTGAAAAAACTAGATAGCCACATGCAAAAGAATGAAACTGAACCCTTGTACCATAGATAAAATCAACTCAAAATGAGTTAAAGAATTAAACATAAGACCTGAAACTCTAACACGCCTAGAAAAAACAAGGCAAAAAACCTTCATGACATTGGTCTTGGTAATGATTTCATCAATATGACACTAAAGCCACAAGCAACAAACACAAAAATAATCACAACCACATCAAACTAAAAAGGCTTCTGCACAGCAAAGGGAAATAATCAACAAAGTAAAAAGGCAACCTGTAGAATGGGAGAGAATATTTGCAAACCATAAATCTGATAAGGGGTTAATCTCCAAAATGGACAAGGAACTCCTACAACTCAATAGTGAAGAACAAAAACAGAAAACCTAATAACTGATTAAAAGATGGGCTAAGGACTTGAATAGACGTTTCTTCAAAGACGCACAAATAGCCAACAGATATGTAAGAAAACGATCAACATCACTAATCATCAGGGAAACGTAAATCCTAATCTCAATGAGATATCTCACTTCACACCTGCTGTGATGGCTATTATAAAAAACATAAAAGGCAAGTGTTGGTGAGGATGTGGAAAAGTTGGAACTCTTGTACATTACTGGTGAGAACACAAAAATGGTTTCTGCCGGTATGGAATAGTATATGGAGGTTCCTCAAAAATTAAAACTAGAACTACCATATGATCCAACAATTCCACGTCTGGGTATTTATCCAAAAGAACTGAAATCAGACTCTTTAAGACATATTAGTACTCTCATGTTCATTGTGGCACTATTCACAATAGCGAAGATGTGGAAACAACCTGAATGTCCATTGACAGATGAATGGATGAAGAAGATGTGAGATACACACACACAACACACACACACACACACACACACACACTGGAATCTTTAACTTTCAAAAGAAGGAAAGTCTGCAATATTTAACAAGCTGGATGAAACGTGAGGACATTCTGCTAAGTGAAATAAAGGAGTCACAGAAAGACAAAAACTGCATGATTCTCCTTACCTGAGGTGTCTAGAATAGTCAAATTCATAGAATCAAAGAGTGGAATGGTGGTTGCCAGGGGCCGGGGGAAAGGGGAAATGGGAAGTTACCAATCAATGAGCATAAAGTCTTAGCCAAGCAAGATGAATAAACTCTGGACGTCTGCTATACAATACTGTACCTATAGGCAACGACAATACTGTACACACTTAAAAATTTGCTAAGAGGTTAGATCTCATGTTAAATACCCTTATCACAATAAAATAAAATTCAAAAAATAAAATAAATTACAAAAAAGGGTTATCTCCGGTTCGTAGTATTAACTTCCATTATGCTTTAAAGATTTTTCTACACTGGTTGCAATGAACACATAACAGGTTTACAATTTAAAAAATACTATTTAGGGGCGGGCGCCTGGGTGGCTCAGTCAGTTAAGCATCCAACTTTGGCTCAGGTCACGATCTCACATTTCGTGGACTCGAGTTCCACATTGGGCTTTCCCTGTCAGCACAGAGCCCCCTTCAGATCCTCTGTTCACCCCCCCACACTGCTCTCTCAAAAATAAATAAACAAAAAATTAAAAATAAATAAGTAATATTATTTAGGCATAAGAACTATTATCTATCATGAGAGCATTAGACTCTATTTGTGACTGATGGCTTATATTGCAGAAACTAAGCTCATTTGACGCAAAGAAGATTTGTATGTGTGTGTGACCCAAAGACTTCCTTTTTGAGAGAGAGAGAGAGAAAGAGAGACACCTCGCGTGAGCAGGGGAGGGGGGCAGAGGGAGAGAGAATCCCAAGCAGGCTCCATGCTCTGCATGAAGCCCAATGCAGGGCTCGATCCCACGACCCTGGGATCACGACCTGAGCTGAAATCAAGAGTTGGACGCTCAAACCGACTGGGCCACCCAGGTGTTCTGAGACTTCCTTAATTGTAGAAATAATTAAACCCCGGATGAGACATCCTTTGCAAGGACTGAAATCTCTACTCCCGGACTGTCTAGGAAAGAACAGGGTCAGATGATGGGCTACAATGGCACGCTGAGGAGTTCATTTGCACAGAGGCTGGGCAGTGTCAGGGTGGTCTAGCTCCAAGAGCTGGACGGAGGAGTCCGGACCAATGCTGAAGGAAACCTCTGTGCAGGCTGAGCTCCTAAGTGCCTCTGTGGGAAACCCGCCAGCTCTCTACAGAACAGAATTTCCTAAACCTTAGCCAAAAATTGAAGCCTAAAAATGCGCTGTTTTGCTCTTGCAAAATAAATTTATCAACTCTAAAAATAACTAGGACAAAGCCAAAAGATGAAAGCGACTCTGAATGGGTTTCAAACAGATGTGTGACAAATTTTTGCAAAGACTGTCAGGAGTCAGACCCTCAGGACTCTTGCATTAGCCGGGAGGTACCCAAGAGAATCTGTTATTATTATTTTTTAATGTTTATTTATTTCTGAGAAAGAGAGAGAGCATGAATGAGGGAGGGGCAGAGAGAGAGAGGGACAGAGGATCCAAAGCGGGCTCTGTGCTGACAGCAGCAAACCCAACGCTGGGGCTCGGGTCCATGAACCATGAGCTCACGACCCGAGCCGAAGTCAGAGGCTCAACCGACTGAGCCACCCAGGTGCCCCCAAGAGAATCTGTTATGATGCAGGGTGAAAGGACATGCTCCCAGGGCAAAGGTGGTGAAGATCTTCATGGGTCTCTAAGCTTCAGCAGCAGCAGCAGGTCAGTGCTTATTACTGGAAAATGAGTATAAATAGCCAGTGTTTATCTGATGAGTCGGTAGATCGTAATGAACATGCTAGTCTACTAAATACAATCTGAAACGTGACATCTGCATGTAGTATAGAAATATATTGCACTTCTTTGTAAATATCTATAAAGCCTGACCATAAACACTCATTCTGACTAAGAGGAGCTTGACTTCTATGTTAACCTAACCATCTCTTTAGAGGACTTTTTAATTTCGTTCTAAAACATAGCATTTCACTGTGAGAAATTACACAGAGAGAAGTAATTACGGAGGGAGACACACTGCCCTGGGAAAGTGGTGGTTAGTGAAGTTGGCCTTCTTATGAGCCGCGAGGCAAGGTTCATCACATCCTTCCCAAGAGAACATAAAGGGGAGGCCCTTTCTGTAAACGCACAGTTGGGAACAAGAAGTTTGTTGGCTTACAAGTTACCATATGCTATGTTTTCTTTTTTTCATAGTTGTATGTTTTTTTGTGTATGTTTATTTACTGATTCCTTTTGAGAGAGAGAGAGAGGGCAAGAAGGAGAGGGGCAGAGAGAGAGAGGGAGAGAGAATCCCAAGCAGGCCCCACACTGTCAGCCTGGAGCCCCACACAGGGCTCAAACTCCCGAACTGAGAGATGACGACCCAAGCTGAAGTTGGACACTTAACCGACTGAGCCACCAGGTGCCCCTGATACATGTTTGTTTGTTTGTTTGTTTGTTTGTTTTGTTTTTAAAATTTTTTTTTTCAACGTTTATTTATTTTTGGGACAGAGAGAGACAGAGCATGGACAGGGGAGGGGCAGAGAGAGAGGGAGACACAGAATCGGAAACAGGCTCCAGGCTCCGAGCCATCCGCCCAGAGCCTGACACGGGGCTCGAACTCACGGACCGCGAGATCGTGACCTGGCTGAAGTCGGCCGCTTAACCGACTGCGCCACCCAGGCGCCCCTGTTTGTTTGTTTTTTAAGAAAAGCCCTGCTGTAGGGGTGCCTATAGTCAGTCGGTTATGCTTTGACTCTCGGTTTCGGCTCAGGTCGTGATCTCACGGTTCATGAGTTCCAGCCCTGAGCCTGCTTGGGATTCTCTCTCTCCTTCCCTCTCTCTCCACCCCTCCCCCGCTCACACTGGCTCTCTCTCTCTCCAAATGAACAAACTTAAATTAAAAAATAAATTAAAGAAAATCCTTTACAAACAAAACAAACGAAAAAAAACAACACCGCTGTAGCACCGGGTCGATTCACATGCCTGAATCCTGAGACCTCACATAGCCACGAGGTGAGTCTGGCTCCAGAGATGGACCTCCCCCCACACCCCCCATGGTCTTCCCTCCTCAGCACTGACCACCTTCTGCTTGTAGCGATACACCTGCCACCCACACTGCACTTCCCTCCTGGGCTGTGTGAAAATGCTGAGTGAGGCTATGCATATGTTTGAATTTGTTTAATTAGCCAGGAATAGGGAAGCAGCGACTCTTTTGGTTTCCAAGCAGATGTTAAACTAATTTTGGGAAAGAACAAGAGCCCCCGAGAGTCTGAAGAATGACTCAGCTTCAGTCCCTCACAAGTTCCGTGGCACCTGGGGACATGCCTCTCCGCGGACTCTCCTGCCATCAGGATTCCGAATCTGCAAGAGCCCTCCCAGACCTCCGGCTGCTCTTCCCCACTCGTCTCGCTACCACACTCCCTCCCAGCCTGGTCTGCTCCCCAGTCTCAGGTTCCCTTCCTCCCCTGCCAGACTCACATCGCCCCCACCCCCACCCATTCTGAACCCCAAGATCCTTCCCCCATGCTCCTCACCAGTCCCTGGATGCCTTTACTGCGGCCCTGCTCAGTCAGCCACCAGTCAGGGACTGCTATGTTCCCAGCCTGGGTCTCCCAAGGGAACTATAAAGACAGAACTCGCCCGAGGCCACGTGGCCCTTGGTATCTCCGAGCCACTGATGTGTTTCACTCTAACTGGCTTCTCGCGGAGCCTTCCAAAAAAGCATTTATTTTAAGAACATCTCGGTCAAGTTTAATTCAGAAAGGGAGGGTCATTAGCTTGACTGTGAGCACAGGTCAGGCACTATTCTCCAAGCCAGCCGTATCATTAACAAAGCTGATCTCTGATCTCCATCAGTCTGATTCCTGAACTATATTTGTGATGGCAGGGGTGGGGAAGAATGATGCCGACAATTCTTTTCCACACCCCCAGCGACACCCTTTGACCTCTGGTCCCACCTTCCTCTGTGTGCAGGAAGGGAAAACTAGATAGCCTTCCCTAAATCCACAGAAAGTGGAAGGAAGAAATGAATACAGTTAGAAGCAGCAGTTAATGAAACGAAAACATTTTTTAGAATGGTCTTGAAGATTAAAAAAAACTAAAAAACAAGAAAGAGGACGTAATTACATACATGGCTTTGTAAAACTAGGCGAAACAGATAATTTTCCAGGAAAACACAGATTACCGAAATTAACTCAAGAAGAAACAAACAGTCCCATAGAAAAAGGGCAAAGGGTAAGAAAAGGCAATTCACAAAAGGAAAAATACTGTAAACATGAAAAGATGCTTAGCCTACCTAGCATCCAACAAACACAAACTAAAGCAATAACATATTTTTAAAAGTCCATTGCATGGATGAATACATTTGCAAGGGATAAGAGTGTTAGCAAAAATGTAGGAGATACACACTTGCACACAGTTGTGTGTGTGGCTCCTTGGATGCAGCTGGGAGTAGAGATTGTAAAGAGGGACTTCTCATATTTTACTCTATTTCTATATTTGAGTTTTCATAAAAATATGTTTTTTGTATTATGCCTGAAATTTTATTTTTTTAATTAATTTATTTTTTAATGTTTGTTTATTTTTGAGAGAGAGAGGGAGAGCGAGCGAGTGGGGGAGGTACAGTGAGAGACCGGGACAGAGGATCCAAAGCGGGCTCTGTGCTGACAGAAAATGGTAATTTGAAATAAGGCCATAGGTTGTAAAATACTTTATGGATCTGAAACATAGTAAGTAAGAAAAGGAGAAAGAGAAAAATAAGCAGCAAAGTGCTACGATATAGAAAACCACACTGAGCCTGGATGGCTCAGTCGGTTGAACCTCCGACTTCGGCTCAGGTCATGATCTCCCAGTTCGTGAGTTCGAGCCCCACGTCGGGCTCTGTGCTGACAGCTCAGAGCCTGGAGCCTGCTCCGGACTCTGTGTCTCCCTCTCTCTCCGCCCCTCCCCAACTCACTCTCTGTGTCTCTGTGTCTCTCAAAAAATGAATAAACGTTAAAAAGAAAAAAAAAAAAAGACGAAAACCACACATGCGAAAAATATTAGCTCCCTCAGGGCAAAAACTCTGTTCCATTCACTGCATATCCCTCTGACACAGCATGCCCAGCACAGAACACTTAGTAAATGCTTGTTGAGTGAATAAAAGAAAAATGAGACTAAAGAATATCAAAATGTACTCTGGGAATTTCAAGTTTAAAAGAAACAAATGAAACAACTTTGTTCACATATATTTCAACAATTTGAAATGTAAAATTATTTTGGGGGTGCCTGGGTGGCTCAGTCGGTTGAGCATCCAACTTCGGCTCAGGTCATGATCTCGCGGTTCATGAGTTCGAGCCCCACATCGGGCTCTGTGCTGACAGCTCAGAGCCTGGAGCCTGCTTTGGATTCGGTGTCCCCCACTCTGTCTCTGCCCCACCCCTGCTTGTGCTCTGTCTCTCTCTGTCTTTCAAAAATGAATAAACATAAAAAAAATTTTTTAATTATTTTTGCTGAAATCTTGTTATACTCAATATAACCATTAAGTTGGGATTTATGCTTGTACTGGTCACTTTTCTGCAGCTGACCTTCAATTAAAAGAATGTGGGGGCGTCTGGGTGGCTCAGTCAATTAAGCTTCTGACTCTTGATTTCCGTTCAGATCATGATCTCAAGGTTTGTGAATTTGAGCCCTGAGTTGGGCTCTGTGCTGACAGCATGGAGCCTGCTTGGGATTCTCTCACTCTCTGCCTCTTTCCCACACGTATGCATATTCCCTCTCTCTCTCTCTCTCTCTCTCTCTCTCAAAAATAAATAAACTTTAAAAAAAGTAAGGTAAAAAACAAGGAATGTGCTTCATCTTGATTAGTCTGGTTACTGTATTTTCACGATGTTTTCGTAATATTCATGAGCTGGTATTTATATTTGTTAAAATTCACAGTTTTCACCTTTTTCTATTTTGTAGCATTATGTAAGTTCAGGAAAGTTAATAAAGCAAAGTGGCTCACTGAAATGTAAAAGTTGGGTTGAGAGTGATATAAACAGAACTCTTAACAATGATAAGGATCATGATCGAATGAACTCAAATGCAAGATAGAGAGATCTCTGCCCTCTGTGTCAAGTGGTATGCCACATAGGCTGTTAAAAAGGGGACGCGCAGGGGCACCCGAGTGGCTCAGTCGGCTGGGCATCTATCTGCCTCTTGGTTTAGGCTCAGGTCATGACCTCGTGGTTCCCACCTTGGGCTCTGTGTTGACAGTGCAAAGCCTGCTTGGGATTCTCTGTCTCCCTCTCTCTCTGCCCCTCCTGCTCTCTCTCGCTCAAAATAAATAAATAACCATTTTTAAAAAGGGAAGTGCAAATAAGAGGTGTAACGGCAAAGACTGAAAAATTGGAATTTATTGGGCCGTTCATCCATTTGCTCCTGAGGCTAGAGCACTTTATTGTTTCCGGGAAGCTGCTGGAACGGTAGCAGTAAACCATGTTGTGCCTTCCATGTCGCCATCGAAGTGCAATGGCCTCTTTGGTAAACCAACCAAGTTCTTCCTCAAGGGCAGAATAATGTATCTCAGTGCCAAACTGAATCATTCATCACCAAAGGAAAAGACCGAAACTACCAAGGCATCATTTAAAGTTGCACTCCTCAGACATAAAACACACGCAGACACACACTAAGGGAATGTTTTTGTTGTTGCTGCTGTTGTTTTAAGAACAGCCCCAAGGTTAATGATACATGTTTTGGTCAGAAAGAAAACAGAACAAGATATTAGCAAAATTCCTCTATCAAATAACACACTGGACACCAAGGAATACCAATGGCAGGCCATACGGAAGAGGAATTGTGAGCTTGAGTGAGATCATTGTGAGCCGGAGTGAGATCTGAGGCAGATAATTTCAATTTACCATTGACTGAAACCTCTGAGCAGGGTATGAATCAGTACCTTTCATGTCTGAGGCTCATGTTCGAGGGCTAAGGTCCTCGGTGGAGAAGGACCCAGGGACCTGCGCTGATGGAGGACCAGGTAGGAGTCCAGCCAGGAAGAAAAGGAGCTGTTACACACAGTGTAACTGAACACCAATCTACACCACTGCTCTTTTTCTCACAGGAGGGCTGCTGATCTGAATAATCTGATCTTCATTTAGTACTGAAAAAAGGGATAAACATTTTGAATCAAACTACAGCCATGGACAATCTGTCTTTTCAATGTGAGGTGGGGACGCTGAGTACCAGGGTTTGTTTTCTACTCGAATATACAGGCTGTTAAGGGGAAAGGCACTCACATGGGCATTAGAAATGAGGAACAATATAAAACTGTTTCGGGGCGCCTGGGTGGCGCAGTCGGTTAAGCATCCGACTTCAGCCAGGTCACGATCTCGCGGTCTGTGAGTTCGAGCCCCGCGTCAGGCTCTGGGCTGATGGCTCGGAGCCTGGAGCCTGTTTCCGATTCTGTGTCTCCCTCTCTCTCTGCCCCTCCCCCGTTCATGCTCTGTCTCTCTCTGTCCCAAAAATAAATAAACGTTGAAAAAAAAAATTTAAAAATAAAAAAATTTTAAAAATTAAAAAAAACAAAACAAAACTGTTTCTTCATGGCATTGAGAGTGCCGGTAAAGACCATTTCTGTGATCTCAAATGACTGGCTGACATCGTACGTGTCAGAAATCAATATTTAGAGCAGCCTGAATCTTCGCGGAAATGTCACGATTTCTTTTGAACGCTCAAATGTTAGGGTAACTTGATAGGATCAAACTGCAGTGCAAGTACCTAAGTCGCCATGAGTTTGACCTCCCCAGCAGTTGGCAGTTTTCATTACAAATTAAATGAATTTGGGGCACCTGGGTGGCTCAGTTGATTGAGCATCTGACTTCAGCTCAGGTTCGTGGGTTCCGGCCCCGCGTCGGGCTCTGTGCCGACAGCTCGGAGCCTGGAGCCTGCTTCGGATTCTAGGTCTCCCTCTCTCTCTGCCCCTCCCCCACTTGCTCTCCCTGTCTCTCTCAAAAATACATAAACATTAAAATAATTTTTTAAACACATTAAACGAAATTTTCGTATGTCGTTGTGTATTTGAAAATGACACTGAAATGTTGCAAAGCAATATAAACAAGCATTTTTGTGATGGCTGAACCCTCTCCTGCATGAGAGATAGGAGATAAAGCTGGAAAGCGAGATAGGGATCAGACCTCAAACAGCTTTGCCTGCACTGCTGAGGTGTTTGAACTTGGTAACCCCTAGTCTGTGAGGACAATTTAAGCAGAGACGCAAAACGATCAGAATGCCATTTTAGAATGACTGCTCTGACGGCAGTGTGGAGGACAAATACAAGGGAGGAGAGCCAGAAGCGAGGAACCTGTTAACAGGCAATTTTAACGGTTCAGACGAGAAATAACAAATCTAAGAGAGTGACAACAAAATTGAAAAGAGGCTGAATCAAAAGATACCTAAAAGGAAATAACAGGACTTGATGACCAGTCGGATTAGGATTCGGATTCAGGGGAGGAAGAGGGAGTTTCCTGGTTTGGGCACAACTTGCTGAGATTTACCATGTGTACTTCTTCTCTATCACTGCGTAACAAATTACCCACAGTTTAGCAGCTTAGAACAACCAATGTTTATTACCTCACAGTTTTTGTAGGTTAGGAATCTAGGAAGGGTTCAGCTGGGTTGTTCTAGTTCAAGGCCTCTCATGAGGTTGCAATCAAAATGTCAGCTGGGGCCATGTCACCCGAAGGCTTGACTGGGGCTGGAGTTCCAAAGAGTTCACTCACATGCTTAGCAAGTAAGTGCTGGTTGTTGGCAGGAGAGGTCAGTTCCTTTCCAAGTGAACCCCCCTATAGGGCTGCTTAAACATCCTTCTCACGGCACTTGGGTTCCCCCAGACCAAGTGATCCAAGAAACAGAGAGCAAGGAGGAAGCCACAATATCCCTAATAACCCTGAAGTCTCAGACCACCATTTCTGCCTTATTTCATTCATGAGAAGAAGGTCACTAAGCCTAGCCCACATTCAAGGATAGGGGAAGTAAGCTCTGCCTCTTGAAAGGAAAGGTATAAAGAATGAGTGGATATATTTTAAAATCATCACATCTCATAAGTGGACAATGTGTTCAATTCATGCTGAATTGGAAATGCTTAAGACATTCAGTGGAAGTGTCCAGCAAAGGGATGAACATACCCCTACAGAGTCATTGTTCAATTTAGCAAGAATAAAATATAGTGGCACCTTGGCGGCTCAGTCGGTTGAGTATCTGACTCTTGATTTTGGTTCAGATCATGATCCCAGGGTTGTGGGGTCTTCTGTGTTGGGCTCCATGCTGAGCATGGAGTCTGTTTAAGATTCTCTCCCCACCCCTCTCTCTCTCTCTCTCTCAAAAATAAAACTAAATAACTTTAAAAAAAATTTTAAAGAATAAAGTTTATAGAGTGACAGAGTTAGAGGGTCACAGAATTAAGGAGAAAATGAAAGATAAAGGAAGCAGGGTCAGCCTAAGTTCACCATGAAAGGAAGTCAACAGTTAGAGATCAGAGTAGGGGATTTTCGTGGGCAAAGGTGACAAAGGTCTTGGTAGAATCCCTTGTCCATTGACTTGGGCCAGAGGAAGGACCTCTTTACTTGAGAGAGAAAGAAAAGAGGAGAGAATGGGTGCTATCTAGTGTGCTCCTGTCTCCAGGGAAAATAGATAAGCAACACACCATATGTTAGAAATATAGATGTGACCCCTTGAGGAACGTATCTCAAATCAGTTTGTTATCCCAGCCTCCCTACCTTCTCGTGTTGTAGGAAGATCCCTGCTATGTCTCCCTGGCCTGTTGTAGGCTTGTCATTCTGACTTACCTGCTTTCCTCTTCCCGAACCCCTCATAAACCCTACTCCTCCTTGGGAATGGCATCTGATTGGGCTGCTTCTCAAACAAGTATGACTTCAGCTTGTCCTCAGAATCTCCCCTTTGAGAAGTACCCATCAGTAGCCCTGACGGACTTGGTATCTTGGAGCCCTGCCCTGCTCCCAGTCTGCGGCCTAGAAGGATCCCTGCCTGGATCCCTAGTGGTATGGATGAGATGTTAAAATGTCTCTGAATCATAGTCGGTCATATTCCTCAGTGTGGAACAGGTGAAACTGTGCTAGCGCTCGTGTTTCTGAACTGGAACTCCACTTTAGCATCTAGATTCTTTGACGTAGTGCCTTCCAGCTCTACTAAAATTTGTTTTAAGATGATGCTAAACACAAATGTAGTTCCTTTTCTGCTTTTAATGACCTCAGCAAAATTCGACCAACAATAGACGAACATTGAACCATGACAATTCATGGAAAGGAATGCGCAGATACCAGCAAGTCCCCATTTTAGCCATTACCATGGTGACAGCGTGGTATTAGACACGGATGGTAATAGACACGTGGTAAGAGACAACGGATGGCTATTTAAAGGGGCCGTTCTTCGAAACGCCTGATTAGGCCCAAGATATTAGAACTAATGAAATCATGGAGAAATTTCTTATTTTTGCGGTTTTTTTTTAAATTTTTTTTAACGTTTATTTATTTTTGAGACACAGAGAGACAGAGCATGAACGGGGGAGGGGCAGAGAGAGAGAGAGAGACACACAGAATCTGAAACAGGCTCCAGGCTCTGAGCTGTCAGCACAGAGCCCGACGCGGGGCTCGAACTCGCGGACCGCGAGATCATGACCTGAGCCGAAGTCGGACGCTTAACCGACTGAGCCACCCAGGCGCCCCATTTTTGCGGGTTTAACGAAGAAGGTGTTAAGCTAGTAATACCTTAGCTACTATTTTTTTTTTAATTTTTTTTTACGGTGTATTTATTTTTGAGACAGAGAGAGACAGAGCATGAACAGGGGAGGGTCAGAGAGAGAGGGAGACACAGAATCTGAAACAAGCTCCAGGCTCCGAGCTGTCAGCACAGAGCCCGACGTGGGGCTCGAACTCACGGACCGCGAGATCGTGACCTGAGCCTAAGTCGGACGCTCGACTGAGCCACCCAGGCGCCCCATTTAGCTACTATTTTTAAAGCCACGACTATAGGTCAAACACTTCTCTAGGATTTGTTGCTTCAGTTGTCACATTTGATTCTCAAAAAGCCACGGGAGGCCAGGTATTATTTTTTCTCCTCAGGGCAGCTGAGGAAACTAGGGATCGGAGAGGTCAGGTAATTTGGTCCGGCTCACACAACTGCCGTGTAGAAAACCTGAGATTTGCGTGGGATCTCACCTAAGTCCAGGCTTTTTCCATTATCCCACATCACCCCTCTAATAAATGGTAACAAGTTGTAAGTATGACGACATTGGCCTCTTACTGGATATTGCCCGCAAGGTCATTCACTATCATACCACCCTGCTTTATTTTCTCCATAGTAACTGATTACTACCTGGAATGTTATTATTTATTGCCTGTCTTCTCACTAGATCATAAACTCAATGAGAGCAGGTTCCTTGTCTCTTTCATTTCCCACTGGCCACCAGTACCTAGAATTTTATCTAGCATAGAGCAGGTAATCAGGAAGTGTTTGTTGAATTAAAAAAATGAATGAAAAAGTTCAAAGGAAGAAAAAGCACTAAAACAAATGCTTATATAAACATCATGTTTTTTTTAAAAAAAAAAGAATTTGACAAGTTTAAGGCAGAATTTAAATTATGATTGCTTTAAAGAAATGCCCAACTGCTTATTTGGGAAATACTGTGCTATATTTTCCCATGCACTATTTCAGTAAAGCAGTCAGCAAACCTATAAGATCATAATAACAATAACATTTCTATAATTCTGAAATTGTGCTTATAATGTTCCTCTTTACCAGCTCATGCATACATTAATCTAAAAATTAGTAGTAACTTTTTTTTTTCCTGAAGAATACCCACGGCCAGTTTAACTAAGGGAGGATAAAGCTTCCCATATGAGCTCGAGTTAGTGTCAACATATTCCAGAACAAAAAAAATCCTAATTTCCTCTGCCAATCCTGCAAATTTATTTCCTATATCACTGGGGGGCCAGAGTAAGAGAATGTAGAATGACCAACCAAAAGTCCTTACTTTTATCAGCAAAATCAACCCAAAGCACATAAATAAATGTGTGTCCTAACACTGAATTAGCAGAAGAATCACGTAAAACATCTTACTATGAAGATACTACTAAATTCATCAACATGATTTCTAAATTTTTAAAAGTTTGATACTAGTACATGAATAGACAAAGAGATCAACAGAATCGACAAACCACGAATTAGGCCCAACTACATATGATTTTAATTTAATATATGAATAAATATATTCACATATATTTAATGAATTTAATATATGAGAAAGGAATATATATATATATATATTTAATATATGATAAGGAATTTAATATATGATAAAACTGATATTCCACAGGAAAGGATGAATGTATTCAATAAACAGTATGAGACATTTGGACAGGCATCTGGAAAAAACAGAGTTGGACACCCTACTTTACTCTTTATACCAAAAATGATTCCAGAAATACCAAATATTTTAAAGAAAAAAACTAAAATAATTAGCAGAAGAAAATGCAAGAGAATCTTTAAAGTCATAATATGGAAGATCTTTTAATTTATAATATGAAAACTCAGAAGCTATTAAAAAACCAACTACATACAAGCCAAATACCTAAAACATGACAGAAACACAGTTAAACAAACACCACTGAATGAACTGAGAAAAAACCAGTTTACTCATATCCAGATAAAGAGTAAATTTTCCTATACACAAGGGTACCTTAAAACCCAAGAAGAAAACCACCAATAATCCAAAATAGAAATGTACAAAAGTAATGAACAGAGAGTTCACAGAAAATACAAATGGCACATCGACACATAAAATGCTCTATCTCACTTTTAATAAAAGAAATGCAAATTAAAACTATAAACATATTTTACCTATCAGCATGGCAAAATTTTGAAACGTTTGTTACACATCACTGTGTTGGTGACTGTGTGAGAAAATTAACACTTCCACTTTTAGTTAATAGGATGTGTATTGATAACATCTATGGAGGGCAATAGAGCAATATTCATGAAATTGACAAATGCATATGTCCTATGACAAGGCAATTCCACTCTAGAAATGTATTCTACAGATTTATTCTTTTTTGGGGCTGAGACTGGGGGAACAGGGAACAGAGGCAGAAAGGAGATGTCTTTTCACCTATATCTCCTTTTGAACATGTTGAATTTTATATACGGTTCTGTTACTTTTTCACAAAATGAAAATTTTAAGCTGTGTTCTTTTTTTTTTTTTTTAAGTCATGTTTATTTACTTTCCCCTTCGGTTAAAGCCAAAATAGAGAAGGAAATTAACCTATGAAGGAAGTAGAGAATGGCCTCACCCCTGGGTAACAGATACAAAGACTATCTTCCAGAGACAAGAATTCACTGAACAAAATTGAGGAAGGATTACAAGAATTGATACTTCTCTAGATCTTGAGCAAGTTAGAGATTTCTCTGAACTGAGTGAGAGGCAGAAGCAAGGACTATCCTCCTGAGGTCCCTGCTCCCCCCACCTGAGGAAAGATATGGTGGAAATGAGGCATCACAGAAGAGCTCATAAGACAATAGTAGGAGATGAAAAGGACATAAATAGAGGAAAATGGTTAACACCGTCACATTATGAACAAATGTTCCATGAGGAAGAGCAAGAAGTGAAACCAAATGCTAAAAAAAGTCAGTGAAATAAAAAAAAAAAAGTCAGTGAAATAGAAGACTCATTTGAGGAAATGGAATAGAAGAAAACAAGGATAAAAGTGGTTAGAAAGGTGCTAAATATGGAAGATAAAGATGTGGCATCCGCATAATTGCTAATTCTGAATTAAATACTTTTCAATCCACGAGCTGAAAAATCAGGAAGAGTGCAATCAAAACAGGACATATCCTAACAAAGTTAAAGGGTGCTTAAGGGCAAAGAAATAACTGCCAACAATGAAGCAGAAGCAACAGATTACCCATAATCGGGAGGCAAGTTAGACTCTGCGATTTCCTCCAGTCTTCTCCACAACGTTAGATGACAGAAGATGAAGGAGCAACGCCAGCGGAGTGTTGAATGAAAGAAGGGACTCAAGAATTCTTTCCCAAGTTAGAATGTCACGCATATTTAAGGGAAACCAAAAACGGAACTCAAAGATTACAGCACTCAAGAATCCTTTAGAAAAATGCAGTCATAGTCCAGCCAATTAAAAGTTAAATGTGGGGCGCCAGGGTGGCTCAGTCGCTTGAGTGTCCAGCTCTTGCTCTCAGCTCAGGTCATGATCCCAGGATCATGGCATTGAGCCCTCCTGCCCAGCATGGAGCCTGTTGGAGAGTCTCTCTCTCCCTCTGCCCCTCTCCCCTGCTGGCACTTACTGCTCTCTCTCTCTAAAATAAATACAATTTTTTTAATTAAAAAAAAAAACACCTAGGGGCGCCTGGGTGGTGCAGTCGGTTGAGCGTCCGACTTCAGCCAGGTCACGATCTCGCGGTCTGTGAGTTCGAGCCCCGCGTCGGGCTCTATGCTGATGGCTCGGAGCCTGGAGCCTGTTTCCGATTCTGTGTCTCCCTCTCTCTCTGCCCCTCGCCCGTTCATGCTCTGTCTCTCTCTGTCCCAAAAATAAATAAATGTTGAAAAAAAAAATTTTTTTTAAAAACAAAAAAAAAAACAAAAAAAAAACCTAGACGTAAATAATGTGCTCATTAAGGGAAAGTTCACTGCGTGAAACCACACTGGTCCCATCTAGTGACACATGGTATTCTTGCAAGAAGCCAACTCATCTCTTCTTTCCACTGATGTCCCCTACAGTCCCCTCTCAACATGGCAGACACAGTGACCATGTACCACCTTCAACAGACCCCTCCAATGGCTCCCCATCTCACTCAGGGTGAAGTGCAGTCTGTGCACTGGTCTACAAGGCACCCACACACACCCTCCTGACCCCTGTGACCATGTCTCCTACCCTGCGCTGGAGTTCCCAGCCTCCTTGCTACCCCCAAACATCAGGAATGCTCTTCCTCAAGGCCTTTGCTCCAGGTGCTTCCCCCACCTGGCATGATTTAACTAATTCCCTTTCCTATTCCAGGGCTTCGTTCAGATGTCACCTCTCAGTAGGACCCTTCATGGCCACTCTTTTGAAAATTCTAACCTATCTCTCCTGGCACGCTGGACCTTACTTACACTATTCTGTTTTTATCTCCATGTTCAGCACTTGTTCCCTTCTAACATGCTATCTCATTTCCTCATTTATCAGGCTCATTGTTTGCGGCCCCCAATTGTACATACGTTCCAGGGGCCAGGAATTTCTGTCTGTTTTTTCACTTGTATATCCAAGCACCTAGAACATGTGGTTGGGGGTATTCAATATCAACAAAATTAGTGGTAGCACTGAACCAGTTGAGCACAGTTATATCTAAATATAACTAAGTCTATCAGCTGTAGCAACTCCTTTCTAGATATGCCTCCCGAGGCAAGGGAAACAAAAGTAAAAATCAACTATTGAAACTACGTCAAAGTAAAATCTTCTGCACACTGAAGGAAACAATCTAAACAAACTAAAAGCCAACCTAAAGAATGGGAAAAGATATTTGCTAATGACGTGTCTGGTAAAGAATTAGTTTCTAAAATATATAAAGAACTTATAAAGCTCAACACCCAAAAAATAAATAACCCAAATAAAAAGCGGGCAGAGGACATGAACAGACATTTCTCCAAAGAAGACATACAGATGGCCAACAAACACATAAAAAGATACTCAACATCAGGGAAATGTAAATCAAAACTACAATGAGATATCACACCTGTCAGAATGGCTAATATCAACAACACAAGAAACAACAGGTGTTGGCAAGGATGTGGAGAAAGGGGAACCCTTTTGCACTGTTGGTGGGCAAACCGATGCGGCCGCTCTGAAGAACAGTATGGAGGTTCCTCAAAAAGTTAAAAATAGAATTATCCTATAATCCAGCAATTGCACTACCCGGTATTTACCCAAAGAATACAAAAATACGAATTCAAAGGGATACATGCACCCCAATGTTTATAGCTGCAGCATCTACAAAAGCCAAATTAGGGAACCAGCCCAAGTGTCTAATGGCTAATGAATGGATAAAGAAGTTGTGGGATATATGTGTATGGGCACACACACACACACACACACACACACACACAGTGGAATATGACTCAGCTATAAAAAAGAATGAAATCTTGCATTTGCAATGATATGGATGGAGCTAGAGAGTAATGCTAAGTGAGAAAGTCAGTCAGAAAGACAAATACCATACGATTTCACTCATATGTGAAATTTAATATGGGAATCTCAGAAACAAAACAAATCAGCAAAGGAGGAGGGAGGGAGAGGCAAACCAAGAAACACTCTTAACTATAGAGAACAATGTGATGGATACGAGAGGGGAGGTGGGTGGGGGGATGTGTTAAATAGGTGATGGGGATTAAGGAATGCACCTGTCATGATGAGCACAGGGTGACGTATGGAAGTGCTGAATCACTATATTGTACACCTGAAACTAATATTATACTGCATATTAGCTAACTGGAATTTAAATAAAAACATACATATATATATTATGATTATATATATTATGGTTATTAGACTTAATCATATACTTATACATATGATTAAGTCTAATAACCTCTATTAACTATGGCTACAAAACTGAATACAATTTTAAGAAGTCTAGAAAGAAAAGGTAACAATGTAAAATAATATTAACTCGACAATAATAACAAGAATTCCCAAAGGGTCACAAATACTGAAGAGTAAGGAGAATGCCAATTATTTTATTATTTTTTTTCAGAAAGGCATATTGAAAAATTGTTCCTCAAGGTGAAAAACTGAGAAAGGTGTTTGAAGCATATCGTTTAAAGGTAAAAAGGTAACCAACAGAAGAATTATAAACATATAAGTATATCTTCCAATTAAGAGAGGGGAGGAAGAGAAAAACTGGGTCACGTAGCATGAGATATAAATCAGCTTCTAACTGAAAATGAGTAAGAGTTATTTTGCTTCACTCTCCTCTCCTGTGACCATCAACCCAAGTCATAGGGAAGAAAGGCATCATCTCAGATAAAGCAGGAAAATCACCATGGTCCTAAACCACAAACTATGAACATGTGTGCCCAGTTCTGCCTGGATGGAGCTGAGGGACCATGCTCAGAGTTGAGATGTGCCAGCTTAGGCATCTTGCAGGATACTGATGACCCTGGAAGGTGGGGTCACCGTCTCAAAAGCATCTGTGCCCACTGTTACAGTCGCCATATCAGAGCAATGCACCACAATGGGAGGGGAGAGAATACAGCCCTAGGAAGCTTGGTCCATCCCAACAACCATGGGGAACTGGAGGGAGCCTAAGGAAGAAACCATGGCAACCAGCCACTGTCACTGTCTGCAGCCCTCTGAACTCAAATCTAATGAAGGAAAGCTCCCTTCCAGGACACAGGCCCACACTGAGGGAGTACACTCCAGGCCAGACATGACAAGGATATTAGGGACAAAGGAAAAAAGAAGATCCAGGTAAAAGTAGGGGAGGAAAACATAACCTGTACATCTCACTAAAGCCCAAGGCCATGGACCTGAATACCTGGTGAGAACAAGAGGAGAGAGAACTCAGGAGGCTCAAGGCTGGGAAAGTTATCCTGCCCCACTGCTTCCATCTGGCCTGAGAGCAACAGAAAGGATACATGGTCAATCCCACACTAGGGTATGATAGGAAAAAAAGAAAATATTGAGCAGACCAACACCCCTACAGAGAGTGAAGACATGTTAGAGAGACAGGCTCATGAAACAGAAGAAAACCAGAACAGCATTTCTGAACAAATAGAAAGACATGAAGTTATATATTGAAAATGTCCACTGTGTACCCAGAAAAGTCAATGCAGAATGGCCGAGAGATTTTTTTTTTTTATTTTATTTTAGGAGAGCACAAGTCAGGGGAGGGGCAGAGGGAGACAGAGAGAGAATCTTTTTTTTTTTTTCAATATATGAAGTTTATTGTCAAATTGGTTTCCATACAACACCCAGTGCTCATCCCAAAAGGTGCCCTCCTCAATATCCATCACCCACCCCCCATCAACCCTCAGTTTGTTCTCAGTTTTTAAGAGTCTCTTATGCTTTGTCTCTCTTCCACTCTAACCTCTTTTTCTTTTTTTCCTTCCCCTCTTCCATGGGTTTCTGTTAAGTTTCTCAGGATCCACATAAGAGTGAAAACATATGGTATCTTTCAAGACAGAGAATCTTAAGCAGGCTCCACACTCAGTGTGGATCCAGACGTGGGCTCAATCCACGACCCTGGGATCATGACCTGAGTCAAAATCAAGAGTCGACACCCAACCAACTGAGCCACCCAGGCACCCCTAAGGATTTTTTTTAAGTCCTTTGAGAATCCAGGCAAAATAACCAAGTCACTTACAAGGGGGAAAATTGTCATCAGACTTTGATAGCAGGCAGCAGAGTAACATATTGAAGATACTCATGGAGGAAAACATAAACCAAGGATTTTATAACCAACCAACCAGACTCTCAAGAATAAAGATCACAGATGAACAGTTTTGAACATGGAAGAACTCAGGAAAAACTATATTGAGGAATCTTCTAGACAACAAGTATTAACCAAGCCAACTATCCAGAGAGGTTTCATCATAAGAACTGGTAGCAAGCATTAAATATATATTTACCCAGAAAACTAATGCAAAATGATTAGTAAAGGCAAACAGTTGAATAAGAAATGATTATATATTATGACAATGTAGATTCAGTATATCTATCAAAAAGTACTAGATAAAAATCTAAACCCATAGAATGGAAAATACCTTTCCAAACACGGTATAAACTCCAAAGCCACAAAAAACAGGTTTATAATTTCACTACGTAAAAATCTTTAAACTTTTATATGGTCAAAAACGCCATAAACAAATTCAAAAGACAAGCAACAAACCACACAAAAATACGCACAACAGTCCTAGTATCACATTGAAGTGTAAAGGGCTCAATAATTAGTTAAAAAATAAGAAAAACAATACAACATAGGAGCACCTGGGTGGCTCACTTGGTTAAGCGGCTGACTTCAGCTCAGCTCATGATCTCACGGTTCATGAGTTCAAGCCCCGCATCCGGCTCTCTGCTGTTAGCGCAGAGCCTGCTTCAGACCCTCTCTCTCCCTCTCTCTCTGCCTCTCCCCCCCCCACAATAAAAATTTAACAAAAACACACAAAAAAAACTTTTCAGAAAACACACAATATAAATTATTATAAATCTATGTGAGGGGTGCCTGAGTGACTCAGTTGGTTAAGCGGCGGCCTCTTGATTTTGGCTCAGGTCATGATCTCGTGGTTCGTGAAATGAAGCCTCACACCGGATTCCACACTGACAGTGTGTGGAGGCTGCTTCTGATTCTCTCTCTCTCTCTCTCTCTCTCTCTCTCTCTCTCTCTCCCTCTGACCCTCCCCCCTCACACTCGCTGTCTCTTAAAATAAATAAACTTTAAAATAGATAGATCGATAGATACATACGAAAGGGTTTTCACACTGATTAATAATTTTAAAATACACAGTAAAATAATGACCTTTATTTGCTGTATTTGTCAGGCTGGCAAACATTGATAATACCAAGTGTCAACAAGGGTATGGGGAAATATTTATCACTTAATGGGTACACATTATGTGTAAGGAATTATATTGGATACAAATATAATAATATAATAACAGAGATACAAATATAATAGAAAAACAATGTTCCTGTCCACAAAGAACTTATATTTTTAGGGCGTGAATAAGGGGAGAGAGGGAAAATTTTTAAACCAGTATGTAATCATTTAAATGCAATTCTGGTGTGCTACAGAGGAGACCTATAGGGTGCTTAGAGAGTGTAGAAGAGGAAGCACCTGATATAATTTGGGCAGAGGTATTCTCAGCCACTGTGAATTGATCACCTTTTTAGGAAAATTGGCAAAATCTTAGATATCCACAATGTTCGTCTCAGTAACTCTACTCCTAAATAGCAAGTCTATCAAAATACATAACTGGGCATATACATACACAAAGTGATGCTTACTGCAGTATTGTTTATAATTTAAAAAATAATTCAAATCTTTATCAGTAGGATATTGGCTAAAGGGGGGTATATCTAACCATCAAAAAGAATTCAACCATCAAAAAGAATGATACACCACCAAAAAAGAATAAGATACCTAGGAATAAACCTAACTAAAGAGGTGAAAGGCCTATACTCTGAAAACTATAAAACACTGATTGATGAAAGAAATTGAAGACGACACAAACGAATGGAAAGACATTCCATGCTCATGGATTAGAAGAACAAATACTGCTAAAATGTCTACATTACCCAAAGGAATCTACGCATTTAATGCCATCTCTATCAAGAGGCCAACAGCATTTTTCATAGAACGAGAACAAACAATCCTAAAATGTGTATGGAACCACAGAAGACGCCGAATAGCCAAAGCAATCTTGAAAAAGGAAAGCAAAGCTGGAGGCATCGCAATTTTGGACTTCAAGTTATATTACAAAACTGTAGTAATCAAAACAGCATGGTACTGGCACAAAAGCAGACACCTAGATCCATAGAACAGAATAGGAAAATCTGGAAACAAACCCACAATTATATGTTCAATTAATCTTTGACAAAGCAAGAAATACTATCCAATGGGAAAAAGACAGTCTCTTCAACAAATGGTGTTGGGACAACTGGACAGCAACATGCAAAAAAATAAAACTGGATCACTTTCTTACACCATACACAAAAATAAATTCAAAATGGATTAAAGACCTAAATGTGAGACCTGCAACCATAAAAATCCTAGAAGAGAGAATAGGCAGTAATTTCTCTGACATTGGCCATAGCCACTTTTTTCTAGATAGGTTCCCTGAGGCAAGGGAAACAAAAGCAAAAATCACCTATTGGGACTGCATCAAAATAAAAAGCTTCTGCACAGCAAAGGAAACAATCAACAAAACTAAAAGGCAACCTATGGAATGAGAGAAAGTATTTGTAAATGACATACCTGAATAAGAGTTAGTACCCAAAATATATAAAGAACTTTAAAACTTAGCACCAAAAACCCCCAAATAATCCAATTTAAAGATGGGCAGAATTAATAGAACACTGTATGTTAACTAACTGGAAATAAAATAAAAACTTAAAAAAAAATGGGCAGAAGACATGAACAGACAATTCTCCAAAGAAGACATCCAGATGGCCAACAGACACATGAAAAGACGTTCCCCATCACTTACCGTCAGGGAAATGCAAATCAAAAACTACAATGAGATGTCACTTCACACCTGTCAAAATGGCCCAAATCAACAACACAGGGAACAACAGGTGTTGGCGAGGACGTGGAGAAAGGGGAACCCTCTTGCACTGTTGGTGGGAATGCAAACTTGTGCAGCCACTCTGAAGAACAGTATAGAGGTTCCTCAATTGCACTATAGGTATATACCCAAAGAACACAAAAACATTTTTCAGTAATTCAAAGGGATACGTGCACCCTTTGTTTATAGCAGCATTATCAACAATAGGCAAATTATGGTAACAGCCCAAATATCCGTCAACAGATGAATGGGTATATATAGAGAGAGAATAGAATATTACTCAGCCATACAAAAAGAATGAAATCTTGCCATTTGCAGTGACATGGATGGAGCTAGAGAGTACTATGCTAAGCAATAAGTTAGTCAGAGAAAGACAAATACCATATGATTTCACTCATGTTCAAAAAAGCACTTGTCATGGAATACCTCTAACTTTGCCAATAGTAAAGGAATAAAGTTTTCTTCCTAATCATAAAACACACACACACACACACACACACACACACCCTTTACTTAATAAATACGTTTAATATTTTAGTCTTTCCTTTTAGCTTCTGTTCTTTACACTCAAAATGCAGGTTATAAATAAACCCAGTTTATATGTGCCTCCTGCCAAAACCCACTTAAAGGAGACTGAACAAACTCTGACCTTGCAGTCCCATTATTATTACAGTCTAAAAGCTAGACTCAGGCTGCAACCACCCTTTCATTTGGAACGCTTGTTAAAATGTCATGCTACGACTCCTCTGAATGAAAACAAACCCTAGAATATGATGTTAGGCTTCCTTTGTTACTACTTATAATGACTAAGTTCTGTGCCTATAATACAGATTTCATTTAATTACTACATATCAAAGGATTTTATATGGTTTTTCTCATTACATCTTAATTCATTTTGTTTAGGATACTGTCACACATTCTTTTCCAGGTAAAAATGAGGAAAAGAAATTGAGCAACTGGCTTAAAACGAAGCAATTGGGCAGGAGTGCCAGTCAGCAAAAGAAAAACCTTAGGTCTCCTATGTAGAGGCTGAATCCTGGTTAGTTGTACACTACTCGTCTGTAGGGTGAGATGTAAAGCTTGGACAGTCACCTTCAACAGTCATTCACAGTGAGTCATGTCCCACTGCCTTACTATTACCTAACAAAACAGCCTCAGATCTTGTTGTAGCCTTTTTAGTATTCAGAAGCCAATAAAACACTTACCATTCAGCAAGACAAACAAGTTCTGAAACATTTAATAATTTGCCCACAGCCAATGAACATTTCCACTGCAAAGCTTCTTTCCAGATCCTTTACTATTTCTCTACAGAGTTAGAAAATTAGAAAAACATTAGAGTTATAAGATGAATAGTTTATGAGTTCAGTTAGCACAGTTTAAGTCCAAATATTTATTAAGTGCCTCTTCTGCTCTAGAAACTATGCTAACCACTGTGAATATAAAAATGGAAAAGATACTAGCTTGGCCCCCAAGAAGTCCCGTCCTGTAGGAGAGACGCAGCTCACAAATTACTATCATACTAAACTCTACCTCCTTAACTTTCACCAATAGGAGCAGTTATGACTATGAATGACTACTTTAATTCAGTACATTATCTTCCCACTCTTCCCACTTAGACTTTATCTATATTTCTTTTTTTTTCAATGTTTTTCTTTTTGAGACAGAGAGAGACAGAGCATGAGCAGGGGAAGGGCAGAGAGAGAGGGAGACACAGAATCTGAAGCAGGCTCCAGGCTCCGAGCTGTCAGCACAGAGCCCGACGCGGGGCTCGAACTCACAGACCGTGAGATCATGACCTGAGCTGAAGTCGGTCGCTTAACCGACTGAGCCACCAAGGTGCCCCGAATTTATCTACATTTCTAAATACAATTCCTACTAAAAGGAAGCAGGGCTCCTTGGAAAAATAGCTGGTTCCAGGTGTGGACTATGGGATTAACAAAAAGAGTCTGGGATATCTTGTGGGGGCCCAGAAATCAAGGAGCTGCCCAAAGACTAAAAGGACCATGTCACACGGAAAATGGGGTGAACCTGAAGGAGCTCAATTTGACTTATTTGGGACAATTTCAACAACAACAACAAAATGGCAATAGTGAACTATAAGACACTGATTAAAACATGTGTTGATACTAAAAAAAGAATAAAAGGACAGAAAGATAAAGCTCTTCTTTACAGAATGAAAGAGCTAATAAATGTAAAGGAAATGACAGAATTATGGGGGGAATCACTCCCTAAAATCTTATAAATCTTATATATGCACCAAAACATGCTAAAACCATTGACTAAAAGGTTGTTTGTTGGGGAAGAAGATGTTCACATGATGTCAAGGTTTCACTCCACAATGTATCAATTACAGAAAGGAAGACAAAGTGATCAAACTTACCATGACTACCTGGTGGGCCACCTAACAGTGCACGCCTCATAAGGTGATGTGATGAGACACCCAGCATCACCTACCTAGCCTTCTTGTTGAAACTGTTTGCTAAATCATGAGAAAGGATTAGACAAATTCAAATGTGGGACGCTCTATTGGACAACTTGCCTCTTAAAAGAAAATTCACCTTCATAAAGAGCAAAACTAACTTTAAAAAAAAAAGGAAGAGAAAAAGGCATGGACTTAGGCTTCTGGGAAGATGGAACAGACATACTTTTCCCTATGCTTTATACTAAGTACAACTAAAATCCACAGACATGACACAGAAAATAAATATAAGAAGGTTCTGAAAGGTGAAAAGAAGAAGACAAACCGTTTAAGGAACTCAGGGCTCAAGGAACAACACAGTGGCAAGTTGCCTGGGTTTCCTTTCTGTGTCACATAAACCAGACTGGGAGTTGAAGAAGTGGGAAACCTGGAAATACGACAGGGCACAAACATATTTGTTGGCTGCTGTTCCAGCCAAAGGACCAGGAAAGGAGTAGTTTAACAAGACAAAACATTCAGATAATAAACGCTCTACTCCAGCCAGAAGAAATAGCCAAGGAACATAAAACAGTAGAAGTCAAAAGAATAGAGCTTCAAAGACCTGTGAGACTGTAATAAAAGACCTAACGCTTAAGTCATCAGGGTATAGGAAAGAGACAAAGAGGTAGGAAGCTGAAAAAGTATTTTAAAAAAATAATAGTTGAAAACTTTCTGAATTCAGCAAAAGACTTAAATCTACATATTAAAAAAACTGAAACCCAAACTGAGAAGCCCAAAGAAATCCACATCAAGACATAGTCTTCATCCTAAAAGACTAGAAGACACCAAATTCTAAAAGACAAAAAAACTTGAAAACAGTGAAAGAAATAATATTTGCCTATAGGGAAAAAATAATTCTGGGGCGCCTGGGTGGCTCAGTCAGTTGAGTCTCCAACTCTTGATCCTAGGGTCCTGGGATCAAGCCCCATGTTGGGCTCCATGCTGAGTGCAGAGCCTGCTTAAGATTTAAGATTCTCTCCCTCTCTCTCTCCCTCTACCCCTCTCCCCTACTTGCACTCTGTCTCTAAAATAAAAGAAAAAAAAATAATTCAAATAACAGCAGATTCCTCAACAGAAACCATGGTGGACAGAAGGAAGAAATACATATTTCAGGTGCTAAAAGAAAAGAACTATCAACCCAGAATCCTATCCAGAGAAAATATCCCTTAGGAATCAATGGGAAATCAAGACATTCTCAGATTAAATAAATAAATAAATAAATAAGAGAATGTGTTGCTAGCAGACTTTTCCCAAAACTATGTCTAAAGGAAATTCTTGCAGCAGAAAGAAAATGATAAAAGAAGGAATCTAGGACCATCAAGAATAAATTTTAAAAATGAGTGTAATTATAATAAAATTTCTGTCTCCTCTTAAGACTTCTAAATTATGTTTGCGGGTTGAAACAAAAATTATAATCCTGCCTGATGTGGTTCCGAATGTAGATAGAAAAGTATAAATGAGAAGAGTAAAGAGGGGTGAGGTTTTTGCACTTCACTCCAAATGGTAAGGTAATCACACTAGTAGACTGTGATAAGTCATATATATAATGTAATACTTAGATGACCACTAACAACAGTGTGTAAAAAGTTACAATCAAAACACTTTAGGTAAATCAAGATGGAATTCTAAAAAAATTCTAATATAATACACAGGAAGATGGGAAAAGACAGAAAAAATGGAAAAAAAAACCATAGAGAACAAACATATTAAAATAAATAAAATGGTAGGGGCGCCTGGGTGGCGCAGTCGGTTGAGCGTCCGACTTCAGCCAGGTCACGATCTCGCGGTCCGTGAGTTCAAGCCCCGCGTCGGGCTCTGGGCTGATGGCTCAGAGCCTGGAGCCTGTTTCCGATTCTGTGTCTCCCTCTCTCTCTGCCCCTCGCCCGTTCATGCTCTGTCTCT
Organism: Prionailurus bengalensis; assembly: GCF_016509475.1. NCBI lineage: Eukaryota > Metazoa > Chordata > Mammalia > Carnivora > Felidae > Prionailurus > Prionailurus bengalensis. The sequence continues at coordinate 10,027,807 of NC_057347.1, forward strand.
CTCTGTCCCAAAAATAAATAAACGTTGAAGAAAGAAAGAAAGAAAGAAAGAAAGAAAGAAAGAAAGAAAGAAAGAAAGAAAATGGTAGACTTAAGCCATAACATATCAATAATTACATAAATGTGGGGCGCCTGGGTGGCGCAGTCGGTTAAGCGACCGACTTCAGCCAGGTCACGATCTTGCGGTCCGTGAGTTCGAGCCCTGCGTCGGGCTCTGGGCTGATGGCTCAGAGCCTGGAGCCTGTTTCCAATTCTGTGCCTCCCTCTCTCTCTGCCCCTCCCCCGTTCATGCTCTGTCTCTCTCTGTCCCAAAAATAAATAAACGTTGAAAAAAAAATTAAAAAAAAAATTACATAAATGTAAATTATCTAATTATACCAATCAAAACGTAGAGATAGGCAGAGTGGATTTAAAAATATGTCTATGAGAAATTCACTTCAAATAGAAAACTACAGGCTGGTTGAAATTAGAAGAATGGTAAAAGATATATCAAGCAAACATAAATCAAAAGAAAGCAGATAAAATAGACTTCTGAACAAAGAAAATTTCTAGAGACAGAGAGGGATGAAAGGATCAATCTGCCAGAAGACATAGAAGCCCTCCTAAGGTATGAACAAATATTAGACACTAACTTCAGAAACTATTCAAATAAGCCAGAATTCGATTGAATTAGTTTTTAAAGCAACTTCTGCCCTAGGGCATTGTTGAAAATAACAGGGCAATCAGCCAACAATTAGTGGAGTTCAACAGCTGGGTATAGAGCAGGAAAGAAAGGAAGAGAGCTGTACCAATACCACTGTCATTCAAGGGTGACTGTGGGCATACCCAAAGCTGTGCCTCCCTGAGGAGCAATGTCAGAAGATTTAACACTGCCAGAGGGAAACAGACTTCACTGAAATAGTTCCTGAACAAATAAACAGGCAAATAAAAACAAGTAGCTCCAGAGGGGGGAAATCAGTACCCCGAGTTCCTAAAACATAGTACCTAAAAGGTCTAGTTTCCAACAACAACAAACTCAGGGTGCGTGAAAAGAAAACAGGGAAGTATGACTCATACTTTCTGTGGTTAGGACAGGGTAGGGTACAGGGGAGAAAAAGCAGGCAAGAGAAACTGCAAATGAGAGTGAACAGATACCAGCATTAATAGAAAAAGACTTCAAAACAACTATTATATATATGTCCACAGAATTAAAGGAAAGCATAATTAAAGAAATAAAGGAAGGAATAACAATATCATATCAAATAGAGACTATCAATAAAAAGATGAAAATTAGATAGAAAAAAATGAAAACTCTGAAGTTGAAAAGTATAACTGCAATAAAACTCACTAGAGGGGTTCAACAGCAGATGCGAACTGGCAGAAGAACTAATAGTGAACTTGAAGATAGATCGATAGACATTATTCAAGTTGAAGAACAAAAAGGGAAAAAATAGAAAAAAGTAAAACAGATTCTCAGAGTAATATGAGATATCATTAAACACACCAACATACACATAATGGGAGTAGCAAGATAAGAGATACAAAAAGGAGAGGAAAACATATCTGAAGATATAATGGCTGAAATCTTCCCAAATTAATTGAAAAAACAATGACCTCTACATTCAGGAAGCTCAACAAGCTCCAAGCAGGATAAACTCCAAGCAGGATAAACTCAAAAAGATCCACAAACAGGCACAGTATAGTAGAAATGCTGCAAATCAAAAACAAAGAGAAAAATCTAAAAAACAGCAAGAGAAAAAACAAGTGGGCATTCACAGTGGAACCATAATAAGATTAACAGCTGACTTCTCATCAGAAACAATGAAAGCCAGAAGGTAATGGAATAACAAATTCAAACTACTCAAAGAAAAAAAATTGTCAACTAGGAATTCTATATCCAGCAAAACTCTTTCAAACATAAAGATGAAATAGGATATATGCCCAGAGGAATGAAAATACAATCGTGAAGAGATAGTTCATATATCCATGTTCATAGCAGCATTATTCACAGTAGCCTAAAAGTGCAAGCAACTCAAATGTCAGATGAATGGACGAAGAAGATGTGATATACACCTAAATGAAATATTATTCAGACATAAGAAGAAAGGAAATTCTACAACATGAATCAAACTTGAAAACATTATGCTAAGTGAAATAAGCCAGATACAAAAGGACAAATACTGTATAATATACTTTATATGAGGTACCTGGAGCAGCCAAAATCACAGAGACAGAAAAAGAATGCTGATTGCCATCTGGGGCTGGGGGGAGGTGGGGATGAGGAGTTACTGCTTAACGGCTATAGAATTTCAGTTTTTGAAGACAGAGAATTCTGGAGATAGATGCTGGTGATAGCTGCACAACACTGTGAGCATACTTAATATCACTAAACTGTACACTTAAAAATAGTTAAGATGGGGGGCACCTGGGTGGCTCAGTCGGTTAGGTGTCCGACTTAGGCTCAGGTCATGATCTCGCGGTCTGTGAGTTCGAGCTCCGCGTCAGGCTCTGTGCTGACAGCTCAGAGCCTGGAGCCCGTTTCGGATTCTGTGTCTCCCTCTCTCTCTGCCCCTCCCCTGTTTATGCTCTGTCTCTCTCTGTCTCAAAAATAAATAAACATTTAAAAAATTTAAAAAAAATAGTTAAGATGGTATATTTTGTTATGGGGATTTTACCATAATACAAAAATTGGGGGGAGGGGGGTGAAGGTGAAATAAATATTTTCCCAGATAAAACCTGAGAGAATTTGTCGCTAGTGTACCTGCCTTACAAGAAATACCAGAGGAAGCTTTTCTAGGTGAAAGCAAGTAAACCCAGAAGGTAATTCAAATTCACACACAAAAAATCAAAAAGCACCATAAAGGTAATTAGGTAATTATAAATAACAGCAAAAGTGCACATTTTTCTCCTTTCTTCTCTGGATTTAAAAAACAATTATATAAAATATATTCACATAATGTATTGTTAGACATAGAATGTATACAAATGCATGTGTAATCTATCTGCCAACAACTGTACAAAACAGATGGATTGTGGTAAAGCTGTATGGAGCTAAGGAAGTTACTATAGTTGGTTAAAGTAATAATTATAACAATGTATGGTTGGATTTGTAATATTAACAGATGCAATATACATAATTTTGATACAACAAAAAGTGAAAGTAGGATAGAGCTCTACAGGAGTAACATTTCTATACCTCATTGGAATTAATTTAATTCTAATTTAGTATACATCTGAAGTCAATTCTGATAAGTTATCAGAATATAACTCAAAGAGATAAGGTGAAAAAAATCATTAAAGGAAAGAAAAGGTTTGTATTTATTTCCTAGGGCTGCTGTAACAAACTACCACAAATTGAGGGGCTGAAAAGAACGGAAAGTTATTCTCTTCCAGTTTGGGAGGATAAAAGTCAGAAATCAAGGTGTCAGCAGGGCATGCTCCCTCTGAAGGCTCTAGGAAAGAGTCCTTCCTTGCCTCTTCCAGCTTCTTGTGGTTCCCAGTTATCATATGTGTTCCTTGGCTTGTACTTGCGTCTCTGCCTCTGTCTTCACATGCCTTCTGCCTTCTTCCTTTTGTGTGTCTCTGCATATACTCTTCCCTTATTACAATGACACTAGTCATTGCATTTAGGGCCCTCAATCCAGAATGATTTCATCTCAAGATCTTCAACTAGTCAACTCACTGAAATGTTACATGAAAAAGCACTCAATGCAAAAGGAAGCAGTGAAAGGAGTAACAAAAGAACAAAAGAAGATGAGATATAGAAAACAAAAAGTAAAATGGCAGACATAAATCCAGCTATTACAATAACAATATTAAATGTGAATGGATTAAACATTGCAATAAAAGGGAAGATACTGTCAGACCGGATAAATAAAATACATGATCCAACTATATGCTATCTTCAGGAAATACACTTTAGATACAAAGATACAAATGGATTGCAATAAATGGATAAAAAATATATATCATGCAAACAACAACCACAAGAAAGTTTGGGTATCTATACTAATATCAGATGAAATAGACTTGAAATAAAAATGTTACTAGATATAAAGACATAATAAGAGAGTCAATTCATCAGAAGACATAACAATTATATATGCACTTAATAATGGAGCACCAATATACATGAATCAAGAAGTTACAGGAATGAAGGGAGAAACAGACAGTTCAGTGACAGTAGCTAAAGACTTCAATATCCACTTTTAATAATAGACAAAACTAGGCAGAATTTCAACAAGGAAATAGATCTGAAAAACACTCTGAACCAATTAGAACACTAGATCTATAGAATGCTCAACCCAAGACAGTGGAATATACATTCTGCTCAAGTGCACATAGAACATTCTCAAAGACACACCGTGTGCTAGGCCATAAAACAAACCTCAATAAGTTTAAAAGGACAAAAATATTCCAAAAATGTTGTCTAACCAAAATGGAATGTAGTTAGAAATCCAGAGCAGAAAAATATTTGGGAAACTCACAAATACATAAAAATTAAACAACATACTCCTAAATAACCAACGGGTCAGAAAAGGAATCAAAAGAGAAATCAGAAAATACTTTGATATGAACGAAAATGAAGAATTAACATACCAAAACGTATGGGATGCCACGATAGCAGTGCTGAGAGGGAAACCGACAGCTGCAAGTATCTATGTTAATGTTCGAAGGCAGGGAAGAGACAAGTAAGTATCTCCCAAACTGAGTAGGCATTTTGAGACTGGAAAACAAAAAAGACAACCCCATACAGTTTAGAGAGTTTTATTCAGGGTAATTAACTGACAGGAGGGATTGGGCAGACAATGATCCAATCAGCTGTGCAGCTATTCTCTGCAAAGTCCTGACCTTCATCTACAGATTTTATAGAATGAGGGGGTGTACAGAAGGGTGCTGTAGTGAGATCAAAGGGTTCCCATGCATTTCAAAGGGTTTGCATGCACCTAATTGACATCTAACATTTAATTAGGCCTCGTGGCACCACCTATGCCTCAGGAAGGGAAGAGACTATTTTATCTTTTTACCAAACTTGAGGAGGGACAAAGCAAGCCACCCCCATCCCAGCCTTGGCGGGCATTTCTAAGGTATGTATATTAATCTCCAAGAGAACGTGTAGCTCCAAGAGAGGTCATTGAGTGAACATGAACAAGATGGAGGGCCAAAGATGGAGTCGGTATTGCCAGCATGCCTACAGTTAAAAGGAAAGATCGCAGATCAATAACTTAATCTTTCACCTTAAAACACTAAAAAAAGGAGAGTAAACTAAACCTAATGCACACAGAAGGAAGGAAATAATAGGTTCGAGCAAAAAATAACGAAATAGAGAACAGAAAAACAATAGAGAAGATAAGTAAAACTGGAAACGCTTCTTTTAAAAGACCAAGAAAATTGACAAGCCTTTAGTTAGACTGATCAAGAAAAAATGAGAGACAATTCAAATTACCAGAATCAAAAATGAAAGAAGGGGTATTACCAACAACCTTACAGAAATAAAAAGGATTATGAAGGAATACTATGAACAAATGTATGCCAACAAATTAGATAAGTGAAATGGAAAAATTCCTAGAAAGACACCATACCAAAACTGACTCAAGAATAAATAAACAATGTGAACAGAGCTATGACAAGTGAAAAGATCGAACTGGTAATGAAAAATTGTCCACAGAGAAAAGCTAGGCCCATATTTCACTGCTGAATTGTACTAAGCAAGAATTTTAAATATCAATTCTTCACAAACTGTTCCAAAAAAAAAATGGAAGAAAAAGCAACACTTCCCCTCATCTTATGAGACCAGTATTATCCTAATACCAAAATCAGATAAAGACATCACAAAAAACTACAGATCCGTAGCTCTTCTGAATATGGATATATAAAAATCCTTAAGAAAATATTAGCAAACCAATTCTACCAACATTGAAAAAAAAATGTATACCATTGACCAAGTGGATTTATCCCAGGAATTCAAGTTGGTTGAACATCGAAAACTCAATTAATCATTTCAATAGAATATATTTTAAAATCACATGATCATCTCAATAGACATAGAAAAAAAGCATTTGACAAAATCCAAACTCTTTCCTGATAAAAACACTCAACAAACTAGAGAGGAACTTCCTCAACCTGTTAACAATCATCTTCTAAAAACCCACAGCCTACATCATTCTTAATTGTGAAAGACTGGATGCACCCCCCCCCCCCATCAGGAATAAGACAAAGATGTCTTCTCTGCCACTTCTATTCAACATAGTACTGGAGCTTCTGGTCAGGGCATTTAGGCAAGAAAAAACACCCGGATTGGAAAAGAAGAAGTACAATTACTTATATTCAGAGATTTACATGATCCTGTATTTAGAAAATCTTAAGTAAAGGGGTGCCTGGGTGGCTCAGTCGGTTAAGCGTCCAACTTCAGCTCAGGTCATGATCTCACGGTCCGTGAGTTTGAGCTCCGCATCAGGCTCTGTGCTGACAGCTCAGAGCCTGGAGCCTGCTTCAGATTCTGTGTGAGCATGATGAGCACGGAGGCTGCTTAAGGTTCTCTCTCTCTCTCTCTCTCTCTCTCTCTCTCTCTCTCTCTCACTGCCCTTCCTCCACTCATGCTCGCTCTCTCTCTCTCTCTCTCTCTCTCTCAAAAAGTAGATAAACATTACAAACAAATTTTTTAAAAAAATAAAATCTTAAATAAAACACACACACACACACACACACACACACACACACACACACAAAAGGGGCACCTGGGTAGTTCAACCAGTTAAGAGTCTCATGCTCTACTGACTGAGCTAGCCGAGAAGTTTAGCCCAGTCAGTTAAGTGTCCAACTCTTGATTTCAGCTCAAGTCATAATCACATGGTTCATGAGTTCAAGCCCCTCATCAGGCTCTGTGCTGACAGTGCAGAGGTTGCTTGGAATTCTCTGTCTCCCTCTCTCTCTCCCCCTCTCCCATGCATGTGCATGCATACGTGCTCCCCCTCTCTCTCAAAAATAAATAAATATTTTAAAAAAAGAATTCTTTCCAAAAGCACAACAAAAATAAAGATAAATTAGACTACACCACAATTAAAAACTTCTCTGCTTACAAGAACACCATCAAGAAAGTGAAAAGACAATCTACAGGCTGGGAGAAACTACTTGCAAATCAGATACTGATAAAAGTTTCATATCCAGAATATATAAACAGCTCCAACAACAACAACAACAAAGAACAACTCAATTTTAAAATAAGCAAAGGACTTGAGTATCTTTCTCTAAAAAGATATATAAATGGGCAAATATGACATGAAAAGATGCTCAATGTGTATCACAGAAATATAAATGAGATGAGACTCCACACCCACTAGACTAGAATTAAAAAGTCAGAAAATAACAAACGTTGACAAGGATGTAAAAAAGTCAAAACCCTCATTCACAGCTGGTGAGAATGTAAAATGGTGCAGCCACTTCTTAAAACAGTCTCGCGGCTCCTCAAATGATGAAACATAGACTTACCACATGAACCAGCAACTGTCCTCCTAGGTATGTACATGCCTGCCCCCAAAGAAAACATATGTCCACATAGGAACTTGTAAAGGGGTATTTATAGCAGCATTATTTATAATAGCAAAGGTGGTAACAACTCGAACGCACGTCAAATGACAGAGAAGCAAGTGGTATATCCATATGCTAGAATACTATCTGCCCATAAAAAGGAATGCCTACTGCTTCATGCTACAACATGGATGACCGTTGAAGACGTTATGCCAAGTGAAAGAAGTCAGTGACAAAAGACAATTGTATGATTCCTTGCAATTTTTTTTTTTAATTTTTTTTTTCAACGTTTATTTATTTTTGGGACAGAGAGAGACAGAGCATGAACGGGGGAGGGGCAGAGAGAGAGGGAGACAGAATCGGAAACAGGCTCCAGGCTCCGAGCCATCAGCCCAGAGCCTGACGCGGGGCTCGAACTCACGGAGTGCGAGATGGTGACCTGGCTGAAGTCGGACGCTTAACCGACTGCGCCACCCAGGCGCCCCATGATTCCTTGCAATTTAAGGGGAAACGCAAGTACAATGAGGAAGACTTTGTTTATCACAGGGTGGGACCTGCAGAGAATGGGAAACAGTTGGCATAGGCTCTGAGAGAAACCTGGGTCTGACCTCCCCCACCCCGGGACACACAGAACAGTGTGGTTGCTGGTCTCTAGGGAGGGAACGGTGCTTCGCTTGTGAAAGTATGAAGAAGACAGAGAAGTGAATTTGGGAAGAAACCACCCCTGTCACAAATTGCACCTGTAGTCAATCCTGACAGCAGCTAACTACGCATCCTCCACCAAGGGAAAACAAAACAAAATAAACCTTGATTACCATCCTTGCTCCTTGGACTCTACGCTGAAGAGAAATAGCACAGAGCATCTAGTTCAAGGCCAATCCTGCTCCTACCTTCTCCATCCTTCCCTCCACTTGAGCTCCTTCATCTCCTTTCTATTCATTCCTTTCCATTCTGGCTGATCCAGTCCAGTCCTTCAGAATCCTTTTTTTTTTTTTTTTGAGAGAGAGAGAGAGCGATTGAGAGCTTTCAAGAGTGGGGAAGAAGGGCAGAGGGGGAGAGAGAGAGAGAGAGAGAGAGAGAGAGAGAGAGAGAGAGAGAGAGAGAGAGAACCTTAAGCAGGCTCCATGCTCATCATGGAGCCCGACGAGGGATTTGATCCCATGATCTTGAGATCATTACCTGAGCCGAAATCAAGAGTCGGTGGCTCAACCAACCGAGCGACTAAGGCACCTCCAGAATCCTCTTCTTGTTCCTACTTTTAAAGGCTGGAGTTTCCCAGGAGTCTCACCTTGGTTCTCTTCTCCACCCTACTTCTTCCCAAGCAATCTCACCCACTCTCATGGTTTTAACTTCCAAGAACAGACTTGTCTTCCCAAATCTGTATCTACCTTACACCAGAGACCTACATTTCTAGCTGCAGAATAGACACATCCACCACATCCACATGGACGCCACACTTAAAATGGATCATTTCCTCCAGACCCTGTCTTAGTTTGGGTTCCCCCAAATCTACCCCTTTAAGGTAAGGGTTTGAGAACAAACTGGTTATTTGGGAGGTGATACCAGAAAACTCGGGCAGAGGAGCAAGATGGTGAAGAAACGAATGAAAGTGTGCTTCATCAAGCAAGTTACCAGTGTGGGTACCTAAAGCTTAATCCCACTGAGGAACTCTGGGAACCAGCATATAAAATACCCACATCAGCACTCTACCACTGGAGAAGAAAGGAGCCGGGGTAGTCCTACACCAACTCCATTATCCTTGGTTGAAGGCTTCTGGGGAGTTGGAAGGGTGTTGATTCCCTGGCACGTTTACTCTGCTGTTCTGGGTTGCAACATGGGCACCAGAAAATCCTCAGCCAAAGAAACGCGGGTGCTAACAATGGGAAGTCAGGCCAGTGTTCACAGAAGTGGTGAGGGGAAGGGAATATGAGCTGCGTACCCACATTTCTGCTACCCATTCAAACCCGGAGCTCTGGATCCCCTGGATCTCCTGGATCCCCTCTTGTGGTTGGTATTTCCCAACCCAGAGAAACATGGTGTCAAAACCAGCTCTTCTCTCTCTTCCACCCCTCCACCCAGGACCCTGAAGACTCTATACCCTGAGTGGTACGTCCTCTTCTCTCTTGGCATCCCCACTGCCAAAGCCTTGGCGTCTAACTGGATTTCCTACACTCTGCCTCCTCCTTCTCTCATGTACCCACTAAAAAAATTGCTAGCATGAACGTTCTAAAATGCAAATCCATTTACGCACCATGTTAAAAATACTTCAATGCTTATATAAGGTAGCTGGAATAATCAAATTCGTAGAGACAAGTAAGCAGAAAGATGGATGCCAGGGGGGCTGGGGAGAGGGAATGGGGAGTTATTGTTGAATGCGGGACAGAGTTTCAGTCTGGGAAGACAGAAAAGTTCTGGAGATGGGTGATGGAGGTAGTTGTACGACAACATGAATGTCCTTAATGCCGCTGAACTGCACACTGAAAATGGTTAAGATGGTAAATGTTATGTACACTTTACCACAATAAAAAAAAAAAATGTGAATCCTCCCTTGGCTCCCACTGCCTACAGAATAAAGCCCCAGCATCTTCACATGACACATCAGTCTCCATTCTCTAGTCCTTGCCTGTCCCTCCAGCCTCATCTCCTGCCATCCCAGCTTTGAGCTTCACCTCCCAGCATTTCCAACTACTCATGGTTTCCAGAATACATCTTGCTTTTCCATGACTGTTTCCCACTGCACTTTCTGGTTTCTCTTCCCAGAGTACCATTCACGCCCCTGACTACGAGCAACTTCTCTTCATTCCTCACAACTCATTCGTGCATCTGTTCAATAATTATTTACTGGGTCTGGGACCCCCACCTTAGGAAACAGCAGTGGGACAAGCAGGATGGGAACAAGTGATTTCAAGTGAGAGTGTGTGCAAGGTCCTTGAGAAGCACCTAAGAAGGGGGTCTCGCCTCATGTGGGAAAGTCAATCTCCACATGTGAGGGACCCTCTGATAGGGTTATCCCCTCTCCTTGATGCTGCTTCTGAGCCTTGTATGTACTTCTCATTTCTGCCCATGGCACATTGTTTATAATCATTTTATAAAGTTTCTGTATTAGTCATGATTCTCTAGGCCGCAAGTGACATTAAACCAATCTGAACTAGGGGCGCCTGGGTGGCGCAGTCGGTTAAGCGTCCGACTTCAGCCAGGTCACGATCTCGCGGTCTGTGAGTTCGAGCCCCGCGTCGGGCTCTGGGCTGATGGCTCGGAGCCTGGAGCCTGTTTCGGATTCTGTGTCTCTCTCTCTCTCTGCCCCTCCCCCGTTCATGCTCTGTCTCTCTCTGTCCCCAAAATAAATAAACGTTGAAAAAAAAATTAAAAAAATAAAAAAAATAAAAAATAAACCAATCTGAGCTAGCTTTACCAAAAAAAGAGGGAGGAATTATCAGCTTCTATGAATAAACCATGGGAAGTACCGAGGTAGATGTGGTCTATGGAACAAGCAAATCTGGGACCACCCACTCGCCAGGCCTTTCTGTGTGTTACCTTCATTCTCTCAGTGGGAGTCACAGATTCAGGCAGCATGAGACTCACTTAATTAATTAATTTCACAAATATCACAGCCTATCAATTCCGAGACACACATTATAATATCCCCGAAATCAGCATACCTCTTACGGTTGCCATCGGCCGTCAGCGCCGAGGTCTGGATGTGCGCAAAATCAGGCAGTTAAAGAAGCAGCTCACCAGAAAGCATGGTGACTTGGTTTGCACCCAAGGTGGCCTCACAGATAACTGCAATCCTATAATATTTCACTCTACAAACCAAGCAAGGGTGTTCAAAGAAGGGATGTGGGTCCTGGTTGCTTAATCGACACCTTCCGGTGACACCTGCAGCTAAGATCCAGGACGTTGTCAGCATCAAATTTGCAGCATGGGTATCACAAGCTCAAAAGGAAATCCTGGAGAAAACTGAAGAATGCTTTTACAACCAACACATTACCTGTGTTCCTGATGGCAGAGGGGATGTTAACTGTGAAAAAAAATCACAGACACGAACGACTTGAATGACTTGGAACGAAAAAGCGATTCAAAAGGGAAAATCTAGGGGCGCCTGGGTGGCTCAGTTGGTTAAGGGTCTGACTCTTGATTTTGGCTCAGGTCACGGTCTCATGGTTTGTGAGATCAAGCCCCCCATCGGGTTCTGTACTGACAGTGCAGAGCCTGCTTGGGATTCTCTCTCCCTCTTTCTCTACCCCTCCCCCCACTCAAAATAAATAAGCTTTAAAAAACAGAAAATCTGAATGTAAGGAAGTTTTGGAAATACCTTAACCAATTTATTTTGCTTATATTTTCCTTTTTGCATATGTATGAGAATGGAATATGACATACATTGATGTCTAAATAACTGTAAAAGATCTCTCAATAAGTCTAAAATCAAAAAATTGTGCAGGGGTGCCCAGGTTTCTTAGTCGGTGAAGCATCTGACTTCGGCTCAGGTCATGATCTCAAAGCTTGTGAGTTCGAGCCCCAAGTCGGGGTCTGTGCTGACACCTCAGAGCCTACAGCCTGCTTTGGATGCTGTGTCTCGCTCTCTCTCTGCTCCTTGCCTGCTCGCACTCTGTCTCTGTTTCTCTCTCTCTCTTTCAAAAATAAACAATAAAACATTTAAAAAATTTTAATGTACATAATAAAAAGCATTGTATTATAGTTCCATTGACTTTTTTTTTCTTTTTTAGTGGAACACAAAATAATTGTTTTAAAATTTCTAGCATCTTAGATTTTATGAAGTTGTGTTTATTGGGCACTTACTATGCACTGGAGACATACATTGAACAAAACAAGGACCAAGCTCCCGTGGAGCTCATGCACCCTTCTAACTCCAACCTCTTGCTTTACTGGCTCCATTTTGAACTATGCAAGGAAAAGTGATCAGCCCGATATGGATGCCAGTCACCCTTGGAAAAATCTTTGTGAACGGGGAGTATGAAGTTCTATGATTGTTTCAATCTGGGTCACGGCCAGTCCCCGCACCCAAAGAGAAGTGTACTTCCAGAAAAAGGAAGAAAGGAGCCTTGAACAGAAAAAAAAAAAAAAATCAGAGTTGTTTTAATGTCCATTCGTCCTATAAGACACAGGAGTAGGGCTCTTGCCTTTAGCGGGCAGGGTCCAATCAAGAAAACGGCATTCAAAAGAGGCAGTTCAATAAGAGGGAATTTAATACAGGGAGTAGTTACAAGGTTTGCGGAAGGGCTAAACAGCCAAATGGGACGGTGGGATGGTGAGCCAAGCCAGAGATCGGCAAGAGTGGGACGTGCCCAGCACACTTAAGGCTAGAGGGAAAAGGAAGAAGGTGGTATCACCAGAGGCCAGCGTCACTCGGCCGGAGCTGGGACCAAGCAGAAGATGGGGAAGAAATCCCCTGGCTTCTCCCTTCCCCTCACCTTCCAATCTTCCACCAGTGTCTTTCACTAGCCACCCTTAGCCAGTGGCATCTGGGCAAAGGAGCCCGCAAAATGAAGTTGGCAGGATCGGCTGCCTCCAGTAGAGAGAACAGGAGAAGGGGAGGGCATGACTCTGGGGGTGAAGAGATGAATAACGGGGCAAGGTATTATCCGTCTCTGTATCGAACACAGGACCTAAGTGCCTAGCACAGGACCCCGTTCCTACAGAAGGAAATCAACTCAGTACTAACAGAAACCGAGAATGGCCACTGAAACACGAGAGTAGAGATCCGGATAGAGCGTTACTGCATTAGAGAGAAGAGGGTAACTTCCTCCACACAGGGTACCCGAGAGAGAGGGCTCACAAGAAAACGTGATGAATGAAAAAGGATACGAAAAACGGGCAAGGGTTTGCCTGAGGAATAGAAGGGGCGACAGTCAGCCAGGCCGGGAAGACCGCGCACGCTGAAGGCAGGGCAAACGAAAGCATTGCAGGAACGACCAGATGCAAAGTCCAGTCCTATGAAGCGCTCTCTCCGTCCCTCTCCGTGCGACTGCATAGCTTTCCCCTTTCATTATTTACACAATGGGTTACACTAACATATGTCCTTACATCGAACCATTCTTGAATTCCTAGAGTGAAAACTATTTGGCCAAAACGTGTTACTCGTTTGATTCTGCTGCGTTCATTTTGCCATTTCACTCGGGATACGTGCATAGATACCACAGGTAAGCTTTGGTCCGTAGTTGGCTTTTGCCGGGCTCCCACTGTTCTCTATCAGGGCTACCTTAATTTTGTGAAATTATTTGGAGAACTTTCTATCTTTTCCTATTTTCTGGCATATTTTAATAGCCGTGGAATCACCACCATCGACCTTGGGATATTTAAGCGTTGGTGATTCTGCCTGTGGGTTTGGGACTCAATCTCTTCCTTGTCACTCCTGCCACCCACTTTTTGGCCGCTTGCCACCCAAGCTACCGCTGTCCCGACTCCCCCCCTTCCCTGCACCACAAAACCCTGATCTTTACCCCCCAGCTATAGTGAGTGAAACCCTCAAGGCCCTTGCCCCATCCCACCTAACTCCTCTTCCCCCTTTATTTTAGGTCTCTCCTTCTTACAGAGAGTCTTGTCTGATATGCTTCATCCTAAACCCCAGTGCCCGATTCTGTGCTCACCTGGTCTTGGCCTGTTATCTTCTCTTTTTTTTAATATTTTTATTTTTTCATTCGAGAGAGAAAGAGAGAGAGCATGAGCAGGAGAGGGGCTGAGGGAGAGGGAAAGGGTGGGGCGGGGGGAGAGAGAAAGAGAGAACCCCAAGCAGACTCCATGATCAGCATGGAGCCCAACGCAGGGCTCAATCCCACAATCCTGGGATCATGACCCGAGCCGAAATCAAGAGTCAGATGCTCAACGGACTGAGCCACCCAGGTGCCCCACTGGCCTGTTCTCTTCCTGGGTAATTGTCTGCTCATTTGTCTCCATACTTAAAGACTGATTTGTACCTTGTCCTTCATTATAATCTTAGCACTGGCACACAGTAGGTACTCACTGTGCAGCAATTAGGTGAATGCTATAAACTTGCACCTCAGAAACAAGAGAAGAGAGGAATAATTGAGTTGGCAAACTACAGCTTGTGGCCAAATGAATGGAGCCCATCCCCTGTTGGCAATGTCTTTGGGCTATAAGGGCAGAGTTGAGTCGTTATGAGAGAGACTGTATGACCCTGGAAATCCTAAAATATTCACTATCTGGCTCTTCACAGAAAGTTTGCAGACGCTTGGTTTAGAGCTCCCGCTTCCACAAAGGCCTCTTTGTGCATCCAAATAAATGACAGTGCAGAAAGAGTTGGAAAGAATGAGTTATTGCTGCTGGAGGACGGTGGGGACATTAAGTCTGACGCCCATTCGATGTCATGAGCTGCTGTGCTCGCAACTCTGAGTCCACCTGACCCCACAACCACATTCATCTAACATCTTCGTGAATATCAACACCAGATTATTTATTTGCAAGGTGTGGCTTCACATACAACAGGGCTGGTCATAAACCCAAACGACTCCAGGGACCAGGAGGTCAAGAGAACGAGTGAGGCCACCCGGGTCGGGGAGAGCTTGTGGCATGAAGGAGGAACCACCATTCGGCTGCTTTAGCCGACGAGGAAATAGGATTTATTCAACAGAGGCTAGGGCTATGGATTTTTATGTGAAATGTCTTCTTTTTGTTTTAAGTTTGTTTATTTTTGAGAGAGAGAGAGAGAAGGAGAGGGAGAGTGAGCAGGGGAGGAGCAGAGAGAGAGGAGGACAGAGGATCTAAAACAGACTCTGCGTTGACAACAAAGAGCCCAATGCAGGGCTTGAACTCACAAACCGAGAGATCAGGACCTGAACCGAAGTCAGACGCTTAACCAACTGAGGCACCCAGGCGCCCCAGAAATGTCTTAATTATTAACGTGCTGTCAGTCAACATATCAAGAGGCCAAGCTAAAATCCTGTGCACTGCTGGGGAAGGGTGGATGGTGCAGACACGTTGAAGACTGACCTGGCCGTTCTTGGTTCTATGAAGCACAGATGCACGCTGCGACCAGGAAATTCTGCTCCTGAGTCTAAATCCCAAAGAGATTCTCACACAGACCATCTGGGGGGTGGGGGTGGGATGGGGGGACATGAACCAACAAATGCAGAAACAAGTAAACAAAACAAGGGAGGGGCTTGCATAGATCAATGATGATAAAGTGCCAAGAAGGTAAATATGATTATTCCCCACGCCTGAGGTCTGAAAACACAGGGAGAAGGAAGAAACAGGTCTACAACCAGATATGTTACGTGGGGTTACGTAGACAAAAAAATGGCTTGGGAATCTAAGCCCCCACGCAGGTTCAATGACCTCAAAACATTTCGAACCAAAAACCTTTGAGTATACTCCAAAACTTAAACCAAAACATAAACCAAACAACTTTGAGTATGCTGCTTGAGGAGACAGAACTCGGACAATCCGGGCGGTTAATGCCAGCTTGGTGTTTTACATCACTGTCCTCCTCACAGAACAAAAATCAGCCACGTGCTAAGCAGGGGACAGAATAAAGAGGACACGGCTTCCTACTCCCCTGTAGCCATTCCTTCAGCAAGCATTAATAGGCACCAACTGTGAGCATTTCACCCTACTAGGGAGGCACAACCAACATAACTAAGTAGGCATTGCTGTTCGGTCCTCAGGGAATTCTCGATCTTGTGGGAGATTAAACCCAGACCCAAAGGGTGAAGCAACGAAACCATCTAATACAACCACAAAGGAGAAGTAAGTGAGAAAATGCTCCATGAGCAGAGCCGTGGCCGGAGTTTGGGGACCAGAGCCTGACGCGGACTGGGGTGATCAGAATGGTCTGTGGAGAAGGTGTCTATTATGAGCTGCAGATTGCTACATTCGATGATAAGCCACTTGTCATCTTTTTTTTTTTTTTAAGTTTTATTTATTTTTGAGAGAGACAGAGACAGAGCAGAAGTGGAAGAGGAACAGAATCGGAAGCAGGCTCCGGGCTCTGAGCTGTCGGCACAGAGCCCAACGCGGGGCTTGAACTCATGAACCGTGAGATCATGACCTGAGCCCAAGTCGGACACTTAACTGACCGAGCCACCCAGGCACCCCGAGATTGCAATTCTTATTTTATATATATATTTTTAATGTTTATCTATTTTTGAGAGAGAGAGAGAGTGAGAGAGAGAGCACCAGGGAGGGGCAGAGAGAGAAGGAGACACAGAATCTGAAGCAGGCTCCAGGCTCCGAGCTGTCAGCACAGAGCCCGATGTGGGGCTGGAACCCACGAACCGTGAGATCGTGACCTGAGCCGAAGTCGGACGCTCAACCGACTGAGCCACCCAGGCAACCTGGAGATTCCAATTCTAAAAAGGCCCTGCTTGTGAGGTTAGCCTTTGGCTGACATGGGGAACTTAGATTTGGGAAGTTCCCAAATTAGATTTAGGATCTAATTTAGATTTAGATCTAATTTGTTAGATTAGGAACAAATGTTCCTAACATTTGTGGAACTGGTAAGAGAGGCTCTCTGGGCCTAAACTGTTTGCACAAACACTGTGGTTGATCCTGAACACCTGCCTTCCTGCCGGGAGTCTGAAGTTTTGGAATATGCTAGGCAGAGGGCGCCTACATGATCAGCCCCCTGTAAAACGCATGAGTCTCTCTGAGTCTCTAGTGAGCTGCCCCGGTGGACGACACTGGGGGACACATGCTGTCACAGCTCATCGCGGAGAATTAAACACGTCCTGTGACTCTACTGGAAGAGGACTCTTGGGAGCCAGTGTCCTTGGACTTGGTGCTGTGTGCCTCTTCCCTTTGATGATTTTGCTTTCTAGCCTCTCACAAAACAAATCACAGCCATGAATAAGCCAGTGTGCTGAGTCCTGCGAGACCTCCTAAGGAATCACTAAATCTCAGGGTGGTCTTGTGGACCCCAGGCCTACAAATACAATCTGAATAAAAGATAATATTGGAGGTTGGACTGACGTAATGGACTAAACACACACTTCTGCCTTCCGGGTGGCCTAAAAATCCATGGAATGGCAAAAAGTATTATTTTTAAAATATTAAATTGATAAGACACCTGGACACACACACAAAAAGAAACAGTGCCACTGGCTAACTAGAACGTCTACGAACTTTCTGAAAGGGAGAGGGTACTCAGAACGAGATTGCCTGAGCAAAGCACAGCCCCACACCTGCCCGGGAGGAGGCCGTCATGCAGTGGGAAATGATAAGGGGCTTCAGGCTCTGAATGGGCAGAGAGAAGACGGGGCAGGGATGGAATATGACAACCCGATGAACTGGGGAACTACAGTCAGATAAGCCAGGACGACGAGACCCTTCCCCACACTCACTGAGCAGCCTACAACAAATGGTCCCTCACCTGGACTATGCACCCCACTCAGCAGCACCGGGCAACTCCTTGGCAATCTCCGGAGATGGCCTATGGCAAACAGGACAGGCGGGGAAATGGGAATTCTCAAACGTAAAGACGGGCACCAAAAGGAGAGTCACTGAGTTTTTCTAACGTCACAAAATGGGGACAGCAAGTCAACAGAACATATACCCAAGGAAAGAGAGTTAGTCCAGCACAT
Source organism: Prionailurus bengalensis (assembly GCF_016509475.1). Lineage (NCBI taxonomy): Eukaryota > Metazoa > Chordata > Mammalia > Carnivora > Felidae > Prionailurus > Prionailurus bengalensis. The sequence goes on from NC_057347.1 coordinate 10,045,868, forward strand.
AGAATATTAAGACGTCCTTAGGAAGGTTGGAGGGGACAGTCTGTCTGTGAAAAGGAAGCAGCTGAGAGGTGAAGATCTCTACACCGTGAAATAAAAAAGCAGGGTGAGGGGCAGGACATGGAATAACGCTATTATTTGTGCAAAAAAAAAAAAAAAAAAAAAAGGAGGGATTAAGAATCGTTTCATATATCATTGTATTTGCACAAGGAGACCTTGGAGGACATATACAAAACTAATAACGGGGCTACCTGCTTGTGGGGTGAGGGAGAACTAGGCAGATGGGGGAAAGGGATGGTGGGAGACCTTTCATGCATATCTTTTTAATACAGTATGATTTTTTTTATTTTTTTAGATGTTTTATTTATTTTTGAGAGAGAGAGACAGAGACAGAGACAGAGTGTGAGCGGGGAAGGGGCAGAGAGAGGGAGACAGAGAAGTCGAAGCAGGCTCCAGGCTCTGAGAAGTCAGCACAGAGTCCGACACAAGGCTCGAACCCATGAACCGTGAGATCGTGACTTAAGCTGAAGTTGGACGCTTAACCGACTGAGCCACCCAGGCACCCCACATACAGTATGATTTTTGAACACTGAATATCTTTTCTATTCTAAAAACTAAATTTTACAAAGTAGAGACCTTGAAAGTTAAATAAATGATAATCAACATGGAAAACACTCAACAGATGGTCTGGTGAGTTGACTGGACAAAGCCAAACACTAGATTTGTGAGTGGGAAAATCCAAGCCAAGGAATCTCCCAAAATGCAGCCCATAAAGATAAGGAGGCAGATCGTTTGAGAAGAAAGTGGAAGATGAAAGAAGAAGTTGAAAAGATGAAAGTGAAACATGAAAGATGAATTGAGAAATTCTGATACCCATTTAATAGGAATTCCAGAAAAAGAAAATAAAAGACAATGGAGGCAAGGAAATACCCAAAGAGAAACTTCCCCTGTGCCACAGAAATGCGTTAATCTATGGAAAGACAGGGGCCACTAAGCACTGAGCAGAAAGAACAAAAGAAAACTATCCCCCTGGACAAATAGTAAAATGTTCCAACACCAAGAAAAAAGAAAAAATGGTTAAGCTTCAGAGAAAATAAACAGGTTAACTACAGAGAAATGGAAATCACACTGTAGAAACTTCTCATCCACGACACTAGATACCAGCAGATAATGAAGAATTATCTTCAAAATGCAGAGGTTTTAACCTGGAATCCTATCCTCAGCCAAGAGTACTCAGGCAGAAAAGCAAAATAAAAAATACTTTACACGTGCAAAGGCTCAGAAAGTTTACCACCCACGAAATCTCAGGTGAAAATACAAAGTTACTTGAGGATTCACTTAAGGAATAATGAATCCACAAAGTAGAAAAACAAGAGATGAAAGAACCAATGAAGAGCAAATAATTGGCAAAACTTATAAATGATGAGTAAATAGTCAGTAAAACATGGCTGTTTGTGCATAATGTAAAAGAAAAAAAACCAAAACAAATTCCATACGATCTTAATACGACACAGAATTAAAATCAGGTTCAGGTTCACTCTTGCTTTACTCACGGAGGGTTCATATATACAGATTAGCTTTAAACACCAAGGGAAAAAAATGTTTAGATATGTGTGAAAATTTAAGGGTAGCAAAAGAGCTCGATTTCATTTATCATAAGGGAAATACGAATTAAAACCTCAATGTGATACCCACCAGGATGACTAAAATCTAAAAGACGGAAATTACCAAGAGATGGCAGCTACCATGTATGTTTCTCAGGTACATAACTTAGAAACTGTCAATATTTACTTAAACCCTAGGCATGTGCTATGACCAAGCAATTCTCCTCCTGGATATACACACTCAACAGACGTGCATACATTCATTCAACAAACGACAGGTACTAGAATGTTCACAGCAGCACTATTCACCGTATCCCCAAACTGCAAACAACCCAATTGTCAATCACGTAAAATGGGTTTCTACATCGTGGATACACACATGATGGGAATACATACAGCAAGGAGAACGGACAAACCACAACTACACTCAGAACTACAGACAAATCACACAACTGTAAGGTTGATGGCAAGAAGCTGGATATAAAAGGGCACATACTATATGATTCTATTGATGTAAAGTATGAGAATAGCTAAAACGAATCTACTGTGTTAGAAATCAAGACAGGGGCGCCTGGGTGGTGCAGTCGGTTAAGCGTCCGACTTCAGCCAGGTCACGATCTCGCGGTCCGTGAGTTCGAGCCCCGCATCAGGCTCTGGGCTGATGGCTCAGAGCCTGGAGCCTGTTTCCGATTCTGTGTCTCCCTCTCTCTCTGCCCCTCCCCCATTCGTGCTCTGTCTCTCTCTGTCCCAAAAATAAATAAACGTTAAAAAAAAAAATTTAAAAGAAATCAAGACAGTGGGGGCACCTGGGTGGCTCAGTCAGCTGGGTGTCCAACTTCGGCTCAGGTCATGATCTCACTGCTCGTGAGTTCGAGCCCCGCGTCGGGCTCTGTGCTGACAGCTCGGAGCCTACAGCCTGCTACAGATTCTGTCTCCATCTCTCTGCCCTTCCCCTGCTCGCTCGCTCACTCGCTCTCTCTCTCTCTGTCCCTCAAATATAAAAAATAAAAAACATAAAAAAATAAAAAGAAATCAAGATAGTGGTTATCCTTGGGGTTGGGACACATGAGGGCAGATTCCGGAGTGTTGGAAAGGTTGTTTCTTGTTCTGAGTGTTGGTTATATGTGTGTTCAGCCCGTCCAAATTCATGGATCTATACACTTAATATGTGTGTACCTTTAAACATTTATGTTATACCTCCATAAAGGGTGCCTGGGTGGCTCAGTCTGTTGGGCTTCTGACTCTTGATTTTGGTTTAGGTCATGGTCTCACAGTTCGTGAGATCGAGCCCCGTGTCGGGCTCTGCTCAGACATCGCAGAGCCTGCTTGGGATTCTCTTTCACCCTCTCTGTTTGCCCCTCCCCTGCACATGCACGAATGTGCTTTCTCTCTCAAAATGAGTAAATAAACTTTATTTAAAAAAATTAAAAAGTATCTAAAAACATAACCTCAAAAATACATGTAAATAGATAAGCACTATTTACAGGTGGTCTGTAAGTATACATATTACAAAAACTAATAGAAATAGAACAAAAGAAACCCACTGGGAATCATAGTGGAAAACTTTAACACAACTCTCAGAATCAACAGATCAAACAGAGAAAAAGTAAGCTAAGGAGACAGAGAACATAATTTGTAATTAATAAATTGGAAATAAATCTACAATTTCATGCAGAAAAATGTCACAAAAACTGACAGCTCATTAGATTACAAACTAATTTCTGTTTTCTCATCTCCATCCTTTTTTCAGCAATATGGCAGACTAGAGATCCCAAAGCCTTCCAGCCACAAAACATCTTTAAAAACTGCTGGGGGGGGAAAAAAAAACTACAACAACTTTAAAATCAATGGACTAGAGGGGCGCCTGGGTGGCGCAGTCGGTTAAGCGTCCGACTTCAGCCAGGTCACGATCTCGCGGTCCATGAGTTCGAGCCCCGCGTCGGGCTCTGGGCTGATGGCTCAGAGCCTGGAGCCTATTTCTGATTCTGTGTCTCCCTCTCTCTCTGCCCCTCCCCCGTTCATGCTCTGTCTCTCTCTGTCCCCAAAATAAATAAACGTTGAAAAAAAAAATTTTTTTAATCAATGGGCTAGAGAAACCTAGTGAAGCCAAAATTCAAGAGTGCAGACAAAATAAAGGCATTTTCAGATATTATAAAAACAGAATGCATCATCACTGAAGGAACTTCTAAAGAATGTACTTCAGGGAGAAGGAAAATGATTCAAAGTGATATAAGAAGGAATGGAGAGTGAATGGGGCACCTGGGTGGCTCAGTCCATTAAGCGTCTGATTTCAGCTCAGGTCATGATCCCACACTCCGTGAGTTCGAGCCCCGCGTCAGGCACTGTGCCTGGAGCCTGCTGCAGATCCTGTGTCTCCCTCTCTCTCTGCCCCTCCCCTGCTCGTGCTCTGTCTCTCTCTGTCTCAAAAATAAATTAAAAAAAAAAAAAAGACGGAATGGAGAGTGAAGAAGATAGATAAACAGGTACAGAAGTCTAATAAATATTGACCCAGAAAATCGGTATAATAGTAACATCAGCAATAATGTCCAATTTATTTATTTTCTTTTTTTTTTTTTTTTGCATTTATTTATTTTTGAAAGACAGAGAGAGACAGAGTGTGAGTGGGGGAAGGGCAGAGAGAGAGAGGGAGACACAGAATCAGAGGCAGGCTCCAGGCTCCGAGCTGTCAGCACAGAGCCCAACACAGGGCTCGAACCCACAAACCGTGACATCATGACCTGAGCCGAAGTCGGACGCTTAACGGACTGAGCCACCCAGTCGCCCCAATAATGTCCAATTTAAAGGACTGAAGTAGTAACAGAGCTTAACACCAAATGGGAGGTAACTGGAGTGAAAATATTAGAAGTCCTTGTCTTGTTCAGAAGGAGGACTGATTGATTACATAAATGATCTAAGCCTTCAAATTCAAAAGGCTAGAACTTGCAAAAATAAATTCAAATGAAGTAGGAAGATTAAGAATGTACGTTACTGACGTAGAAAAATAAAAGTAACGGGATTAATCAATAAATCCAGAACTGGCGCTTTGGAAAGATAATGAAATAAGCAAGGAGGAAGCAAGCCTGACCGATACAAGAAAAGAGAAAAGGCACAGACACAAGAGTGTGAACAAGACGAACACACCATAAATGTGGAAGAATTATTTTCCTGCAACAGAAGACTATCTACAACATTATGCAAACACACATTAAATTCCAATAATGTTAATGATTTTCAGGGCAGATATAAAGCACTAGATTGACTTTGGAGAAACAGAAAACCTGAGGAAAATCAATGGTCGTGGAAAAAATAGAAAAGATAGTTAAGTATGGATATCAACTTCTTAAAAAAATATGATCACCAGCAGCCCAGGCAGCCTGCAGTCAGATTCTGCCAAACTTTAAGGAACAGATAATTCTTCTGCTCCGTAGCAGAGAAAATGATGGAAAACTTCCCAACCGATTCAGCGAGGACATAATCAGCATAATTAAAAACTCAGACCAAAAAAGGGGGGCAGGAGGGAAAAGTTACCGATCTCGCTTATAAATATAAATGCTAAAACTCTAATTAAATGTTAGCTTATTGAATCTATCAAACAACCCAAAAGTGCATTTTAATTTATGCCAGGATTTTAGTGACCGAAAATCTAGCAGTATAATCACCGATGTTATCAATTTTAAGAAGAAAACTACACAGTCATATCAATACATGTGATACACAAGCACTTGGGGGGGGGGATTCAACACTGACTCCTAACTTTTGAAACTCTTAGTAATTAGGCATAAATGAAAACTTACTTAATATGGTAAGAATATATTTAGTGAAGATCGCCTTGGATCACTGCCCTAAAACCGAGCCCGAAACAAACTGTCCTAGCTAACCTTAATAGCCAGGACTGTGGAGACAGTGGTCAATGGAAAATAAGAGATAAGTACAAACATTGGTAAGAGACGTCTGCTCCCTTTGAACAGATGAAGAGAGAGTATTTGCCTACAACAACCAAACAAGTCAACTGAAAAACTATTAAAACGGATAGAGTTTCGAACGAAGGCTCAGCTTCAGATCTAGCCTAAGCTACCAAATTAAACGTGCTTGCTTTCTCAAAGGTACTACGCAAAGCTGTTTTCTGTGGAGTAAGACCTTAAGGTTGACAAACTTGCTCTGTCTCTCCTCCCCCGTCTTAAACGTGGCAAAAGCTTCGTGTTTGCAACCGGATAACCAAAATCTTCTCAAACCCAAATTTGTCCTGAAGAGTTGAGTTGTACCTCCCCTCAAAAACACGTTATCTCCTGCCTCCAGCTACCGCAGTTACTAATGGATAAGCATGTCAACCAGTCCAACATAATTCTTCCGATAGAGGGCAAGGAAGAGCACCTTCGCAGTAATTTTTTTTTTTTTCCCCAAGCCTTATACTGCTTATTATATAAACTTACGTGCTGAAAACTGCAGCTCGCTCAAAATAAAAATGAGATATGCAGGGTCAAACTTCCTTTAAAAAAAAAAAAAAACGGGGGGGGGGGACCTAAAACTCATTTCATTTCAAACACATTTGGGAAGGAGGTCGTTGCTGTTGCAGTCCTGGCAGGCTCCGCATCACCGGGCCACCCCTAAGCATCCAAAGGGTCCCCCAGGGCTCACAGGTGCACTGCGCTGGGGCACCGCCGGCTGACCCGGGAGAAGCACGGCCAGCGCCTTCCCCGGTCACCCCAGGCCAACAGGGGGATCGGAGCTCTGTGGACGCGGAGGATGGCCAAGGGTTACCCGGTCCCCGACATACACGCATCCCCCGGACAGCACCAGGAGAAAGGTGCGGGAGGCTCCGGGGGCCGGGAGAGCCCCGGCCAGGCGTGCCCACGCACCTGTCCCACCGCGGCGAGGGTTGGGGGGCGCCTCTCAGGGCCGCAGTCCTCTGGGGTCACCTGGCCCTCTGTCCTGGGCTCCTACGCCAACCCCTGGGGCCCGGAAGGGAGGGGGGCGGCCCCCTGCCGCTGCCACCTGCGGCACCGGTCCCGCAGTTCCCGGGCTTGGTGGGCAGGACAGGGTAGGAGGTCCGTCCCGGGCTGGGGGCGGGACCCTCCGGGCGGTGGGGCACCGGGGCCACCGCAGCGACAACGGCAACAGCGCGTCTTCCGTCTCGGACGGACAGTCCTGCGCCCCGCTGCCTGGACCCTCGGACCCCAGGGTTCGCCCGCCCGACCCGGGAAGACGACGCCGCTGAGGCGCAAAAGAGCCGGCGACCAGCGCGGCGCCTACTCACCGGCTCCGCTCGCTCCCGCCGCGCCGCCGCAGCCCGCAGCCGCCGCGGCTCCCCGAGCTCACGGATGCTCCGCGAAAGGTCCCTGGGATCCTACCCGCGCCTCCCGCAGCCGCCTCCAGGGGGCGGGCGAGAGCCGGCGCGAGGCATCCTGGGAGATGTAGTCCTGCGGCCGCTGCACATTCACCCTCGCAGCTCTCCATCCACGAACTGGTGGTGGTCCTTTCTTCCCCAGTGCTTCCTCTCTGTCTCCCTCAGGGGCTCACCTCCGCTTCTAGCTAATAAGTGTGGGAACGCTCCAGTCGAGCCCTGGGCCTCCTCTCCTCGCTCTAGATCAGTGGTTCTCAAAATGTGGTGGTACCTGCACCAGCAGCTTCAGCATCGTCTGGGAACTTGGTAAAAATGACAATTCTCCATCACAGGGAGGCTATTCAGTTTTTCCTGTATTAAAATCTGGGGGTGGGGCCCAGAAATCTGCATTTTGAAAACCCTTCGAGTGATCATAATTGCTCTCCACAGCCTTGCCAAGGTACTTGCCCCTCTATCGCCCCCTTGCCAAGGTACTTAACATTACACTTGTGGCATTAGTTACCCACACACATACACCCGTATATCCTTGCGTACACTGGGGGAGACCCAGACAGTTTATGTCCCAACCCAGACCTCTCCTCTGACCCCAGCCCTCATTGTTTCAATGTCCACCCAACATCTCCTCCAGGATGCCTCTGAGACACCTGAAATCCACCGGATCACGACAAAATTCATGATCTTTACTTCCCTCCACCTAGTTCTCCTCCATTGTGCCTATGGCCACAGGCTAAAAACTGCCCACTGCAGTTATAGACATGGAAGCCACTTGAAACCGTAGTGAAAGCTACAGGGGTGGAATGCCAAGAACCCTGAGTCATAGTTGAAGGAGAGAGGAGGGAGGAATAGAGGAGGCAGGATGAATAACCAACTTCTGCAAGATGTGGTGGGGAAGGGAAGAAGAGGTACTGATGGCTGGGGATGGAAGCGTGGCTGAGGAAGGATTTTTTTAAAGACGTTTAAATATTTATGAAAAGAATCCAGTTGAGAAAGAGCTTCTGACCATACAGGAGAGGAAAGGGTTTTTCATACTGTATGATTCCTGAAAAGATTGTATATATGTGAGGGTGGAGGTGGAGTCCCAGGCACAAGCAGAAGGGTGAGCCTCGACTAGTTGTTCTCAACCAGGGGGGATTTACCTCCCACCCCGACCCAGGAAAATGTGCTAATGTCTGGAGACATTTTTGATTGTGACTAGGGGTGCTATTGGCATCTAATGGGTAGAGGCCAGGGATGCTGCTAAATATTCTGCAATGCACAGCTACACACACACACACACACACACACACACACACACAAAGAATGTTCCAGCCTAAAATGTCAGTGATGCTGAAATTGAGAAGTCCTGGCTTGGACAGCAGCCTGTTCTCTTGCATGAGGCAGGAAGAAAGAAAGAAGAAAAAGCCAGAGTTTTCTCTGGAAAGGAAGAGAGGGAGTTGTCTATGAGGATAGATAGGTGTGGTGTGTGTGTGTGTGTGTGTGTGTGTGTATCAAATGCTGAACCATAGGAGCTAAGCTGTATAAGAAGAGAAGTAGGAGAGGGAGAGAGCTGAATGGTGGCGAAGAAGTGGGCTCAACAGACTGGGAATCTTGATGGGGGTCCGAGATTTATTTATCTTATTGGAGTAATCGAAGAAGCAACCTGGAAAGGAATTTCCGGTAAGAGAATAGAGATGGTTGCTGATGACCAGGTCAGGATGTGAGGACAGATGGCTAATGTGGAGTGGAGGCAGGCCACCGAGTACCCTTATGTAGTTTGTACAGTGAGCAGCACAGCCCTGCTGGAGTAGTGGGGTGAATAGAGGAGCTGAGGTCATACGCATGGATGTGGAAACAGCCATACACATAGGCAGATCACTTTTTACATTACTATGAGTGACATCTTTGGTGAATAAGAGAGTAGAAAGATGGGGCACCTGGGTGGCTCAGTGGGTTACGCATCCAGCTTCAGCTCAGGTCATGACCTCATGGTTCATGAGTTCGAGTCCTGCATCAGGCTCTGTGCTGACAGCTCAGAGCCTAGAGCCAGCTTCAGATTCTCTGTCTCCTTCTCTCTCTGCCCCTCCCCCACTCACATTCTGTCTCTCTCTCTCTCTCTCAAAAATAAACGTTAAAAAATAAATACATAAAATAATCTTTATAAACAAGTAAACAAATAAATAAATAAATTTTAAGAGAGGGTGGTAGAGTTCTAAAACTTCCAGGGGTTAGGGGCGCCTGGGTGGCTCAGTCGGTTAAGCGGCCGACTTCGGCTCAGGTCACGATCTCGCGGTCCGTGAGTTCGAGCCCCGCGTCGGGCTCTGGGCTGACGGCTCGGAGCCTGGAGCCTGTTTCCGGTTCTGTGTCTCCCTCTCTCTGACCCACCCCCGTTCATGCTCTGTCTCTCTCTGTCTCAAAAATAAATAAAAACGTTAAAATAATAAAATAATAAAATAAATAAATAAATAAAACTTCCAGGGGGTAGAGTGTTTTGTTTCTGACCGGGTCATTAAAGTTTAGTTTTGTTTCATTGTGATCAGAGATCAGAGATCAATGTTGTCTTACTACTTCGCATCTTTTAAATACTTGAGTTTTCTTTGCGGCCTAAACTAGAGTCCATTTTTGTGAATGCTTTAAGGGCCCTGGAGAGGAATGCAAATTCCGTTTTTGGCATACAGATTTTAACACATATCAATGAAATATAACTTATTAATTACGTCGTGTGGACCTTCCATGTCCTTACATGTATTTTGACCTGATATAATCTGAGAGAAGTAAATTAAAACCTTTATACTATCTGGGCGCCTGCGTGGCTCAGTCAGTTGAGTGTCCAACTTCAGCTCAGGTCACAATCTCTGGGTTCGCGAGTTCGAGCCCCGCATCAGGCTTGCTGCTGTCAGCACAGAGCCCCCTTCAGGTGTTCCGTCCCCCCCTCTCTCTCTCTGCCCTCCCCCACTCATGTTCTCTCTCAAAAATAAAATAAACATTAAAAAAAAACTTTACTACTATTGCGTTTTTATTTCTCTTTATTTCTGTGGAGTCCTGCTTTGTAAATGATGATGCTATGTTATCTGTGCACAAATATCCTTATATTCTTGTGAATTGTCCCTTTAAATTATAAAATGACCCTTGTCTCATTTGATGTTTTTGACCTTTGCCCTGACTTTAACCTTGTCCGATGTTAATGACAAGCCTACTAAATTTTGTTTGCCGTCAGCCCAATACAGCTCTGCCCTTCTGTTTTCTTCTTTTCTGAAGCCTTTGTATTAGGCAAATCCCTTGAATCAAACATCAAGTTTTGTTTTGTGATTTAATCTGAAAGTCTTTTTTCTTGGAATAGATGGGTTTAGCCCTATTCATGTAATGGTTATGTTGTTTTATGCTGTGTTTTCACAGCCTTTCAGGTTCTTCTTTACCCTTTTCTTATGTGCTTGGTGTTTGCTTTGCTGTGTTGGGTGTGTTTCTCCTGAGGATTTGGAGGGTTTAAGTTTTATTCAAAAGGTTGCCTTTACAACTGTAATTGTACGTAATACCCTCAGTCCTCTACTGCTCCAGACTGTTTCCATTTACTGCTTGTTGAACAACAATAACAGAGTACGTTTCCTTTTTCTTTATCCCTCCTGTCTCCACATCCAATGTCAAAGGATTTTATATTTCTTTAATGTTTGCTTTTTTTGTTGTTGTTTTTTTAATTTTTATTTTTGGGAGAGAGAAAATGAACGGGCAGGGGCACGGGGTCGGGGGGGGGTGGTGGACAGAGGATCTGAAGCAGGCTCTGCACTGGCGAGCCCCATGCAAAGCTTGAACTCATGAACCCAGAGATCATGGCCTGAGCCAAAGTTGGTCACTCAACCAACTGAGCCACCCAGGCCACCCCGGTGTCTGCTTTTTTCTTAAAATTTTTTTTTTAAATTTTTTTTTTTTTTTCAACGTTTATTTATTTTTGGGACAGAGAGAGACAGAGCATGAACGGGGGAGGGGCAGAAAGAGAGGGAGACACAGAATCGGAAACAGGCTCCAGGCTCCGAGCCATCGGCCCAGAGCCCGACGCGGGGCTCGAACTCACGGACCGCGAGATCGTGACCTGGCTGAAGTCGGACACTTAACCGACTACGCCACCCAGGCGCCCCAGCTTTTTTCTTAAAATTAAATACGTTTACACATACTTCTATTACTTGTTTAAAAATTTTTTTTCTAATGTTTATTTATTTTTTGAGAGAGGAAGAGACAGAGCACAAGCAGAGGAGGGGCAGAGAGAGAGGGAGATGCAGAATCCCAAGCAGGCTCCAGGCTCTGAGCTGTCAGCACAGAGCCCGATGCTGGGCTCGAACTCATGAGCCTTGAGATCATGAACTGAGCCAAAGTCGGACACTTAAACGACTGAGCCACTTGGGCACCCCTTGATCTTTTTTTATCTGCTTTAAATGAAATATTTCCACCCCTGGCCATAAAAAATGAGGAAATCAATGTGCTTTAAAGACCCCTTCCTTTATTTTCCCTTCTCATCCCAACTTTTGTTAGTTAGACCACTTCTACATTACCGGGTCTGTAAAATCATACATTCTGCTCTGTAATCATCAGCCCCACATTTGTGTTCATCTGGGTCCTCCAGGTAAGCGGACTCAGAACCCCCACAGTGATTTCACCAAAGTGTCCCCACCCCCCTCGCCACACACTTATTTTGTGGCATCCCATCCTGTGATCCATCCCGTCTCGTGATGTCATCTTGAGATCTCAGCTTGTGGAGATCTCGCTTTAGTTGTTTTCAAGCACAATTTATGGAAATGATAGTCTCTGAGTTTCTCGCGTTCAAAAACGTTTGTTGCCTTTATCCTGAAAAGGTTTGGCTGAATACGAAATTCTTGGGCGGTACTTTATTTCTTGAGAAATGTGTATGTATTGCTTCATTGTCTTCTCTGCCACGATGATACCTGAAACCAGCCTGATTTTCTTTTTTTTCTTACAAGCGATGTAAACGCCTTGCTGCCCCAAGAATTACTTCTTTGTTTATGAAATCCATGAACTTCACTGTTACACATTTTGGAATTATCATTGCGGGTGGATAGTTCCTGGGAAAAAAATGGATTGGCTGTGTGGATTCAGCTCATCTTTTTAATTTGGTCATTTTTCTCAGATCTTTTTTTTTTTCTTTTTTAAGTAATCTCTACACTCAACATGAGGCTGGAACTCATCACCCCAAGATAAACAGTCATATGCTTTACCGACTGAGCCATCCAGGGACCCCCAAAACGAATACTAAAGATGAGTCATGTTTTTGTCGTAGGATCACTTAATGACTAGTTCATTCCACAAATTGTTTAGCATACGTTCATTAAGCAACTCTAGGCCAGGTACTATTCTGGGCCCAGGGACTAGAGGTTTTTGTTTTTGTTTTGTTTTGTTTTAAATAAGCTCTACGCCCAACATGGTGCTAGAACTCACCACCCCAAGATCAAGAGTCACATATTCTACCAAATGAGCCAACCAGGCACCCCATTTCTCTTAAATCTTTAAATATTTCTTCTAATACATTATTTTCATCTAATTCTAGGGTAGATAAGCACCCTATTCCCATTGTTCCTAGGAAGGGTTTTATATATTCGGGTCTACTGTCACCTTGGTGGTAAACTTGGCCAGCTCCTCCTGAGAGATCTAGTTTTCTCCCGTTTGATTTCAGGAGCTTCTGTCAGCCCTCTCTTGTTTCTGTTCATTTGTCTGAGAGACAGAAAGAGAGAGCAGGGAAGGGGCAGAAGGAAAGGGAGAGAGAGAATCTTAAGCAGGTTCCATGTTCCAGGGCGGAGCCCGACAGGGGGCTCCATCTCATGACGATGAGAATGTGACCTGAGCCGAAATCAAGAGCTGGACACCTAACCAACCGAGCCACCCAGGCACCCCAGCCCTCCCCTGTTTTATGGTTGGGGATTTCACTGCCTCCCAAGCTTCATGAAAGATGGTGTTTATGTTTATGTCTCATACTCTTCCTTACTCAGGTAATTTCTGAAAGAGGTGTGGGAAATTTCAACTGTATTTCACCACGTCCAAAACAGATCCATTTTCAATCCTTTCTCCAGACTGTTCTATTATTTTTTTAATTTTTTTTAATGCTTATTTATATTTGAAGGAGAGAGAGGCAGAGCATGAGCAGGGGAAGAGCAGAGAGAGAGGGAGACACAGAATCCGAAGCAGGCTCCAGGCTCTGAGCTGTCAGCATAGAGCCCGATATGGGGCTGGAACTCACAAACTGTAAGATCATGACCTGAGCCAAAGTCAGACACTTAACCAACTGAGCCATCCAGGCGCCCAGGAAATTTTAATTTCCCCTCTGTTAGGATGATCACTGGTCACCCAAACCAGAATACTGGAAGCAAAAGACAGTGACATAAATATAATGCCATTAATATGACTCATATTAATCCCTGAGGATTAACTCTGGGAAAGCAGGAGGTACCGTCACCCTACCTCAAGGGTGCTTACCTTTTGATTATTGAGTTTGGAGTTTCTATTGCAGTCTTATTTTCAACTGGAGAACCTTGTTTCCCCCCTTCCCCCACCGTCCAGCAGTGTTAGAGTCCACTCACCCTCTGGAAAACACCACCCACCCATCCTCAGTCTAGACAGGAATTAGATGGGGTGGTTCAGGGTCCCTGTCCTTGGGCATATTGAAGATATTGCCGATTCTGTCACTAAACCAGAGGCTCACTTAGATGGGTGCCTGTGTCCTCTCGTCTCCCTGCACAGGTCCCTGCACATAAACTGTAATCCTAGGCAGGGATGGACAGAAGCTTTTCTTATCATTCTTTCAGGAACCAGGAATCCCACCCTCTACAGCCCCATCTCTTGTGAGGAAGTTTTAGATCCTGTTACCCACAGAATTGAACTCCCAGCCTTCTCTGCCTTGTTCCAGATTCAGGGTCCAGCAGTCCAATGGCTTCAGGCCAGCACCCCACTTTGGATTTCTTCCCTATTTCTAGTCCACGGAGATATGTTCAATGTCTTTGAGTCTGATCTTATGTTTAATTTTTGTTCTTTTTTCTATCTATTTCTTTGCTATATTTAAGGGATGAACTTACAGTGCTATATTAAATAGAAATATCTGTATGGTTTCTACTTTGGGAAATGTTCCATTCGTAAATGTTAGGCCGCAAAGAAAAACCTTGAAAAATTCCAAAAATCAACACTCACACTGACCCAATGCAATAAAATTATAAATTAACCACAACGTGATGTTATAAATCACTCAAGTCAGGGAAGAAAGAGGAAATAAACGCCAAAATTATAAACGCCCTTGAAATAAATTTCAACACGAGAGTTATTGAACAACATTGGTTCACAGCATTTATCGCTCTCTGACATACTTTATGTTTTACATTTCAAAAAAAAAATTGTCTGTCTTCCTCCAGCTAGAATGTATGCTCCCTGCAGGAAGACACGTTGTTTCTGTTTCGTTCATTGCTGTTCTGTTCATTCTGTTCGTCCCCAATGGTGGAAACACTCTGTTTACATAGCAAGCACTCAATAAATATTCGCGAAATGAATGAAGTGTTGAACAAAATTAATCTCACGTGTGCAAGACTGGTTCAACATTAGAGAATTTGTTAGTGTTGGCACACAGCCCCTCCTTTCCTGCCCGTCACTCCCTTGCAGTGTATTCAATAGTGCTATTCTCTGTAGCAATACATTAAACTGTTACAGCAAACGCTAGGCCCCCAGGAAGTGACAATCGACAAGCACTTGGGGAATCAGAAAAGTTTATTTCTCAGTGGTGCGGGCCCAGCGGAGTCACCTGCAAAGGCTAAGCATCCGGCTCAGGTTCTCCCGATCTTTTATACATATGTGCTTCCAGGTTGGGCAAGACTAGTATAGTCAAGCTTCTGGTTCCCAGCGGCTGGCTGATGCAAGCAAGGTTGCAAAAGCCAAAAGCATGCAAAGGGAGTATCTGACCTCAAACATCTGGTTGGCCCTTTTTATTTGCATTTATCAGCTTTCCTCCTCAAAGGGAGGAAAACTCTGGGTCCAAAAACTATTTGGTAAAATTCAAGCGTGATTTCTGTTTTCAAAAATGCTTAGTAAGCTGGGAATACAAGGAAGATTCCTAAACCAGATAAAAGATCTTGCTACCAGAAGCTTTCAGTAAACACAACACCCCATGGTGAAATATTAGAAATATTCCCATCAGAAATCAAGACAATCCATGGATACTTGGGTTTCTTCCATGTCTTGGCTATTGTAAATAATGGTGCTGTAAACACAGAGGTGCATGTATCCCTTTGAATTAGTATTCTTGTATTCATTGGATAAATACCTAGTAATGCGATTGCTGAATGGATGGTAGGGTGGTTCTATTTCTTTTTTTTTTTTTAATTTTTTTTTCAACGTTTTTATTTATTTTGGGGACAGAGAGAGACAGAGCATGAACGGGGGAGGGGCAGAGAGAGAGGGAGACACAGAATCGGAAACAGGCTCCAGGCTCCGAGCCATCAGCCCAGAGCCTGACGCGGGGCTCGAACTCACGGACCGCGAGATCATGACCTGGCTGAAGTCGGACGCTTAACCGACTGCGCCACCCAGGCGCCCCTAGGGTGGTTCTATTTCTAACTTTTTGAGGAATCTCCATCCTGTTTTCCACAGCGGCTGCACCAGTTTGCATTCCCACCGACAGTGCAAGAGGGTTCCTTTTTCTTCGCATCCTTGCCAACACTTGCTTCTTGTGTTGTTGATCTTAACTATTCTGATAGGTGTGAGGTGATAACTCATTGTAGTTTTGATTTGCATTTCCATGACGGTAAGTGATGATGAACATATTCTCATGTGTCTGTTGGCCATCTGGATGTCTTCTTTGGAGAAATGTCCATTCTTGCCTTCTGCTCATTTTTCAACTGGGTTATTTGTTTTTTGGGTGTTGAGTTTTGTCAGTTCTTCATATATTTTGGATACTAACCCTTTATCAAATATGTCATTCGCAAATATCTTCTCCCATTCCGTAGGTTGCCTTTTAATTTTGTTGATGGTTTCCTTCACTGTGCAGAAGCCCAAGATATTTAAGCAGTCCAAATGTCCATCCACAGATGAATGGATAAAGAAAATGTGTTGTATATATATATATACAATGGAAATTATCCACCCTCCAAAAAAGAATGAAATCTTGCCATTTGCAATGAAATGGATGGAAGGAGCTAGAGAATACAATCCTAAGCCAGTCAGTCAGAGAAAAACAAATACCATATAATTTCACTCATCTGTGGAACTTAAGAAAAAAACAAATTAGCAAAGGGCTCAAACTCACAAACTGTGAGATCATGACCTGAGCCAAAGTTGGCCACTTAGCTGACTGAGCCACCCAGGCACCCCTGACTCTTTTGTTTTTTAATTTAGTGATTCATCACTTACATATAACACCCGGTGTCCATCATAACAAATGTTCTCCTTAATGCCCATCACCCATTTAGCCCATTCCCCACCCACCTCCTTCCATCGACCCTCAGTCTGTTCTCTATTGTTAAGAGTCTCTTATGGTTTGCTTCCCTCTCTCTCTTTCATTTTTTTTCCTTTTCATATGTGCATCTGTTTTCTCCCTTAAATTCCACATATGAGTGAAATCATAGGGTATTTGTCTTTCTCTGACTGACTTACTTCACTTAGCATAATACACTCTAATTCTATCCACATCGTTGTAAATGGCAAGATTTCATTCTTTTTGATGGCTGAGGAATATTCCATTGTGTGTGTGTATTTGTGTGTGTGAGTGTACACAATTTACAGACTTATTTATAGAGAACAGACTCTTCTTTACAGACTTTTAATTGTAGAGAACAAACTGTTGGTTACTAGAGGGGAGGGGAGCGGGGGGGGAGGGTAGGTGAAATAGGTGATGGGGATTAGGGAGTGCACTTGTCACAATGAGCACTGGGTGATGTATGGAATCACTGAATTACTATGTTGTACACCTGAAACTAATATAACATCGTATGTTAACTAACTGGAATTAAAATTAAAACTTATATATATATATATATATATGGAGAGAGAGAGAGAGAGAAAGAGAGATATCATCTATCTATATCTATGATAGATATATCATATATATGATAGATATATCTATGATAGATATATCATAGATATAGATAGATGATATCTCTCTATGTATAGATATCTAGATATCTATATATACCTAGATATCTATCTATATCTATGATAGATCTATCATATATATATACAGATTATATATATAGATAGATATAGATGATATCTATGATAGATCTATCTTTCATAGATATAGATATCTAGATATATGATATATATCTCTCTCTCTATATATATATATATGATATATATAGCATATATGCTTGTCTGCATTTAAAAAAAGTCAAGGGACGCCTGGGTGCCTCACTCAGTTAAGCGTCTGACTCTTGGTTTCGGTTCAGGTCATGATCTCAAGGTTTGTGAGTTTGAGCCCCACGTTGGGCTCTGTACTGGCAGTGTGGAGCCTGCTTGGGACTCTCTTTCTTTCTGCCCTCCTATGCTTGTGCTCTTTCTCTCTGTCTCTCTCTCTCTCTCTGTCAAAAATAACCATTAAAACAAAGTCAAGACAAAAATGTCTGCAGTCTTTACAACTATCCCAAGAAGTCAAGAAGAAGTAAGTGGTAATAAAAATATGGTGGTGGGGAGAGGCTGGAGAAGACCCCTGACATGTTCTAGTGCAGCCCACCTAGCAGGCCGGGGGACACGGGTGGTCCACGTGCGGTGTGGTAGACATAGGCACTGCCTTTCCCACAGGGAAGCTGCATCATGGAGATCCCCCTCCTTTTCACCCTTTGGCAGCCGGGGCCCTGGCACATGACTTGGACTCTGTCAAAGGATCTATCCACCCACAAGTCTAGAACACATGATGCAGAGTAAGGGAACAGTCCAAAGTTTGAAGGCTTCCTCATGATTCTGTAATCTACGCCCATGTTGTCCCCCAAATTCCTTTTCCGCTTCAGACAGCCAGGGTGGATTTCTGTTGCTTGCAGTCAAGAACCTTAGCTGGTACACTGGGGTTTCCACATATATGGCCATTTTTCCAACTCAGGTGACACCTAATATTGTGCATTTCTTGTGGTAATCCACTTGTGCATTTGTTCAAACAGCTTTTCCAGGGACTGAGACTACAGCAATGTTAGAAGTATCATCGGTGTTAAGAGCCCAAATGTCCATCGATGGATGAATGGATAATGAAGATGTGGTCTATATATACAATGGAGTATTACTCGGCAATCAAAAAGAACGAAATCTTGCCATTTGCAACTACGTGGATGGAACCAGAGGGTATTATGCTAAGCGAAATTAGTCAGAGAAAGACAAATACCATATGACTTTACTCATATGAGGAATTTAAGATACAAAACAGGTGAACATAAGGGAAGGGAAGGGAAGCAAAAATAATATAAAAACAGGGAGGGAGACAAAACATAAGAGACTCCTAAGTACAGAGAACAAACTGAGGGTTACTGGAGGGGTTGATACATAGGGGATAAATCACCGGAATCTACTCCCGAAATCATTGCACAATATGCTAACTAACTTGGATGTAAACTAACCAATAAATAAATAAATAGATTAATTAATTAATTAACTAATTAAAATTTTTTTTCAAACTATCATCAGTGTTCCTCTAGCTTTTTGTGGGGAAAATCCATATTTCAGATTTTCCAATCTGTACTACCTGAACCCTTACTGAAATCAATCTAGTATTCAAAATATGGAACCAACAATCACAGCTGTAAGCACCTTAGCATGTTAGCTCATGCTGAGGTGAGGTGAACCAGTTGAATAGTGGGAAGAACCTCTGGGTCTGGGTTCCATCCTTGGTGCTAGAAAATTCAGAGACCAGAAGGAATGTTTATATTGAGGGTTTTGCTGCCATCTAGAGGACTAGTCTAGTACTGAACTGTGTGCACGGAAATTCAGAGCCCCAACCTGGAGGCTGCATTTTTTTTTTTTTTTTTTTACATTTATTTATTTTTGAGAGACGGAATGAGGCAGAGCATGACCAGAGGAGGGGCAGAGAGAAGAGACGCAGAATCTGAAGCAGGCTCCAGGCTCTGAGCTGTCGGCTTTAAAACCTCTGTTTTATAAGGGAATTAACTAAAACCTCAGAACTCAAATTCAATTCAGTTTCAAATACAAATACAATTTAACTACAGACTCAAAATTCATCTATTTACAAACTATCCCTGAACTATTTGTTTACTTCCCAGTGAGAGTTTGACCCACAGGGAAACACACATAGTGTGAGAAAATAGAGTGGAATTCAGAGCATGCATCAGCTAGGTCAAGTCAAATCTTCCTTGATCTCTAGCACAATTCTAAAGGATCCTTCTTGGTCCTTTAAGCATCCGACTTCAGCTCAGGTCATGATCTCGCAGGTCATGGATTCAAGCCCTGTGTCGGACTCTGTGCTGACGGCTCGGAGCCTGTGGCCTGCTTGGGATTCTGTGTCTCCCTCTCTCTCTGCCCCTCCCTCCTCTCTCTTGCTCTCTCTCTCTCAAAAGTAAATGAACATTAAAAAAAAAATTAACACGTACCTTTGAGGTTTCTTTGGAAGTTAGAGATAGCCACGTGACTTGCTTTGGTAAATGTAAGGTGAGCAGCTCTGAGACCTGGGACATTCTTCAACATGCCCCCCTTTGCACTGATGTCAGAACAGTGGAATAATGCCCGGTGATGAAGTCAATGCCAACTCATGTCCCTGAGTACCACAATAAGCAGAGGCCCCCTGTGGACCTGTGTGGGACATGTAAGATGAATGAAGAATAAGCTTTGTTGTTTCAGCCCCTGGTTATTAGAGTTGCATGTTACTGCAGCATAACCTGGCCTACACTGACTGATACAGCAGGCCTGGAGAAAGGACAGAATGGGCTCTTAAGGGTAACAAAGGCCCGTTGCTTCTCAGCCTTTTAGCTAAGATCAAGTGAAGAGTGACAAAGGCCTTGAATAGATATTTCTCCAAAGATACACAAATGGGCATTTAGCACACGAAAAGGTGCTCAGGGCACCTGGCTCGCTCAGCTCAGTTGGCAGGGCATGTGACTTTTGATCTTGGGTTGTAAGTTTGAGTCCCACATTGGGTGTAGAGATTACTTTAAAAAATAGTCTTTAAAAAAAAAAAAAAAAAGATGTTCAGGGGCACTGGGGTGGCTCAGTCCGTTAAGCGTCTGACTTCGGCTCAGGTCATGATCTCACCATTCCAGAGTTCAAGCCCCATGTCGGGCTCTGGGCTGACCACTCAGAGCCTGGAGCCTGCTTCAGATTCTGTGTCTCCTTCTCTGTCTCTGCCCCTCCCCCACTCATGCTCTGTATCTCTCTCTCTCAAAAATAAACATTAAAGGGGCGCCTGGGTGGCGCAGTCGGTTAAGCGTCCGACTTCAGCCAGGTCACGATCTCGCTGTCCGTGAGTTTGAGCCCCGCGTCAGGCTCTGGGCTGATGGCTCAGAGCCTGGAGCCTGTTTCCGATTCTGTGTCTCCCTCTCTCTCTGCCCCTCCCCCGTTCATGCTCTGTCTCTCTCTGTCCCAAAAATAAATAAACGTTGAAAAAAAAAATTTAAAAAAAAATAATAAACATTAAAAAAATTAAAAATAAATAAATAAATAAGATGTTCAACATCACTAGCTATGAGAAAAAGGCAAATGAAAGCCACAATGAGAAACCACTTCTCACAGCCATTAAGATGGCTATTGTTTTTTTTTTTTTAAAATAAAACCAAAATCAGAAATGAACAAATGTTGATGAGAAACTGGAACCTTTGTGTATGGCTGGTGGGAATGTAAATTGGTGGAGGCATTGTGGAAATTAGTTTGGCATTTCTTTAAAAAAATGGACATAGAATTACCGTATGATTCAGCAACTGCACTCCTAAGTATATATCCCCAAAATATCAAAAGTAAAGACCTAACCGATGTTATCTATCAATGTCCATAGCAGTATTATTCCCAGTAGCCAAAAAGTCGAAACAACCCAAGGATGCACAAAAAGTGATGTCTACATACAATGGAATATTATTCGGCCTTTAAAAAAGAATACAATTCTGACATGCTACAACAGGAATGAATCACCAAGTGAAATAAGCCAGTCACGAAAGGACAAACGTTGTACAATTCCACTGATATGAGATACCTACAACAGTCAAATTCAGAAAGACAGAACTTGGAGTAGCCAAGGGGGAGGGGGAGGAGGAACGGGGAGTCCGTGTTTAACGGGGATGGAGTTTCAGTTTGGGAAGGTGAAAACATTCTAGAGCTGGATGGTGATAATGGTTGCATAACAGCATGAACGTGCTAAATGCCACTGGGTTATACACCGAAAAATGGTTAAAATGGTAATGTTTATTCTATCACACACACACACACACACGCACACACAAGTAACAGCCTCAGCCCACATACTGTGGTATTTCCACAGATAGAAGGAAGCTTTGGAGGGGTGATGAAGGTGGCTGGAGCCCGCTCCCAGACTTGAGATCAAAGGAAACCCAAGGGATTGAAGGACCCTCAGAAGTCAGTTAACTTGGGCTTCTCATGTTGCAGAATCAAGTGTGAGATGCGGTGAGAGGGGAGGACTTTGCTCAGTCCTGTGGTTTCCAGGCCACCAGAAATACAAATGTATCTGTACTTCCTGACTTCTGAACACGGACTATAAACTGTAAAAGAAGTGTGAAGTCTTCCTATTTAAGCCTTTTCTTCCAAATCTCCCCATACACTTGATTGTTAGCTGGAGACGAAACTGAGGAACAAGCAGGAAGAACGTGCAAATAGAAAACCTGACAAGAGGCCCCAGGTCTAAGTGGATGACTTTTTATATGGAGGAACATTCATGTGTGTGACTTCAGATGCGTATATACCTTAAAGCCATGACAGTAATAAAAACATTTCTAGGGGTGCCTGGGTGGCTCAGTTGGTTGGTCGTCTGACTTCAGCTCTGGTCATGATCTCAGGTCATGATCTCAAGCCCCTCATAAGGCTCTGTGCTGACAGCTTGGAGCCTGGAACTTGCTTCGGATTCTGTGTCTTGCTCTCTCTCTGTCCTTCCCCCGCTCACACACACACACACTCTCTCTCTCTCTCTCTCTCTCTCTCTGTCTCTTTCTCTCAAAAATAAATGAAGAAAACATTGGGGGAAAAAAACCATTTCTAGGTCGGTGCACCTGGGTGGCTCAGTCAGTTGAGCATCCAACTTTGGCTTGGGTCATGATCTCGTAGTTTGTGAGTTTGAGCCCCTCATCAGGCTCTCTGCTGTCAGAGATCCTATGTCCCCCCCACCCCCGCCTTCTCTGCCCTTCCCCCACTTGTGCTCTGTCTCTCTCAAAAATAAACATTAAAAATTTTTTTTCTATGTCTCCAGGTGGAATTAAATGAATGATATCAAGAGCACGCTCTAAAGTTGCACAAACAAGTTGTGTCTTTCCACAGTGACAGCTTTATGCAGTCCTAAAGCAAGGTAATGTAATTGTCAAGCAGGTTCAGGATTCCAAACTCAGTGACATCGCACCATGTAATTAACTCAGCTTCTTATACAGCACGAAAAGCAGAACATAAGACAAGTCACGCGGCAAACAAGATAACGGAGGGGCTAACAGACCAAACTTGAAGTCAGTCTGTGGGCACACAATGGAGATAAGCCTCTGGACGGTCTGGGTCAGCTCCCGGCTCTTACCGCCCATCACGCTCCAGCAAGGAAGGATCTCGGTTCTGTTCGGAGGTCCTTGGGCAGCCGCTGCTTTCTTTTTAAGTGGTAAGACATAGAGGGGTCATGTCTGAAGCGTCTGACAGTTTGCTGCAAAAATCCTCCCTTTTTAAAGGGATTTAATCAGGCTTGGGCCCCTGCAGACCTCAGGGGTATCAGCTGATGCTGGTTTCTGCAACCCTGTAGCTGTACTGCCCTTAACTGCTTGTCTCACTGCTTGATACAGGCCTCTGCTTGACACGAGTGACTCCCTTGTTCTCTACATTTGGAATCAGACAGATGCATTTTATTTTAATTAAAAAAAAATTCACGGGGACGCTTGGTTGGCTCTGTTGGCTAAGCGTCCGGACTTCAGCTCAGGTCATGATCTCGCAGTTTGTGAGTTCAAGCCCCGCATCAGGCTCTGTGCTGACAGGTTGGAGCCTGGAGACTGCTTAGATTCTGTGTCTTTCTTCTTCCCCTGCTTGCACTCTCTCTCTCTCTCTTTCAAAAATAAATAAAGATTTTTTTTTTCTAAATGTTTAAATATTTTTTCAGATGTATTTTAAATCTGAGCTCTGCCACTGAAGCAGAAACTGTTAGTTGCCCCTAATATCCATCCTTCCTTCTGATATAGATAGAACTAGATAGACCCTCCTATTCTTTTTTTTTTTTTTTTAATTTTTTTTTTCAATGTTTATTTATTTTTGGGACAGAGAGAGACAGAGCATGAACAGGGGAGGGGCAGAGAGAGAGGGAGACACAGAATCGGAAACAGGCTCCAGGCTCTGAGCCATCAGCCCAGAGCCGGACGTGGGGCTCGAACTCACAGACCGCGAGATCGTGACCTGGCTGAAGTCGGATGCTCAACCGACTGCGCCACCCAGGCGCCCCTAGACCCTCCTATTCTATTAAATGTTTTGTTGGGAGAGAGATGGCGCTAGTGAGAGAGAAAGAGAGCTCTAGAGAATCCCACAAGGGACAGAGAGAGAGAAGCAGGGCTCATCCAGGGCTCGTGTTTTACCCGAAGCGGGGCTCATGCTCACCCCACGCAAGACTCTTGCATGTGAAGCTTGAGCTCGCGAACCGTGTGATCATGACCTGAGCTGAAGTCAGATGTTTAACAACTGAGCCACCCAGGCATCCTAAATTTATTTTTTCCAAAGGAACAAGACTCTGGGTCCAACATACACCGTTCAACACATAGCCCTGCTTTGCTGTGAGCCCATCAAAACACAGCTTCATCTAAATGTCACCACAGCCCCACCCTTCACTGGAATCCCAGGAAAATTCTATCCTACCCTTTGTTTGCTGAATCATCCCTGCGGGTGCTGAGGCCCTTCTCATGCTGTGTCCTGCTACCTCTGGGAGCAAGTGTTGGCAACCGTAGGTGCTGTAACAGCAATGGTAGAGGGACAAGGGAGACACCGTGGCAGAAACATAGGCCTCTGAGCGGGGGCTGGCAAACTTTTACCGTAAAGGGCCCGAGAGCAAACATTTTAGGCTTTGAGGGCCAGATGGACTCTTCTGTGACCCTGCTCAACTTCGCTCTGTACTGCGAAAACAGCCATGGAGAATATGTAAATAATGAGCGTGGCTGTGTTCCAATAAAACTTTATTTACAAAAATAGGCAAAGAATGGACTGGATCTGCCCCAGGATTCCTGGCTAGCCAACTCCTGCTTTGGAGTCACCCAGATCTGAGTTAGAATTCTGACTCTGTGACTGATTATCGATAGAAGCCCGGCAAGGCTTTCCTGAGCCCCAACGGCTCCATCTGTAAAATCAGAATAGGGGCGCCTGGGTGGCGCAGTCGGTTAAGCGTCCGACTTCAGCCAGGTCACGATCTCGCGGTCCGGGAGTTCGAGCCCCGCGTCGGGCTCTGGGCTGATGGCTCAGAGCCTGGAGCCTGTTTCCGATTCTGTGTCTCCCTCTCTCTCTGCCCCTCCCCCGTTCATGCTCTGTCTCTCTCTGTCTCAAAAATAAACGTTAAAAAAAATAAATAAATAAAAAATAAAATCAGAATAACGATACCTGCCCCCCCCCAAAGGTGTTAAAAAGGCTCTGAGATAACACATAAAGGGTGCTTTGCCCATAATAGGTGTCAATAATAAGTAGATGTACTGCTACAAGTATGACAATTTAGAACCAGTTAAGTCCGCAAGGGCTAGATTAGTCAGGGAGGACTTCCTGTAGGAAGTGGATCTGGAGCTGAGTCCTGAAGAAAAGGCAGGAGATGGAGAGAAGAGCCAGAAGGGCACTCGACACTCGAGGATTATTATTAGTGCAAATGGTGGCCTGGTCACACTTACTCCCCTCTCCCTCAGACCCTATGAACACAGAGTCTTCAGGTCTCTGTCTCGTCTGTTACAGAGCACTTCTCAAGGCCAGCAACAGAGTCTAATCTTCCATGCATCTGCCCCAGGGCCCAGAACAGGGGCGAGACCGTCAATATAAATAACCAAAGCTAAGAAACAATTGCAGC
Organism: Prionailurus bengalensis; assembly: GCF_016509475.1. NCBI lineage: Eukaryota > Metazoa > Chordata > Mammalia > Carnivora > Felidae > Prionailurus > Prionailurus bengalensis. The sequence continues at coordinate 10,070,967 of NC_057347.1, forward strand.
AATAATGGCAATAGCAGTTACGATCTATTGAATGCTTTCTGCAGGCCTAACTCTGTTCTAGACGCTTCGAATATATTATTTTTAAGTGTACAAACTGAGGGCTGCTGGAGGGGGGTAGGGTAGGGGTATTGGTAGGGGGATGGGCTAAATGGGCGATGGGATTGAGGAGGGCGCTTGTTGGGATGAACACTGGGTGTTCTATGTAGGCGATGAATCACTAGATTCTACTCCTGAAATCATTATTACATGATGTTAACTAACTTGGATTTAAATAAAATTTACAAATTGAAAAAAAAACATAGAGGTACAACTGCCCTCTGAGACAGGTGATATTGTCATTTTACAGATGCCACCCATCAAGGGTAAATAATTTACCCAAGGACAAATACTGGGTTGGGATAGGTCTTCTGAGCACTAATGTTCTCAAACCTGCATTCTTTCTGGACCTCGAGATCATGACCCGAACCGAAGTCAGACCGCTTAACCGACTGAGCCACTCAGGCGCCCCCCAAACTTACATTCTTTCTGGTATGAGGTGCCATCTTTTAAGAACAGACATGTCACGGACACTTAGAAGATGTTTAAGGAGTGGTGACCACCGTAATCTGGATTCTGTCTCCCCTGCCCATGCAAAGGTTGTCACCATAAAGAGATGGGCTCACCTTGCTCTGCCATGGACAGTGAGGAAAGACTAGACAAAAAGTGCCTTTTGATCCCTTTATGCACAGACCCCACCCCCACCCCCCAAACAAGACCTTCCTCTTTCTAGAACATGGGCCTCATTTTCCCTCTTCTTACCTTGCCTTGGGATTATGGTGCAGCTCTGGTCTTTCCAGCTTCCTGGTGGTGTAATTAGCTGATGTGGTTCCAGCAGTCTGTGCGAAGTGGGATTACACAGGTCTGAGGGGCTGTCGTCATATCCGACTATCTGCATAGCTGACTGTTGCCTGATGCAGAGAGGGCAAGGTTCAGCTTCCCTGGACATTCAGCTGTTACCAAAAGAAGTCTTACATACGTTCGTACCAAAATACAACTATAGGCTTGGATAGACTTCTGGATAGAAAATTCATCCTTGAGCATCTCAGTTTGACAAACCCCACTTCAGGTGGAGTCTATCCCCGGCCTCGTGGGGTTTTTGTGGCTTTGCTTGACCTGAAAACAAAAGTTCTCAGGGCACTTGGGGGGCTCGTTCGGTTAAGCCTCCCACTCTTGATTTCAGCTCAGGTCATGATCTCATGGTTGTGAGTTCAAGCCTCACATCAGGCTCTGCACTGACAGTGTGGAGCCTGCTTGGGATTCTCCCTCCCAATCTCTCTCTGCCCCTCCCCCAACCACGATGTCTCTGTCTCTCTCAAAATGAATAAATAAACTTGAAAAGAAAAGAGGGGCGCCTGGGTGGCGCAGTCGGTTAAGCGTCCGACTTCAGCCAGGTCACGATCTTGCGGTCCGTGAGTTCGAGCCCCGCGTCGGGCTCTGGGCTTATGGCTCAGAGCCTGGAGCCTGTTTCCGATTCTGTGTCTCCCTCTCTCTCTGCCCCTCCCCCGTTCATGCTCTGTCCCTCTCTGTCCCAAAAATAAATAAACGTTGAAAAAAAAATTAAAAAAAAAAAAAAACCTCCCTGGAGGTGTCCTGCATTTCTGCATTCAGACCCACGTATCACACTTGTTTCTAACTTTTTTTTTTTAGTTTATTTTGAGAGACAGAGTGCAAGTGGGGAAGGAACAGAGAGGGAGAGAGAGAATCCCAAGCAGGCTCTGCACTGCCCAATGTGGGACTTGATCCCGTGAACTATGAGATCATGACCTGAGCCGAAATCAAGAGTTGGATGTTCAACTGACTGAGCCATCCAGGCGCCCCTGTTTCTAACTCTTTTAAGTCAGGACAAAGAGAGGGAGTTTAAGTCAGAAAACCGGGAACTGAAAACCTCTCAGTTACTTCCATTCTCAAAAAAACACACCCATGTGAAATCTGGTTATCACTTCCAAATCACAGGACCCATTAAATTTACCAGACCAGCTCTCGATGCAGCGTGGTGTAAAGAAAAGGGGGACTTTGGACGCAGACAGAACCACGTTCCATCCTTGGCTCTGTCTTTTTATTCACTAAAAGATCCTTGGCAGTTCATGTCATCTCTCTGACGGCAAGTTTTTCATTTGCAGAATGCGGCGAATAATAATACCTAACATCCCAGGCTGTCGTGAGGATTAAACACCACACTACTTGACGAAATGAAAAGTCCCTAGGACAACAGCCAGCATACAGTCTGCACTCAACAAACGTGAGTCTCTTGTCTCTATCTTTTTATGTAGATACCGAGCATGTAGGAATAGATCCTTATAATAACGGTATCTGGGGGAAACGTCATCCAAATTTATCTGATGACTGTGGGTAGACAGGCAATCAAAGGACAGGGGCAAGAGGGTTGATTATAAAGGGTCAGGCTCACTTGTCTCCTTTTGAGGGTCAGGGAAACAAAACAATTTTAAGTTAAACATCAGTCTCTACATACTAGTCATCAGAATCACCAAGACTGATATTACATCAGAGCCTATGTGAGACTCTTCCTCATCTGCGAAAGGAGAGCTCTTATGGCGATTAAGTCTTTCAAAAGGTATGTCCAGTGGGTGCTCAAAAATGCTAGCCGAAATTATCACCATGGTGGTAATGATTGTTACTATTATTACACCGTGAGAGGCTTCAGTTTTCGGATCCTCAGGCTGTGGGGACTTGTGTGAGGCCCTCGCCAAGATCCCTTCTAGCTTTGTTTAGTTTCTTTACAGCCGTCACTCCCAGCAGCACATTAAAGATATGGGCAGTCCGGGGCGCCTGGGTGGCGCAGTCGGTTAAGCGCCCGACTTCAGCCAGGTCACGATCTCGCGGTCCGTGAGTTCGAGCCCTGCGTCGGGCTCTGGGCTGATGGCTCGGAGCCTGGAGCCTGTTTCCGATTCTGTGTCTCCCTCTCTCTCTGCCCCTCCCCTGTCCATGCTCTGTCTCTCTCTGTCCCAAAAATAAATAAACGTTGAAAAAAAAAAATTTTAAAGATATGGGCAGTCCGAACCTGAGGCCCTACAGATGCCCTAGAATCCCTGCAACTTTGTGACCCTTATAAACACATCCCTTTGGCTTCACTCCTGGACACTCTGAACTTGCAGGTGTGGAGTTGGGGTGGAGCACGTATGTTCGCCCACTATTTCCCACTCCTCTCTTGGGTCCCTCCAGACCCTCTTGGTCTCGTGTGGCTCTGGTTCCAGCTCTGCATGGGCTCTAGACAACTTCACACAGGGGTAATCTGACGGCACCTCCCTTCTTGCCCCTACTGTGCCTCTCTCCTCTGCCCCAGGGCTTCCATATTGGCAATGCCTGGGGCTGTATGCACAGCCCTGAGGTGCCAGAGAGTTAAGGCCTGTGGAGTGAATCATGGTCAATGGAAGATGAGAGCTGGTGGGTGCATTTATACAGGTTCTTGGGCACAACCCTACAGACCCAGCAATGCTTCCCACTTGGTAGCAGCCCACTCAATAACACCATCTCACATTGACTCCCCTCTGTCCCTGATTCACTCCCCTTGTTCTTCACTCCTGCTCCCTGGGCATGTGCTCCTTGACATAGTCCTGCTGTGAGCCCTCTGCCCTCAGCTCTGCATCCTGGGGAACCTAGGCTAAACCTTACTGGGCGATTGAGATTTGGGAGTTATTCACCAGCATGATGGCAATAAAAACACTATGAGTAGTGGTGAGTGGAGATGCAAATAATCCCGTGCAAGCAGAGGGGAACCTCATCCATCACAATTACTCAGGCTTTTGCCTCTCATTGAAATGAAGTTTAGTGATAGGTCTGCCTTCTGGTTGAAAACTGCCAATTCCAGTCACACTGTGAAAAGCCACAGGGCTCCTTTGACAGCTTCCAAGAAGCAGGTGCAGGACAGACCTCGCTAAAGAGCAGGCCCAGGATCTAACTGTAAAAGTGGCAGAGTTGGGGCACCTGGGTGACTCAGTGGGCTAAGCGTCCAACTTTTGATTGATCTCGGCTCAGGTCATGATCTCATGGTTGGTGAGATCGAGCCCCATGTCGGGCTCTGTGCTGACAGCGAGGAGCTTGCTTGGGATTCTCTCTCTCCCTCTCTCTCTCTCTCTCTCAAAATAAAATAATTTTCAGTTAAATAAATAAAATAAAAAAGTAGCAGAGTTGAAAAACAGAATGCATAGGCTCACCTGGGTGGCTCAGTCAGTTAAGCCTCTGACTTTGACTCAGGTCATGATCTCATGGTCTGTGGGTTCGAGCCCTGCATCGGGCTCTGTGCTGGCAGCTCAGAGCCTGGAGCCTGCTTCAGATTCTGTGTCTCCCTTTCTCTCTGCCCCTCCCCCACTCATTCTCTCTTTCTCTCTCTCTCTCTCTCTCTCTCTCTCTCAAAATAAATATGAAAAAAAAGAAAAAGAGAATGCATCATCTTGATGGCCTCCCAGTTATAGTCTGAGTGTGAAGGATAAGAGTGGAATCTGAGCTGTGAAATGATAATGTTTGAGTAGATTCGCCTGAGAAGCTTGAACCTGGAAACACCTCAAACCTCCTTCTCTCAGAGGAGACTTTACCGCAACCTCTGCTGAGGCAGAAGCCCTGTAAGATGCCACATGTCCTACTGAAGATTCACCCCTCCGCTCTTGACTCTTTCAAAGTAAGTAACCAAAGTCAGCTCTCTGTATCCTAGACAAGAAAAAGTCTCTGCTCTGGGAGAAAATAGTACACGTACCATAGGGCTTGTGGGCCCTGGCCACAACATATGGGAAGAACCCAGGGGGCTTGTGGGAGAGCCGATTTGAAGCTGTTTGATTGGGGGAGAGGTGAAAGATATGCCTGGGCAAGGGGAGTTTCCCCCACTTGGGGGCCCTTCACCCACAAGTCAAGATCCAGAGCTGTGGACACGATACCTAAAGCTAGTCCTAATTGATTGTTGGGATGGAACTTGGCCTAGAGAAATGAAAAGGATATTACCAGAACTTCCTTGACACAGCATCAAGGAAAGGTCAAAAGGATTATGAAAGTATGGACTTTGGAACTGATTCACTGTGTAAGACCTAAGAACCCATCAGAGGACACCGCTTTTATTAAGGCCACCAGCAACTCTGAGACACCCAATGGTGACCGTCCTCTCTCGGCTAGTGTGGACAGTGAGAGGTCAAGAGGCCAGGTGACTGCATTTAAATATCAAAGGAAAGTGAGTGTAATTATTGTGTTGGAAAGCAAAGCTGAACCAGCCATCAAGGTTCCTTGACCCACAGAGATCTGGAGAAATGGCTAACAGATCATAGTATTACTAGAGGGGAGAAAGGTGCAGACAACTGAGCACAGCATGCTTCTTTATATAATTAAAAAAGAAATCAAGAACTCATGAGCAGAAGGCTAATGTCAGCTGCCATAATGGAAACCACATTCCTTCTCAAGTTCCCAAGTGAACGTTAGTTCACAGGCCCAGAGCTCAGTGTTTGAAAGGGAAGCCAGGTCCCCTTAAGGACGGACTGTGCAATACCACCATAAATCTCTATAGTAAAATTTTCCCCGATCATTCTCCTAGGGAGACTTGAGGTCATATGCCAGGGTAACTACGCGCCACGGTAAAAAGAATACCCAGATCTGAGATAAGACTGATTGGAACCAGGAGACATCACATGCTCCTGTGCCTAAAATGAAGGCTAATCGAGTCCAGGTTCAAATCTAGCTGACAACGGGCCCAGTGAGTCTTCAGACCCGCTCGGTGGTTATTTCCTCAGCCCCAAAGTAGGAATTGTGTTAATGCAGTAGACACTGTTGGTACCTGGCCCACATCCCCTGGGCACTTAACTATTTCTGTGCACTGTAATCAGATAGCTTCCTACTGCAAGCATCGGTGAGCCTTTGGCTGTGGTCTTTTGGCTGGCTTATACAGGGAGCAGGTTGGGCTTTCCAGAGAGAGAATCTCAGGTCAGAGAGGTGGGGATGTCAGAATGCATTAAGTCATGCCAGAGGAACCACTGGCTGACTATATTTCCTAAGAGGTCCCAGAGGTCACCCCCCTCTGTCAAACAAGGATTGAATTCATGAGAGGGCTACTGCTACTGGATTATTGAGGACCTGAATGGTGGCCCAGGTCTTACAGTAGGAGATGCTGTTATAGAATTGGATTCCTTAGTGTCAATGGTCATGACAGGATTCCAGAATAACAGAGCCCATGTGACAGCCCTAAGTTGTCAGAGACATGATAGATATAACTTCCACACGGGTGGGAAAGGTACCAAGAGTGCATTGACCCACAGGGATATGTGGGAATGGCTAATGATTATGTTCTTGGAATGAATAGATGGGCAGTGTTATGGACTGAATGCTTGTGTCCAAAATTTATATGTTGAAATCCTAACCTCCTGATGTTATTACGAGGTAGGGCCTTTGGGGGGTGATTATTAGGTCATCAGAGAGCCCTCATGAGTAGGACGAATGCCCTTATAAAAGAGACCCCAGAGAGCTTTCTTGTGCCCTCTGCCTTCTGAGGACGAAGAGAGAAGATGACCGTCTATGAACCAGGCTACCAGCAGACACAGAATCTGCCGGTGCCCTGATTTTGTACTCTTCAGTATCCAGAACTGTGAGAAATAAATGTTTGCTGTTCAAGTCACCCAGTCTGTGGTATTTTTGTTATCTCGGCCTGAAGGGACTAAGACAGGCAGCAAACAAGGGTATTATGAGGCTCATATAATCAAAAGATCAAGATTAGATATCAGAAGGCTGATGTCACTACCATGATGGAAAAGTCATGATCTTTCTTCAGTTTCCAAACCTGAGACAGTTCTAAGACCTGAGCCCAGCAAGAAAAAAGGAGGCTAGGGGCACCTGGGTGGCTCAGTTGGTTGAGTGTCCAACTTCGGCTCAGGTCATGATCTCATGGCTCGTGGGTTCAAGCCCCCATGTCGGGCTCTGTGCTGACAGCTCAGAGCCTGGAGCCTGCTTTGGATTCTGTGTCTCCCTCTTGCACTGTGCCCCACCCTCACTCATGCTGTGTCTCTCTTTCTCTCAAGAATAAATAAAACATTGAAATAAAATAAAATAAAATAAAATAAAATAAAATAAAATAAAGGAGGCCAAATCTTCTTCAGAAACCCTGAAATGTCACAACAAATATATATAGTAGCTATTCTCTCAATCCTTTCTCCAAATAGGCCTTTAGTCATTTCTGAGGCATAATCAATACAGATTTTCCTAGAATTTGGCAGAATCTTCACATTGGCTCCCTGACCTATCGAGTTAGAGTCATTAATTTTTTTTTTTTTTTTTTAAGGAGAAAAAAAGGCCAACTGGAAGCTCCTGAAACTATTCCTAACCTCTGGCCAAGACAATAAATCAAGCCACAGGGCATTCTGGTTAGAATGACAGATTACAGCCTCCCAGAAAGATGAAAGAACGATTGTGGTTTCCATTCTACTTTCTGTCTCATTCATGGGCGTATGGCCCTGCAAAACCCAGATGGATCATACTGGATGGTGATGGACTACTGTAAATTTAACCAAGATGTAGCCCTAACGTTAGTTGCCATTCCAGACTCGCACAGCCTCTGACAATTAGGATGTGGCTATTGAATGAGCAAATACATTGTCTTCAAATTCCATTAAGAAGGAGGCTGTAAAGCAATTTGCATTCACCTGGGATGGAGAATAGCACAAATCCAGTCTTGTCCAGTCCTTGTTCATTCTACTGATCTCAGTGCGCTGGTCACTGTGCTCCAGTAAAATAGAACTGAGAAAGACAGGGATTTATTTATTTATTTATGATGTTTATTTATTTTTGAGAGGCAGAGCGCGAGCAGGGGAGGGGCAGAGAGAGAGGGAGACACAGAATCCGAAGCAGGCTCCAGGCTCTGAGCTGTCAGCACAAAGCCCGACGTGGGGCTCGAACCCACAAACCATGAGATCATGACCTGAGCCAGAGTCAGATGCTTAACCGACCGAGCCACCCAGGTGCCCCAAGAGAATTTATTTTTTAGAAACGATTGGCGCCTGTGATTTAGGAGGTTGAGAAGTTCCACAATCTGCCATCTGCAAGCTGGACACCCAGGAAAGCCGAGGATATAATTTAGTCCAAGTCCAAGGGGCTGAGAACCAGGAGAGCTGATAGTGCAAACCCCAGTCTGAGAGCAGGAGACCATGAGATGGGATGTCCAAGCTCAAGCTGTGAGGCGGGAAAACAGGGGCTAAATTCCTCCTTCCCCCACCTTTTGTTCTATTCAGTCCCTCAGCAATCGTATGATGCCCACCCTTATTGGAGCAGGCAATCTACTTTGCTGAGTCTACCAACGCAAATACTAATCTCATTCAGAAACACTCTCACAGACACACCCAGAAACAATGCTTGCTTTGGGCATCTCGTGGCCAGTCAAGTTGACACATAAAACTAACCATCACACTCAGTATCAAAATCGTCTATGCAGTGCTGCTCAAGAGAGATATGAGTCACGTGTGTAATTTTAGTTACCTCACTGAAAACAAGTCAAAGAGCAACAAATGAAATTAATAATATATGTATTTACTTAGCACAACGTATCTAAAATATTATCATTATGGGGACGCCTGGGTGGCTCAGTCAGTCGAGTGTCTGACTCTTGATTTTAACTCAGGTCATGATCTCACAGTTTATGATTTTGAGCCCCGTGACGGGCTCTGCACTGATGGTGTGGAGCCTGCTTGGTATTCTCTCTCCCCCCTCTCTTGCTCTCTCTCTCTCTCAAAATAAATAAACATTAAAAAAAATAGATCATCAAAAATATTGATGATGTAATCAATGTAATATATAGTCAATATAGTGGCATCTGGGTGGCTCAGTAGGTTGAGCATCCAACTCTTGATTTTGACTCAGGTCATGATCCCAAGGTTGTGGAATCAACCTTGTCAGGCTCCATACTGAGCTTGGAGCTTGCCTGGGATTCTCTCTTTCTCTCCCTCAGCCCTTCTCCCCTGCTTGCATGCTCGCTCTCTATCTCTCAAAAAAATTAAATAAATATGTAATCAACACAAGAATATTAGTAAGATATTTTACATTGTTTTTTCATACCAAATTTTCTAAATCTGTGCATTTTATGATCATAGCACATGTTAATTAGCTACATTTCAAGAGCAGAACAGCTACATGTAGCTAGTGGCTACCATATTGGACAGTGCAGGTCTAAAGAATTCTTCATTGTCAAGACATTCTGCAGAATATCACACTGGGACACTATATTGATGACATCATGCTAACTAGACCCAGTGAACAAGAAACGACAGGTATTCTAGACACCCTGTAAGACATACACATGCCAAAAGGTGGGATATAAGCCCTACAAAGATTCCTGGGCCAGCCACATTGGTGAAAATTTTAAATCTGTTAGATGTTTGTGTAGAAAATCATTTAACTTGCCCAAAGAGAGGCCTCGCCTTGGCTCTTGGCTACTAGGCTGTCATCTCCGGGCTGTTGGAATGTCATGCCTGATAGAAGTGTTTTGTTATGACTTGGGCCAGCCATATTGTAACAATGTGATTTGGGGTGGGGCCTTTGGGTCACATGGTTATCAGTGTGACCTCTCGAGGGGCTGGAGACTGAGATCAGCTGCAAAGGCAGCTAGCCATGCTTGTGTAATAGAGTCCCAATAGAGACTCTGGACACTAACCTTGGGTAAGCTTCCCTGGTTGGCAATAATCCATCAATATTGTATATATAAATGGCGGGAAAGTAATGACTCCATGGGGAGAGGACAACTGGAAACTCTGTGTTTTGTACTTGCCTGGATTCTGCCCTCTATATTCCTTCCCTTGGCTAACTCTAATCTGTATATTCCAGCAGTAATAAACTACAGCCGTTGAGTATAACAGCTACCAATGAATTTTGCCAGTCCTTCTAGCAAGTTAGTGAAACTAAGAGTGGTCTTGGGGGGGGCGCCTGGGTGGTGCAGTCGGTTAAGCGTCCGACTTCAGCCAGGTCACGATCTCGCGGTCCGTGAGTTCGAGCCCCGCGTCAGGCTCTGGGCTGATGGCTCAGAGCCTGGAGCCTGTTTCCGATTCTGTGTCTCCCTCTCTCTCTGCCCCTCCCCTGTTCATGCTCTGTCTCTCTGTGTCCCAAAAAATAAATAAACGTTGAAAAAAAAAATTAAAAAAAAAAAGAGTGGTCTTGGGGACCCCAAACTTGCAACTGAGAGTGATCTTGTGTAGACTGTGCCCCTTGACTTCACAGTTGGTTATTTTCACATTATCATTAAATGTTTATATTTGTCCACATATTTACCACTTTCTTTGTTCTTTATGTCTCATATCTCACACTTTGCATCTGGAATGACTTTTCGTAAATCCTTTGGTAAATTCAGGTCTTGTGGTGACATTTGTTTTCCTGTTTTCATCTGAAAATGCCTTATTTTGTGTCATCTTTGATGGGTATAAGATTCCAGGTTGCTAGTTACCTTTTCCAGCACATTGAAGAGTTTAATTCCATAGTCATCTGGCTTCCACTGTAGCTATTGAAAAAATCAGCTAATCCCTAAATGTCACTCCTTTGAAGGTAATCTGTTTTCCCAACCCCTAGCTATTTTTTAATAATTTGTCTTTGTTTTTTATTTCCTGAGGTTTCATGATTAACAACCCAGGTGTGAATTTCCTTTTATTTGGCGTTCACAGTGATCCTTGAATTGGTAGGTTGGTTTCTGTCATCACTTCTGGAAAATTGTCAGCCACTAATTTTTCAAATATTTCCTCTGCTACATTCTCTCTCTTTTCTCCATTTGGGACTTTGATCAAGCAAATGGTAAAGCTTCTCACTGTATTCTTCTCTAGGTCTCTTACCTTCACTCTGTGCCTCATTCTGGATAGTTTCTTCTGACCTGTCTTCCATTTTATAAATTCTCTCTATTGTAACTCTGCTTACAGATCCATCTAGTTAGTTCTTCATTTCAGGTATTTTGTTTTTCAGTTCTAGAATTTCTAGTTGCTTCTTTTTTTGTGTATATAAGCGTCAGTTTTTGTACTATCTAGTTTTCGGCCCAAATTTCCAATTTTCTTTTTTATATCCTCAATCATAGTAAGCATAATTATGTTAAAATCTATGACCAATAATTCCAGTACCTGGAACTCCCATGTCACTATTTCTATTGCTCATTATTTCCCTTGGTTCTTGTTCCTGGAGACACAGAATCTGAAGCGGGCTTGGGGCTCCGAGCTGTCAGCACAGAGCACGACATGGGGCTCAATCTTACAAATCGTGAGATTGTGACCTGAGCCAAAGTCGGATACTCAACCGACTGAGCCACCCAGGCGCCCCACTGGTGTAGCTTTTTCAGAATCCTGACCCAGAGCAGGCCTTGGGCTCCAACTTTTTTCCTCTAGTCTGTGACATTTTCAAAAGCACCCTTCAGCCAGCTTCTCAGTCTCTTCTCCCTGAACAGGAAAGCTCCCAGAGAAAAGGCCACAAAGGCGGGACTTAATTCACTCGATTTTGTTTTTCTTTTCTTCTCTCTCCATCTGCTAATTCTTCATTACCCTCTTCTTGCTTCAATGTCTTGTAGTTTTGGGGTTCAGTTTTCCTTTTTTCCTGCTTTCCTCAGCAGGTGGCTAGTCCATGTGACCTGCTGCACTGTTCCTAAAGTTGTTCCATGAAAGGGAGGTATATCCAGAAGTATCTCCAAAAGGCCAAAGGAGCCGTAAGACTGAAGGAAAAGGCTGACAAGTCCATCTTGATAAGAAATGACTTATTAAGGGGACTTACAGACAGAAGTGTGTCCTGGGAGACCGTAAGCCCAGTGGGTTTCCACAACCCCAGTGCCAGTAAGACCTGCTTTTCTAGCTCTAGAGGCTGGGAAGTACATGTTAGTAGCTAGAGAGTGGCTCCGTATTATAGTCTTTTTTTTTTAATTTTTTAAAAAATTTATTTATTTTAGAGAGACAGAGAGACAGAGCGTGAGAAGGGGAGGGGCAGAGAGAGAGAGAGAGAGGGAGACAGATCTGAAGCAGGCTCCAGGCTCCAAGCTGTCAGCACAGCGCTGGACGCAGGGCTTGAACTCACAGACGGCAAGATCATGACCTGAGCCGAAGTTGGACGCTTAACCGACTTAGACACCCAGGCGCCCCACTCCGTGTCATAGTCTTACTTTCAGAGAAGATCAAGGATGTTATGTCCCAGGGGTGTACCTTAGGGTGTGGTTAGACAAAAAGAAAGAATGTGGGGTGAAGTGCTGTGCTCAAGAAGGCTTCTGATCATAGAGCACCCATCAAGGTGGATTTGTCCAAGGTGGCTTTACTCTGGTTCACACAAGAGTGGAAGTCTCTGTTAGGCATATACATATTTTTTAATTTTGAAAGCGGGGGTGGGGGGGTGGGGGGGTGCAGAGAGAGAGAGAGAGAGAGAGAGAGAGAGAATCCCAAGCAGGATCCATCAGACCCATCAGCACAGAGCCCGATGTGGGGCTCAATCCCATGACCCCGAGATCATGACCTGAGCCAAAATCAAGAGTCGGACACTTAACCAATTGAGCTACCCAGGCCCTCCTCTGTTAGGCATTTTTAAGAGATTATTCTCATATCTCCTACTTGTTTTGGGTTCCTTTGATGGGAAAAATGTGCCTTAAACTCCCATTTATCTGGCATGATTAGAGACTATAGAAGAAATAAATTATGTTAAGCCCCAGCTGCTTTTGAGTTAGCTTTGACTAAAACTCAGAGACCACACATTTTTTGGGGGGGGAGATAAATTTTACAAAGCTGCGGATACAAAGGCTTTTGAGAATGTAAAACACTGGTTTAAGAATTAGCCTTTCACGGTTGATAAGAATTTTAAGTTACGTCTATACCTATTCTGAGTCTTGTCATGAATCTGAGTTGCTTTTATCTGCTTACTAATAAGGTACAGGGAGCTTCCTTTCTCTAAGGTATCAAAAGATTTATTCGAATAATGTCCTTGAGGTTATGAATGTTTGATATAGACAACTACATTTGTTGAGTGCCTGTTGTAGAATTTTTTTTTTAATTTTTTTTAACGTTTATTTATTTTTGAGACAGAGAGAGAGCATGAATGGGGGAGGGTCAGAGAGAGAGGGAGACACAGAATCTGAAATAGGCTCTAGGCTCTGAGCTGTCAGCACAGAGCCCGATGCGGGGCTCGAACTCACGGACCGCGAGATCATGACCTGAGCCGAAGTCGGACGCCCAACCGACTGAGCCACCCAGGCGCCCCTAGAATTCTTTTTTTAAAAAGTCTTTATTTATTTTGAGAGAGAGCGGAAGGAGGAGGAGGAGGAGCAGAGAGAGAGGGAGACACAGAATCCCCAGTGGACTATGTGTTGTCAGCACAGAGCCTGACTCAGGGCTTGACCTCACAAACCATGTGATCATGACCTGAGCTGAGATAAAAAGTGGGATGTTTAACCAACTGAACCACCCAGGCGCCCCTGTTGTAGAATTCATTAAATTTTTAAACTGTTAGTCATAGGAGATTAATTTTATTCACTGGCTTTGTGATAATTACCTTGCTGATTTTACCTCACTGGTTTGTTGTAACTGATACAACTGGTTTAAAAAGACCGTGAGGAGTCCCTGAAAATTAGGAGTGTAATTAACAGAATTCCTGCTGGTGAAAATGTATTTTGTTTTACATGTAAATTAAAGTGGCTGTAACAAAGTAACTTAGAAATGCAATGCAGAATATCCGTTTGCCACAACTGGGTATTCAGGTGAGTGGAATACCCTTGCTTATTTTTATATTCTCATTTTATCCTAACTTTATTCACACGTGGATCATCAAATTCTTACAGATTAAATGATAGTACTCTTAAAGCTTCCCTAAGCGTATAAACACTTTAATGGGTGATGATTCAGAAGGCATCTGTACTGCTAGATATTACTCATCACCTCTTATTTGCCCAATAAATAGACACCCCATGCTGGAACATTGGCTAAATGGGTATTAGCTGGAGGTGGAGGAAAAGAGAACAGCAAGTGATATAAACAAATAGCTTTGGAGTCGGACTGACAGTGATTGAAATCCTTACTAGCCTGTGTTCCCTGGGTAAGTTACTCTGAGTCTCAAGGTCATCATCTGTAAATTGGGGGTAATGATATTAGGCATCTTACAGGGTCTTTTGCGGGGGAGAAAGTAAAGGATGAAGTGAGATTGTGATTATAAAGCACTTGGTACATTATAAAGCACTTGGTTGAGAGCACATAATAAGTACTTAAGAAATAATGACAGCTATTATCACCTGACTGGTGCCTGGAGGAATAAAGGCAGCTCCACAATTTCTGCTAGGAGGGGCTCAAGAGCAGTCATCACACTGGAAGGTGGGAAAGGACACTGCTTTGACATTGATCCCATGCTTAGGCGAAGAAAATGAGAAAGCATTGGAGATTTACAGGGATTAGAGAACAATCGATCCATCCCAACCATCCCCACCACTCTGCCCACATTCCTTGGCACTGCTCCTGTTCGGTGATATCAGGGGATTTCTTGCACTCGCCCTTCTGTCCCATGCAACTAACCAGTCAACAAAGACAAAAAGCCGCTGCCAACAAAGGATTGAACTCACAACAAGAAGGGAAAGGGAGAGGGGCACTGTGTTTTCATGCCAAGTGTGTGATGCCCTGTGCTTATACCTCTCCTAGATACTGCTTATTCCCTTTATACAGATTGTACCCCAGCCCCCCACTCCCGCTTGACTTCAGACAATCCCCATTTCCAAGGAGAGAGGGGCAAGATCTTTGTTTTTATTGGCCACAGACAGCAGAGCCCTCCCACCACACCCCCCCCCCCCCCCCCCTCTGAGCACAGGCTGGTTTCCAATAGCCCCTCAGATCCCCGGAGGACACTGCCCCAATTCCTATGCAGCCTCTGTTGAAGCCTGCAGGAATCAAACAGACATCCATTCTCAGCACCAACTCAGGTGGATGATACACTCAGGCAACCAGAGTCTAGGCCAGTCTCTCTTGCTTCTGCCTGAACACACTCTCTTTACCCAGGCAGAGGCTGGATCTTTGCCTCTAGAGGCCAACTCCCTAGGTTTGAAATCCAAGGTTCACCCCTAGTTAGCTTGTGACCCTAGGTAGGCTATTTTTCTGTGCCTAGTTTTCCCCACACCAAGACAGACTCCAAAGACTATTATTAATCTGCAGGGTTTGGCACAGTAACTGTTCATAGAAAACTTTCAATAAACATCAGGTCTGATTACCTTACGGGCCCTGGACCGAAACAAACCTATTAAGTTGCTCTAATTATATGGTGAAAGACCCCAGTTTCTGGTTATAGTCTCAACACTGACACTTAGTAATCTCAGACAAGTTGGACTTCTTTTCGGTCCTGTTTTCCCAACCATCACACGATGGACTTCACGGATTAGACAAGAAACAAAACTCAGTGAACATTTATTGAGTGCTATCTTCCAGGTTCCTTCCCCGAAAGAGGACGTACAATTATTAATCAGGCACTGAGCACACTCACCCAGGGGTGAGGGACACTGAGGGATAAAGACTTGTTTCATTTAGCTCTGCTTTTAGGGATGGATGCTGGGCCAGAAGTGCATGTGAACAAAGCTGGATGATTCACGAGTTTGCCTCGTAATTACTGGCGATGCTTTTAAGTTACCCTTTCAAACTGGAGCATTTGCAGGGATTTGGTTCTGAAAATAAGCCCACTTCTCCTTTTTTTACTGCCGAGGTCACTGTGACTGAGAGAGGAGCCACATAAAGCAGGTCATGCTTCCTCTTCCCCTTTCGAGGAACCCTGACCCCCGGGAAACTACGCGACCAGGGAGGGGAGAGGGGGTCCTGCTCTAGAGCAGGGCCTGGGGGTGCAGGGCGAAGCCGTTCCGACCGGCCAGTGCCTTTCAGCCTAACTGGAACCGAGAAACAGGAGGGGCTAAGCCGGAGCGTGGCAGTGCAGGCCTCGCCTCGTACAAGGGCATGCTCTGAGCGCCCACGGCCGCGCGCCCCAGACCTGAGGCGCCGCACCATCCAGCCCCGGGTTGGGGAGCGCTCCCGCTCCGGGAGGGTCACCTTTGCGGAGACTAGGTCTGTCCCGCTCCACCCGGGGCTGCAGCCGGGCACCACCAAGCTGCGCCGGGGTACCGCCGCAGGTCCGGGCCACCGAATATCGGAGAAGGCACACGGACAGTAACGCCGTCTGTCCCGGCCACCCGGTAGCAGTGAAAGGGCACAGACCGCACGCGCGCAGGGTCACGTGGGCGGGGCGGGCGCGTGCCCCCGCATCCACGAGAGGAGGCGGGGATGGGGGCGGGGCCGACAGCGCGGCCTCCCGTGAAGCCTCGCGCGGGGAAGGACCGGAACTCCGGGCGGGCGGCTTGTTGATAATATGGCGGCAGGAGCTGCCTGGGCTTCTCGAGGAGGCGGTGGGGCCCACACCCGGAAGAAGGGTCTCTTTTCAGGCTAGTGCGGCGGCCGCTGCGGACCCGGAAGTCCGGGCCGGTTGCTGAATGAGGGGAGCCGGGCCCTCCCCGCGACAGTCCCCCCGCGCCCTCCGCCCCGACCCGGGCCCCGCCATGTCCTTCTTCCGGCGGAAAGGTAGCAGAGGGGGGCTCCGGCGGGGAGCCAGGCCGGGCCTCAGGGGCGGCGGTGGGGCAGGTGGGCCTGCACGGGCTTCCTCCCGGGCGGCGGCGGGGCCCTCGGCCTCCGCGCAGACGCCCCCTGCGTGCCTCGCTTTGCTCCCGGACTCTGCAGGGAGGGAGAAGGTGGCTTCCTCGCGCGAGGTCAGGGGAATTGTCTCGCTGGTCCGAAAGTGTTTGCCGAAATTCATCCAAGTTAATGCCTGTTTGCGTAAAGAACAGCCTTCGCGTTTGTGTGTGTGTGTGTGTGTGTGTGTGTGTGTGTGTCTAAACTGTGAATCAAAAAAAGGAAATTCCTTTAGTACCTTGTTAAGGAAGTCTCTGACTTTTCAGAATATTGAGGGTTTTATGTGCCAAAGCAACATGTGAAAATGTTTTCTTCAACTAGTGCTGTTTTCTAGATTCCTCCTTTTTTGGGGGGGAAGGGGATTCTGCACTTCCTAAAATAACATTACTTATTGCTAAAAGTTCCCTAATGAAAGAAACTAGTTCTTTTGATGACTTAGCAAGTCTACTAACTACTGGGACGCTCACTCTGTAAACTGCTTATATTTCTGATTTTCCGTTTTAATAGCTGCCCAGTTTTTAAGTAGAGGCAGCTTAATTTTGATCCTGGATAAAGTTGTTGTGTGTCATTAAAAATACATATGCAGAATGAACAAGTGTAGGTCATTTTGGATGATGGTGGTTCTTTGAATTCTTGTTATTTAAGAGAAAATACCAGAAAACACACACACACACACACACACACACAAACCAACAACAAAAAGCAACACTAAAACAGGAACGTGGATTCATATGTCTGCTCTGCTACTGCCTGTAACCTGGGACAGAAAAGTGTTAACCCACTTTTTTCTCTTCTCTCAACTGAGAATTAGATGATTGGTAAAGGCCCCATTCAGCTATGAATTCAAGAATTCCTTTTCAGTACACGGCCGAGTTTTAGTAACCGATGTCATGGGGTGAGTGAATGAAGCTGTGATGAATGAATGCAGTGCTGAATGAAGGAAACCTGTAAAATGGTACAAGGAAGCTTTGTTGATAACATACCTTGGTATAGTTAAAAGCTCTAATTTGTTTGACAGTGTTTAGTTTTGTTTTTGAAGGGGAAAGAAAGCATTCTGTGTATAATGAGGCAAATTGCATGTTGCATAATAAGACTGTTGTCTCTGTTCAACATTTGAATGTCTGCTGCTTGCCAGGCACTGTGCTAGACCCTCACAATTAAGCCCTGAACAAGACAAAGTCCCTGCACCCATGGAACTTATTGTCTGCTGGGGCAGACGGACAAGAAATTTCTCTTTCTTATGTATGTGTGTTTACAAATTGATAACATATTACGACAGAGAGAACTGGAGAGAAGAAGCATATTTTGGTTTGAGGATAGAGAAAGGCCTCAGCAGGTGACCTTGAAACTCAGAGCTGAGGGATCTGTAGGAGGTCACAGAGGGCAGGGAAGAACACTTTAAGCACAGGGAATAGCATGTTCAAAGGTTGTGAGTCAAGAAAGAGTCTGGTGCCCTTCAAGAAAGGAAGGAAGGCCACTGTGCCTTGGGCTTAGAGAGGTAGACAAGATTCAGAGCTTTGTAAGCCATAGTTGTTAGGTTTTATTCCAAGTGCAGAGATGATATTATTTAAACATTTTTAAAGAGGAGTGATTTGGTCTTATGTTATAAAAAGATCATTGTAGATGCTTTTTGCAGACTGAATGTGGCAAGAGTAGAAGCTGGAGATGCTTCTGTTTAGGGATCCCATCCAGTCTTTAAATACCACCTATATGCTGATGACTCCTGAAATTTACATCTCCAGCTTGAATTCTCTCTCCTGAATTAAGAATGGTATATCCAACTGTCGGTCCACTTTATACCTCTACCTAGTAGATATAGGTATATCTATTAATAGAAATGACAGACTAACACATGGATCTTTCACTTACTATATCTAAAATTTAACTCCAGATTTTTTGTCACCTCAATACATTCCATTTCTGGCCTTTTAATTGTTCAGGCTAAAACTTGAGTATATTCTTGAGCTTCTCTTTCTCTCCTACTCTGTATCTACATCAAATCTGCTAGATCTACCCCAGAACATATCCAAATTCAACCTTGTCTCGTTATCCCTGATCCCTGATCTAGGCAGTCGTCTCTGTCTAGATTGGGCAGTTAAGGAAGTCCTTAACATCTTCAAGGATGTCATTCAAATTTCAGCTTGAATGTTAAGAGGAAGCCGGTTTTATGAAAATCACGAACGGAATTATTTTTCTGTAGGTTTCAATTTGGTTTCCCTTCCCTCCTTGACCCCTATGGTATATTTTCAAATTGCATTATGCCACATCTCTTTTCAAATGTTTCCTGTGACTTCCTGTACTTGGCCCTCCTTTATTGAGGTCCCATTTCCTCTCTGTGTTCATCTCCTGCTTTCCTTTCTCATCACTGTTCCATTTATATTGACCTCTTTGTTGTAAAATACATTCCCACCTCAGGGCCTTTGCACTTACATTTTCTGTCTGGAACCCCCTTCCCACAGATACCCACTATTTGTTCCCTCGTTTCCTTCAGGTTTTTGATCATTTGGCATCTTAGTGAAGTTTTCTCTGTCCATCCTGCTTTTAACATTGCAGCCCCCAGCCCCTGCATTCCTATCCCCTTGCCCTACTTTCTCTACAGCATTTATCACCATCTGCTTTACTATGTGTTTTATGAAGATGGAAGCTGAGTTTTGTTCGTGGTTGTATTCCCAGGTTTAGGTCCAGTGCCTGGGATATAGTTAGGATTTTAGTAAATAATTTGTTGAATAAGTGAGTAAAACAAAAATATCAGCTAGTAAAAAGTGCTGTGCTGGGAATTTAAACTGATGTGGGAGTAGATCACAGGATGACAATTTGTGTTCAGATAATAAAGGAAGGCTTGTCTGGGAAGATGGTATTTAGATTGAGATCTAAATGAGGAGAGAGAGCCAGCCTCACAAAAGATGAAAGGGACTGCATTGTAGCCGGAGAAAACTGGAAGCACAAATGTCCTGAGGCAGGCATGAACTGGCCGTGTTTAAGGAACCAGAAAAAGGCTGGAACTTACTGGGAATGGGGTATGTCTTGGAGAGGGAGCTGACATGACTTGGAGTGAGTGGAATTGTCTTTTGGCAGTTGTGAGTTGGTGACAGCTCTCAGACATCCATGGGGTGTGTTGAGGAGGCAGTGGGATGTACAGTTCTGTAGAGATCACCTAGAGAATACCTGTAATATGTGAATTCGTTACGTTGAGAGGCTGTAACAGAGACACTGAAGTGTAACGGCTCAGACAAGAGAGATTTTTATTACTTTTGAGTGTAATGGTCATTGGGTGGCTTTGCTTCACAGTCATTCAGGGATCATTTTCTTCCCATTTTGTTACAGCTCCTTCCCTTAGGGGATGGTCTCTTCTATCAAAGCCACGTCATAGCCCCTTCTGTCTGTCCTCAGTCTTCTGACCCGTGGTAAGGAGGAAGGAGCAGCTTTAGCCAGAAAGTGGCACATAGCCATTTCTATTCATATTTTATTGGTGAGAATTTAGTCATATGGTCATAGCTAACTGCAGAGGCTCCTAGGAAATGTAAAGTAACTAGCCAGTTATGTGCTAGGTTACAGCCCTCTTGCCAAGAAGAGGAGTGATCATGAATTCAGTGACCATGGTAGCATTTCCTGCCATACTGTAGACAAGAAGGGAGCCTAGGTGAGAGCTCTGGAGTTAATCCAGCTTTTAGAAGTGAGATTGAGAGGGGCGCCTGGGTGACTCAGTCGGTTGGGCATCCAACTTCAGCTCAGGTCATGATCTCACAGTTTGTGGGTTTGAGCCCCGCGTCGGGCTCTGTGCTGACAGCTCAGAGCCTGGAACCTGCTTCGGATTCTGTGTGTCCCTCTCTCTCTGCCTTTCCTCTGCTTGCTTTCTCTCTCTCAAAATAAATAAACATTAAAAAGTTTTAAAAATGTTTAAAAAAGTGAAATTGAGGAACATGAGCCATTGACAAAGGGGACTCAAAAATAAAATGCCAGTCATATAGGAGTGCGATGTCATGGAAGCTAAAAGAAGATAATGTTTCAAAAAGAAGGGAGTATTGTGTTGAATGTCACTTGCAAGATCAAGATAGAAATAGCTACTCAGTTTGTTAATGTGGAAGTAATTGGTCACTTTAAAAGTAGTATCAGTGGAATGGGTTGAGGGGAGAATGTGAAGTGTGGAAAGTAGCAAGAGTAAAACTAAAAAACACCTTTTCCAAGAAACTTTGCAGTGAAAAGGAACTAAAAGGGGCTTTTGGGTTAAGGGATTTTTTTTTTTTTTTTTTTTAAGATAAAAGATGTTAGAGCACGTTTGTATGCTGATAGGAATGATCTGGTAGGAGAAAATGATGGAGAAGAGAGGTGTTAATTTGTGGGAGTAAAGTTCTTGGGAAGTCCTAAGGGATAAGATTAAAGCCTGACTATACCAAGATTTGGTTAGGGTACACTGCTGTTGGGAATTGCAATTGTAGGACCACTTGTATAAAGGTCAAAAACTTTCAAACAATGCTTTATATGGTTTATGGATACATAAATGTATTTAAAGAGTAAAAATATGGTTGGAAACAACAAATGTTCAATTTATGAAATTATTTCCATAGGGAGAGGGGGAATGAGATCAGGGAGAGACTTCAGTTGCACCTGCATGTTTTATTTCTTTTGAAAATTTTTCTGAAGCGAGTACAGCATAATGTTAAGATTTGAGAAGACTGAGTGTTGCTCAAACCTGAGTGTTATTCAGATTCTAGTATTGTCTCTGTTTTAGATGTTTCATTCAAAGAATATATAGAAACAAAAAGCATAGTCAAAATAAGGTGGCTGAAATAAACCTACAAAGATCAGTAGTCACGATAAATATAAATAGACCAAATTCTAGCAAAAAGCTATATAGCTAAAACATAAAGCAATTGGATAATAAACCAAAATCCAACCATAAACTCTTTACTGGAAACACAACTAAAGCATAAGAACATAGAAAATTTGAAAATAAATGGAAAGAAAAAGCAGACAGATGTTAACCAGAAGAAAGCTGTGTGCAGATGGCATACTTTAAAGCACAAAACGTTATTAGGGCTAAAAAGGTCAGTACATTATAGGATGAACACAGTACTAGGAAAATAAAATTCTGAACTGCTTTGTACCTATTATCAGTCTCAAAATACAGAAAGCAAAATATAGAAAATTACCAAGAGAAATCAACAAATTAATAGTCCTGAAGTTTTAAGAATGGTCTTCTTTATAAATCAAGAGTAGTAATCACAATAAAAAGAAATGGGCTGCCCCAGACGGTGAGGAAATGGTGATTTATAGACTGGATTCCTGCTGTATACTACTTAAATAAAAATAGGATCATGAGAAGGTTAAAAGTAAAAGGATGGGAAAATATATTAGAGATATAAGACAAAAAGAAAGCTAATATAGTCTTCACAGGAACACATACACAAAAAAAGAAGGGAAATTTAAGTTTTGGGAAGGAGGGGAACAAAGGAATTCTAATTCCCAGGTAACATGTTTACCTACATAGAAAATTGAAGAAAATCTACACACATACTATTAGAACTCATAAAAGAGTTTGGCTGGGTTTTTAAAATATATGCATTTATATGTAAGTATTTAAAATTCACTTGTATCACTGCATGCCAGTAAAAACAAAAGACTGAAATCTTTATGGAGTTTACAAAACCCAATTGGACAAGAATGGAGACCTAAATAAATGGAGAGGTATACTATGTTCATGGATAGAAATACAGTACTGGAAAGATGTGAACTCTCCCAAGTTAATCATTAAGTAAGTCAGTGCTGCTTTCAAAACTCTCATGGAGGTTTTAGGATCAAAACAAGTTAACCCTATAATTAATATGGCAGATAGTTTCAAGAGAGAATAAGGTAGAGGACTTGGCCCTGCCAAAGTCTGATTATATGGTTAGGTAACTAAGACAATACAATTAAATGCTCAGAAACAGACCCATGTATGTATGGGAACTTAGTATACAAAGAATTTCTGTTCATTTGGGAAAGGTTGGACTAATCAGTAAATGATGCTCATTATTCCTCTGGGAAAAGACAGTATTTTCTACCTCCTATCGTACACATCAGGGGTCAGCAAACTTTCTATAAAAGACCAGATGGTAAATATATTTGTTAGGCTTTGCAGGCCATAGAGTCTCTTGTCTCATTCTTTCCTATCCTTGTAGCCATAGATAGTATGTAAATAAATGGACATGGCTATGCTAAAATAAAACTTTATATAAAAACCTAGGGGTGGGCCTGATTTGGCTCATGGGCTGTAGTTTCCCAGTCTCTGATAGATAAATTCCAGGTGGATAAGAACCCAGAACTTTAAAAAGCAAAACTTGAAACCATAGGAGAAAATATAGGGGGGGGAATCTGATTTGGGGGTAGGAAAAGATACCTTTTTTAAAAAAATTTTTTAATGTTTTTTATTTATTTTTGAGACAGAGACAGAGCATGAACGGGGGAGGGTCAGAGAGAGAGGAAGACACAGAATCCGAAGCAGGCTCCTGGCTCTGAGCTGTCAGCACAGAGCCCGACACGGGGCTCGAACTCATGACTGTGATATCATGACCTGAGCCGAAGTCGGACGCTCAACCGACTGAGCCACCCAGGCACCCCAGGAAAAGATATCTTAAACAATAAGACAGGAAAATACAGTCCACATAATGAAAATTTAGCTAATTAAAGTGTAAAACTTCCATGCAATAAAGTTTTATTTATTTGTTTATTTTTTACTTAAGTAATCTCTACACCCAACATGGGACTCAAACTCATGGCCCTGAGATAAAGATCATGTTCTTTCCACTGAGCCAGCCAGGCGCCCAAAGCTTCCATACAGTAAAATATACATAAGGTATTTGCAACACAAATGATTAGTATCCAGAATACTATGGCATTCCTACCAATAAGTAAAGGATGAAGTACATGAATAGGCAGCCCATAAAAGAGGAAACCTAAACAGCCAATAAACATGAAAGGTATCCCCTCAAAGGAAATCAAGGAAGTGAGTTCAAAACACCATCAAGTGACATTTGAAAAATTTATATAGCCACTTTCATTCAAAATACCCATCATTGGTTACCTAACAGTTCCATTTCTAGTGTTTTATCCTAGAGAAATTCTTACCTATATACGTTGGAAGACACATACTAGATTGTTGATCACATCAATGTTTGTGATCATGAAAACTAGGAAATAAAACTTAAATGTTTATTAACAGGAAAATGGGTAAATAAAAGTGCATTTTAGGAATGAAGCAGCTAAAGTGAATGAGCTAGAGCTACATGAGTCTACTAGAATTGCATCAGTATGGACAAAAGTGAAATTATGGAATGGATACAAGTGTCAGATATGTATAGAAAAATACTATTTATGTACTTTTAATTTTTTTAAGTTTATTTATTTTAAGAGAGACAGTGTGAGCGGGGAAGGCGCAGAGAGCAAGGGAGAGAGAGCATCCCAAGCAGGCTCCGAACTGTCAGCACAGAGCCCAATGCAGGGCTTGAACTCATGAAATCGTGAGATCGTGAGATCACGGCCTGAGCTGAAACCCAACGTCAGGTGCTTAACCGACTGAGCCCCTATGCAATTTTTAAAGATGTACAGAATAATAGCATTTTTAAAAGTCATTTGTAGGAATAGTCTAAAAACATACAGGGCAGTAAACATCCAATTCAGGACCAGTTTATCTCCAGGAAGGGAAGAAGGGCAATGGGATCAGGTAGTGGTTCATAGGCTCCTTTAACTATATGTATAATATTTCAGGGGAGGGAATAGGTAAGTCAGACCTCTAATATTTGGCAAAGCTGGATTGTGTGTGTACTTTTATGTTTGAAATATTAACTAGGAGATTTGATTTGTAAGATGAGAATGTATCGAGGGTGACGGAAGTGGAACTGTGAAGATATATTTTGGTGGTAAAGTCAGTCGGTCTTAGAAGTGGTTTGGGTGTAGGAGGTAAGAGAGAGGCATGTTAAGAATGACTTCCAGGTTTTTGGCCCGAGAAACTGGGGTGATCGTGTCATTCATGAGAGAAAAGACTGAGGTAGAATAGGTTTGGGAAAAGATGGTACGTTCCGTTTTGGACTAGTGTTATTATGGAAGATGACAGGGAGATGGTTAAATTTAAGGTCAAAAAGGACTTAAACTAGAAATAGAAATAGAGGATTCACAACTTACGTTTGGTATTGAAAGCCTTAAGAATGGGTAAGCTCAGCCAGGAAATACGTATGTGTATGTAGTGAAAAGAAAAGGTGCTCAGACCCTTTCCCTGAGAAACTCCCAGTGGGCACTTGGAGAAGTTGGCAAGGCGGTAAACTGAGAAGGAGCAGCTGGAAAACCAGGAGAGTGGAGTGCTATGGAAGCCAAGACAAGTTCACGTTTCAAGTGGGAGATGTAGTCAGTTGGCAAACGCCGTGGTGAGGGCTGCAACCCAGTCCCTTCTACTGCATTTCCTTGTTTGATCTTCCTAAGAGTAGTGATCAGTACCTGTAATGATCTTATATTTCTCCGTGTTGGTCTCCACATTCACGCATGTAGACTTCTTGAAGGTAGGACTGCTCTTTTCTGAGCCAGGAGAGTATCTCGCACATTCGAGGCACTCAAGTAACTTGTTGACGGATTGATTTATCAGATACCGCGAGAGCTAGTTATTTCCTGCTACTGGTGTTTAGTGTTTAAGAGCACAAGTAGAGAGATGGTCACATTTTGAGATTTCTTATTTTGATTGGCTTTTCGTGGTGAGGTTAAAGAAAATTTAGTGTTGAAAAAAAAAATAGAAGAAAAGTAAGAAAGGTTAAAAATAGTCTTAGGTTAGATCCTGTAAGAGTTCACACTTTGCTTAAGCTGCCATGTACCTTCCTTTCTTGGATATTATATTACTAGCATACTTGTAGTACAATTTCTACTGTTTTGTGTAATGGAGAAGAAACTATATAGCTTTTTAAGAGAAATTGTTGGGCCTTGATTGAGTTTTAGAAGTTTAGAATGTAAGTTTAGAATGTTTGTATTGGATACTGTGAGGGTAATACACAAGAAGTAAGATAGGAGATACAAAGAACTCTTTTCCTCAGGATGTATCTAGTAGCGGGCATCTTTTAATAATATTAGTTAACATCCTAAATTTACTGTGTGCCTGTTACTCTCCTACACCCTTTACAAATATTTATTTTTTTCACCCACGGCCCTCTAAGATAGGTGTTATTACCGACCTAATTTTATACATCAAGGAAATTGAGACCCAGAGAAGTAACTTGTCCAGGATCACATGGCTGTGTAATAAGTGGCAAGCTAGAATTGGAACCCAGGTGTTCTGCATTGTCTCTCCGTAAGCACACTCCGTGCTTGTGCTCTTGAATGAATGATGTTCAAAGGTCACTTCCTTAGAGAAACTTCCCCCGACAATTGTCCTGCCCTGTCTCCCTCCCAAGGCACTTATTCTATTATTGTACAACTTTGAATATTCATCTGTTAGAATAAAGCTTGTCTAATTTTTACAGCATATAGAATGGATCTTTTCAACTGTAAAAGTTGCTCACGATGCTCTTTTATCTTCTAGTGAAAGGCAAAGAACAAGAGAAGACCTCAGATGGCAAGTCAATTAAAGGTGAGTTCCACGTCATTCCATTGTATTAAGTGATGTGTTCTGCATTTATAGGCTATTGAATCCTGGTATCTTCCCCCTTCTTTTGCCATTATTCGTCTCTGTCTTCTTTTAGAATTAGGGTTGTGACTTACTTTCTTGTTCAGCCTATATACTTACTAGCACATGATAGGCTTTTTACTAAGCGCTTGTTGGCTGTCCTAGTGATACAGTAAACCAGTCCTTATTAATCACCCATTTGATTGTTCCTAAAAGCAATTAGCTGTCTTTCTATTAAAAAAAACAAGGGGCGCCTGGGTGGCTCAGTCGGTTGAGCGTCCGACTTCGGCTCAGGTCACGATCTCAGGGTCCGTGAGTTCGAGCCCCGCGTCAGGCTCTGGGCTGATGGCTCGGAGCCTGGAGCCTGCTTCCGATTCTGTGTCTCCCTCTCTCTCTGCCCCTCCCCCGTTCATGCTCTGTCTCTCTCTGTCCCAAAAATAAATAAACGTTAAAAAAAAAAATTAAAAAAAACCAAAAAGCGAAAAATACTCTGAACCGAGCTGACAGCTAAGTGAAAGAACTACCACTTCTAAGGCTTGGTTTTCCAGAAGTGTGGATGATCACAGCTTGAACTTCTCTGTTACTTTGGATGAATGGTCTTAAAATTTATTCAGAGTACTTTATTGTAGTCAATATATTGCCCTTATTTATAGGTTAGAGCATGCTTTTTTAGGTTGTGATCCCTACTATAGTTTTGACTGATTTCATCATGTCCATGTACAAAGATTGGAATGGAATATTATGATGGAAATTGTTTCTATAGCTGTTACATGTAAGTTTCTTAAAGAAAATTTATTTACATGAAATCTGTAGATTGCTGCTTAGATTTTTCTTTCAAATGTTTGTTATGTAGCTAGCAGTGAGTATTAACTGTATATGATCAATTTGCCAGAGAGACTGATTATAACTTAAAAGATTTATAAAATTAGGGAAAAACTAGGGTAGCTTGCAGTCTTATTTTCTGCTTATTTCTGATAATTTAAAGCTAGTTGGGTTCCACATTGGTTCATACTGCCCTCCTCAAGCAAAATTTGATTGGCTTCAAGCCCTTAGCAAGCAGTGTGTGTGAAGACAGGATCTGATTGTAGAAGGAACAGACTTTGATGTCTCAGGCACACAGATCTTCTACTCTAAACTCTGCTACTAACAGTACGACCTTGGGAAGTGACGTAACCTTTTTCGGTTCTTTGTTGCAGAATGAGAGAACTGGCCTGCCTCACTTTCTAAGTCTATATGAGGCTAAAAAGTTCCATGTTCATACTCTGTGACAATATATAATCTGTGCTTACCTGACTTACCTTGGAATAATACAGAAGCAAGACAGGAAACAGGCCCTCACGAAGTTAGCAGTCTGATTAGAACTTAGATGCAGAATAGTAGCAAATACCCCAACATACTAATAACTACCATTTCTTGAGCACCTGTTCTCTTCTAGGCATTAGCCAAAAAACTGCGGCTGTAACAGTGAACAAAAAGGACTTGGATCCTGTAGTCCTTGAACTTATAGATTGGTAGGGGAGAGGCATGTTAATCAGGTGATTCCACAGATGGCATGGGCTAGAATCTGTAGTGATGGAAATAAAGTGATCTGGATAGATCAGTTTAGAGCTAAAATGGATAGAACTTTGTTACTGAATAAATATGAGATGTAAGGGAAAGGGAGGTTTAAGGTTGACACCTACCTTTCTTTCTGGTTTGCCCAACAGTGAGACTGGTGGAGAACCAGGTTGGGAAATTATATGTTCAGTTTTGGCATGTTGGGTGGGAGATACTTTGGAGACATTTACATATATTTTATGCACACAGTAATTCTAGAGTCTGAGTTTCCATCCAGAGGTGAAAGTGATTTTCTAGAGTCTGGCAGACCAAAGTTGAAATCCTGCATGTTGAAACAAATGACTCTTTACCATCTCGTTGACTTCTGGCAAAGTATTTAACTTTTGTCTGTGTCCACATCTCCAAAATGGGGAAAATGCTGGTCCTGCAAAATTGTTGTGAGAAATAATGAAATAACGTACCCCCAAAAACGTCTATGAAGCAACCCGTCCTGCATTGGTAGCTCTTGTTTTCTAGTTTTAGCAGGAGAGGCCCTCAATATGTTGACTTCGTTAAAGGAAGTGCTGTGAGGAGTTCAGAGGAATTTGAGATCAGCAAATGGTTTCTGGAGTGTAGGGAAGACTATAGAAATGGGACTTAACGAATCTAAAAGTTGAAGAAGAAGAATTTGAATGAAAGAGGCGATTCTGTCTCTTTTTCTCCTACCAGCGCAGCTTCTTGTTTCTTTGGGTATATGTTGGGCAGAGGGACCTTCATTCAGACAAGTAAAGATATTTTTACAGAAGAGTGATATCCATTATGAGGGCCATAAAGACCAGAAAAGAGAGTTGAGACAGAAAAATAGGGAGCCTGCAGGCTATTGAACAGGATGTTGATGCTTTGCATACAGTATTTATGAAAGGTTAGTCTGAAAGCGTTTTGTAGGATGGAGATCCTAGAAGTTCTTTTACTGTAATGCAGAAAGGTCTATATTAAAGATGTGGTGTTGATAATAAACAGACAAGTAGATGTTTAAAGATCTTGAAGGAAAAGTCAACAGATCTTGGCAGGTAAACACATAGAGCGAAAAAGAATGGTTCCAAGATTTTGAGCTTTGGAGACTTGCAGATTGAACAGAGACAGGGAAATTGAGTAGGAGATTTAGTTTGGAAGAAGATGTAGTAAGTTTGATATTTGGACAAATTGGTCTTGATATGGTAAAGTCAAAGTGAGAGTAGCTAGTAGTAAGTTATTGTAGATACAGGATCAAAGCCCAGATCAAAGGACAGGTCTCAGATACAGGTCAGGGGTTCTAACCGGGGTTCTAGTTCCACACAAGTACAATCTAGGAGCTGTTGCTGGAGGTCCAGGGCATGAGTGAGACTCTCCCCTTGAATCCGCCAGTTACTAGTAACTCTCTTTTTAAATCTCTTTTAGATATCTATTTAGGTTTTAGATACTTATTTTATTTAGAGATTTGTTTTACAGGTGTATCAGGGTCCTCACTTAAGTTTATTTGGGGGGAAAAAAAGAGCGTGTTTACGGTTTAAAAAAAATGTTTGAAAAAGATTGCTGTAGCAATAATTTGAGGTTTGAGAATAAATGTTGTTTCTAGCAGGAAGAATAGAAGAACAGAACCTCAGGAAGAGGGGGTCCTGAGGAGTCATGGAAGGAGATCATATCTGACACAGTGGACTAATAAATGTGTTCTAAGGGCTTGAAAGGGAGGCACAGATAAAAAAGATATTTTCTGTAGAAAAGTAAATTAAGGAGCACATAGTACCATGGAAACCGAAGGAAGGTAGACTATCTGGAAGCAATATCTAAAATAAGGGGCGCCTGGTGGTTCAGTCGGTTAAGCGTCCGACATCGGCTCAAGTCATGATTTCACCGTTTGTGAGTTCGAGCTCTGTGTCAGGCTCTGTGCTGACAGCTCAGAGTCTGGAGCCTGCTTCAGATTCTGTGTCTCTCTCTGTCTCTGCTCCTCCCCTGCTTATGCTCCGTCTCTCTGTCTCTCTCTGTCGCTCTCTGTCTCTCTCTTCCTCAGAAATAAAATAAACATTAAAAAATAATAATAAGTCAATAGTTCTAATAAGAAAGAGGAGAAATAAATAAATTAATAGCATTTTGTATCATTATATACATCTAATAAGGAAACCATTAATCTTACCTGTTCTTACAGAGTGTTATTTGTAGTTTGTTATCTATACAAAAAACCATTATTGTTTATAAACTTGCTAAAATGATTTTGCTCTCTTCAATTTATCGTGAAAGCAAAACAAAAAACAAGACTTGATTCTAAAACTGAAAAAAATCTCTTGAGGACAACTCCATTTTGTAATTCTCCCAATTCTTGTTGAATGACTGGTAAATATAGTACCCGACAAATAGGTATGGACATTCATGTTCTTACCTGCTTTATCCTATTTATCAAAATGTCTCGAAGAGTAAGAGAGTGAATTACAGTATGCTGTACTCTTCATAAGAAATGTTACCTGGTATTGCTCAGAATCTGTGGGAACTGTTTGCTGAGATTGAGGAGTGCTTATCTGTTGGCAGTGTAGTAAAATAAATAGTGTTGGTGGCTACAAGTTTAGTTATCTAAGAGTATTTATCTTGAGGGTGTGGAGTATGGAATGCTAGGTGACCTGTATCTCTTCTATCCTTCTCGCTATAGCAATGTGCTAAACCAAAACTTCTTCAAAACCTTGAATAAGAGTCATTGATATTTGGGGGGATAGCTAGAATTTTGATCCAGCTGTGTAGCAACAAGGTCACAGGATTACTTTGACAGTATTAATATATTGAGTTGATTATTTCCTATTAATAAATAGGTAACTAGTCTCTTTATTCTGATGTCAATGGGATCTTTCTTCAGACTACTAAAGAAAGTATATTTTGTGAATAAAAAAATTGTTT
Source organism: Prionailurus bengalensis (assembly GCF_016509475.1). NCBI lineage: Eukaryota > Metazoa > Chordata > Mammalia > Carnivora > Felidae > Prionailurus > Prionailurus bengalensis. Next base: position 10,101,693 of record NC_057347.1, read on the forward strand.
TTTAATGTTTATTTATTTTTGAGAGAGCGAGAGAGACAGAGCGCAAGTAGGGGATGGGCAGAGTGAGAAGGAGACATAGAATCTGAAGCAGGCTCCAGGCTCTGAACTGTCAACACAGAGCCCGACGCGGGGCTCAAACTCACGAACCGCAAGATCATGCCCTGAGCCAAAGTCAGATGCTTACCTAAGCCACCCAGGTGCCCCTATTTGTGAATTTTTTAAGTGTGCTTTATGTTTAAGCAGCTTGAAATTTGATTAGAAATGTTTTTTATTAAATAGAGAAATTTGTTACCCAATTAAAAAGTAAAATAAGGGGCACCTGGCTGGCTTAGTCATTAGAACATGTGACTCTTGATCTCAGGGTCATGAGTTCAAGCCCCATGTTGGGTGTGGAGACTACTTAAAAAAAAAAATGAGAATAAAAAGTAAAAGTAATACAAGCGTTCTGAAGAGTATTTTCTGGTTTCCCCCCTATTTTGTTTTAGTTTTTTGTTCTTTGGACAAAAAAGGATTAAGGAATTGAAAAGGGTCCATATATCAATGTTTCCTGGCTTTGGCACTTTCTATCATCAGAAGTTCTCAAAGCTCTCTGTTTTCAGTTTCGTTTTTAGCACAATATTTTGAGAGTTTTAAATAATAATAGGACATTTCCTTCCAGTTTTCTGCCCCTTGATTGATTTACCTTTCCCCTAAGTATTTTTGAGTGCATACCTAAGAGAGGTGTTACAAAATTTAATTTTTAAGGTTCTCTTAAAGCCCTTTTATGAGACAGTTTTAGACAATCAAATTGCATTTAACTTTTAACCATTTGTTTTTGAAAAATTACAGCTTCAATATCTGTACATTCCCCACAAAAAAGCACTAAAAATCATGCCTTGCTGGAGGCAGCAGGACCAAGTCATGTTGCAATCAATGCCATTTCTGCCAACATGGACTCCTTCTCAAGTAGCAGAACAGCAACACTTAAGAAGCAGCCAAGCCACATGGAGGCTGCTCATTTTGGTGACCTGGGTAAGTGACTCACTTTTTGTTAACTTCCAATGGAAGGAAGGATTTGAGTGTAATATGTGAAACTCTTGCTGGAGGATACTGGAATTACAATTGGAACAGGCTTTGAAAAAACGTATTTAAAATAACAGTTATAAGTATAATGAATGGCACTCTATTGTGTTCCTGTAAGTATAAAATGTAAAGCATTCTCAGTAGAAAAATCGGCCATTTTCAGAAGAAATATATTTGGCTACTAATTATATGAGAAAGATGCCTCACTTCATGCATACTCAGGGAAATGCAAATTTAAATAAGTTCCCCCAACACATGAGCAGATATTTAAAGTTTGATAATTTGAATGTTAATGTAGATGAAGAGAAATGGCCACTCCTATTTAGTGGAAGTATAAATTGATGAAAATTTTTTGGAAGGCAGTTTGGAAGTATTTATCAAAATATAAAATACAAGATCTAGCCTTCAGATATATTTACATATATGCAGAGAGATGTATATCCAACTATGTGTGTGTTGTTTGTGATAGCAAAAAAGCGAGGAACAAGGTAAGTATCTGTTAATGAAGAAGCAGTCAAGTTGTGGTATACCTGTATTTGAAATAGTGGGTAGCCATTTAAAAATCTGAAGATAACATAGAGAAATGTCTAAGGTGAGAGTTTAAAAAAAATTTTTTTTAACGTTTATTTATTTTTGAGACAGAGAGCATGAACGGGGGAGGGGCAGAGAGAGAGGGAGACACAGAATCGGAAACAGGCTCCAGGCTCTGAGCCATCAGCCCAGAGCCCGACGCGGGGCTCAAACTCACAGACCGTGAGATCGTGACCTGAGCCGAAGTCGGACACTTAACCGACTGAGCCACCCTGGCGCCCCTAAGGTGAAAGTTTAAAAAGCAGGTTGCATAACTGTGTGTAGTAGGATCCCTATTATGTTAAAATAGCTTCTCTTTCTCCCTTGTCCCCCACCCCTAAAGATAAGGAGATTGATGTTTTCTGAATTTTTGTCACCCAGATTTCTGCACTTATAAAAATTGCATATCATGGTATCATAAATTGAAAAAACAATCCCATGAATAAATTGATATCTAATAAAATTAATCCCTCTTTTGCCATCTTCACTTAAACATTAGTGTTTATTCAAAGGTGCCAAAGTATTTATGATGGGTCACACTCAGCAGTACATTGCAAACAACATTTGTATTGGTCACAAAATAAAATTGTAAGTTTTACTGGATTACTCCTGTGTTGCTGGTGAGAATGTGAAATGGTACAGCCACTCTGGAAAACAGATTGGCAGTTTCTTATAAAGCTGAATATGCAGTTACCATATGACCCATCAGTTTCACTCAGCATTTATCCCAGAGAAGTGGAAACTTACATTCACATAAAAAACCTATATACCAATGTTCATAGCAGCTTAAAAACCAAAAACTGACTGTCTTTCCACAGGTGAGTGAATGTGGTTGAATAAACTGGTACATCCATGCCACAGAATACTACTCAGCAATAAAAAAGAGCAGACTATTGATATACCTAACAACTTGGATGAATCTCAGGGGAGTTAGGCTGAGAGTCAAAAGCCAGTCCCAAAATGTTATATTTGTGTAGTATGATTCCATCTGTATAATATTCTTTTTTTAAATGATTTTTAAAAATTTATTTTTGAGAGAGCGTGTGCGCATAAGTGGGCAGGGGCAGAGGCGGGGGCAGAGGATCTGACTGAACCACCCAGGCGCCTCTGTATGATATTCTTGAAATGACAAAATTAGAGAAATGAAGAACACGGTAGTGTTTGCCAGAGGTTAGGAACAGAGGAGGTGGTTATAAAAGGCCATATGAGGGATCCATGTAGCATTGGAACTGTTGAGTATCTTGGTGGTTACATGTGATAAAATTGCATAGAACAAAGTACATGAGTGAGTGCAGGTAAAATGGGAAATCTGAGTAAGATTGGTGGATTGTATCAATGTCAGTACCTTGGTGGGATACTGTACTGTAGTTTTGTAAGATGTTACCATAGGGGAACCTGAGTAAGGGGTACATGGGATCTCTATATTGTGTCTTACACTTTTTTTTGAGTTTACCATTATCTCAAAATTAAAAGTTTAATTTAGGGGTGCCTGGGTGGCTCAGTCGGTTGAGTGTCTGACTTCAGCTCAGGTTATGAGCTCACGGTTTGTGAGTTCGAGCCCTGCATTGGGCTCTGTGCTGACAGCACAGAGCCTGGAGCCTGCTTTGGAGTCTTTGTCTCCTCCTCTCTCTGACCCACTCCCGCACCCGCTCTGTCTCTCTCTCTCTCAAAAATAAGCAAACATTAAAAATTTTTTTAGAAGTTTAATTTAAAAAATTGTAATTCTAGGGGCGTCTGCATGGCTCCAACTCTTGGTTTCAGCTCAAGTCATGATCTCACTGTTTGTGAGTTCCAACCCCGCATTGGGCTCTGTGCTGACAGCGCGGAGCCTGCTTGGGATTCTCTCCCTCACTCTGCCCCTCCCCTGCTCTCTCTCTCTCTCAAAATAAACTAAATAAACTTAAAAAAATAAAATATTGTAAGTCTCGTAAAGGGTCAGGATTTTCTGAAGTTCGTGAAAGTGATGTTGACCAAGATGCCCTAGTTAACATTGACAATGAGACAGCCAGCAAGGATGCTTCGCAGAGAGATTCAAAAGAAAATGATTTGAATATCAAAGGATGAAGAAAAGCCCTTTTGAAAAATTGATGAAGCCCTTGTTAATTTTATGAAAATGAACCTCAATGTGCCACTGCTGTGAATGTAAAAAATGTTTTTAAATTTTTGTTTAATAACTAGTTTGTGGTTAGAATCATAACCTAAATTTAGTCTAATGTAAAATGAACATATTTTTATTAAGTTTTATTTAATTTTATTTTTCTAGCTAATCTCCAAGAACTGTTCTTTATTCTGTTGTAATCAGTGCTGAGAGTTGGTAACATTTTTCTAGCTATATCCACACATCCACAATTTTCCTCAGGAAAAGTTCCTAGAAGTGGAGTTACTAGATTGAAAATCATGGAGATTTCTAAAGCTTTGCTGTCTGTTACTGAGTGCTCCTTCAAAAAGGTTTTCCCATCTTTTCTTGTCATCATCAGTGGGTGACAATGTTGGCCTGTTTTTTCTTTGCCTTTGTTAATTGTTACTTTTTGAAACAATATCTTCCAGTTTGACAGACAAAAATGTGACCTTGTATTAATTTGCTTTTCTGGGATTTTTAACTAGATTGAATATATTTTCATATTTTTATTGGCCTTTTTTCCTTTCTCTGGGACTAGTATAAGTTTTTTTTTTTTTTTTTTTTTTTTTTTTTTTTTTTAAGAATTTACATGGTCTGAACTGCCATTAAAAGAGATAATACTTGGGGCGCCTGGGTGGCTCAGTCGGCTAAGCGTCTGACTTCAGCTCAGGTCATGATCTCACGGTCCGTGGGTTCGAGCCCCGCGTCAGGCTCTGTGCTGACAGCTCGGAGCCTGGAGCCTGCTTCGGATTCTGTGTCTCCCTCTCTCTCTCTGCCCCTCCCCTGTTCATGCTCTGTCTCTGTCTCAAAAATAAACGCTAAAAAAATAAATAAATAAATAAAAATTAAAAAAAAAAAGATAATACTTGAGCTACAAAGAGCTTTATGATGGATTAAATAAGTTTTGGACAGTTGTTTCTTTGCTTGTTTAGAAGCCAGAAATATAGAGTTTTTAGTTCTTTATTCATTTAAATTGCTAGGGAAGTAAACTTTATTCAAGAATTCTGGTACCACTGATGCTAAAAGTGACTGACTTATCTGTCAATCTTAAATTATTTGTTACTGAGCTGCTAATCTTTTGCTTCTTTTAGGCAGATCTTGTCTGGACTACCAGACTCAAGAGACCAAATCCAGTCTTTCAAAGACTCTTGAACAAGTCTTACATGACACAGTTGTCCTCCCTTATTTCATTCAATTCATGGAACTTCGGAGAATGGAGCATTTGGTTAAATTTTGGTTAGAGGCTGAAAGTTTTCACTCTACAACTTGGTCTCGAATAAGAGCACACAGTCTGAACACAGTGAAGCAGAGCTCATTGGCCGAGCCTGTCTCTCCATCTAAAAAGCACGAAACTACAACGTCTTTTATAACTGAGTCTCTTGACAAGAGATTGGAGGATTCTTGCTCAGCCCAGTTGCTTATGACTCAATCAGAAGGAATTGACGTGAATAATAGAACTAGCAACATTCAGAATCACTTGCTGCTTTCCCGGGAATGTGACAGTGCCCATTCTCTCCATCTTGAAATGGCCAGAACAGGAACTCATCAACTTTCCATGGAAACCCAAGAATCCTCCTCCAGACTTCTAGTAGCCAGTAGAAATAGTCCCTCTTCACCACTAAAGGACTTATCAGGAAAATTAATGAAAAGTAAGTATGTGATTTTCTTGTCTCTCTTTATCCTGTTTGATTTGTTTGTTTAATCAGTTTACAAAGTAGAACTTGAGGGGAATAGAAGGGTTGGAATCATTTTCTTATTGATTGATTGATTGATTTAAATCCAGGTTAGTTAACATAATGTAATGAGTTCAGGAATAGAATTTAGTGATTCATCACTTACATGTAACACCCAATGCTCATCCCAATAAGTGCCCTCCTTAATGCCCGTTGCCCACTTAGCCCATTCCCCCACCCATCAGCAGCCCTCAGTTTGTTCTCTGTATTTAAGTGTCTCATGGTTTGTCTCCTTCTGTCTTATCTTATATTTGCTTCTCTTCCCCTCTGTTCATCTGTTTTGTTTCTTAAATTCCATTATGTGAGTGAAATCATATATTTGTCTTTCTCTGACTGACTTATTTCACTTAGCATAATACACTCTGGTTCCATACATGTTGTCACAAATGGCAAGATTTCATTCTTTTTGATTGCCGAGTGATACTCCATTGTATATATATACCACATTTTCTTTATCCATTTATCAGTTGATGGACATTTGGGCTCTTGCCATACTTTGACTGTTGTCAATAGTGCTGCTGTAATCATTGGGGTGCATGTGCCCCCTCGAATCAGCATTTTTGTATCCTTTGGATAAATACCTAGTACTGCAATTGCTGGGTCATAGGGTAGTTGTATTTTTAATTTTTTGAGGAACTTCCATACTGTTTTCCAGAGTGGCTGCACCAGTTTGCATTCCTACCAGCAGTGCAAAAGGGTTTCTCTTTCTCTGCATCCTCACTGACATCTGTTGTTGCCTGAGTTAATTTTAGTCATTCTGATAGGTATGAGGTGGTATCTCATTGTGGTATTGGTTTGTATTCCCTGATACTGAGTGATATTGAGCATCTTTTCATGTGTCTGTTAGCCATCTGGATGTCTTGTTTGGAAAACTGTCTATTCGTATCTTTTGCCCATTTCTTCACTGGATTATTTGTTTTTTGGGCATGCTGAGTTTGATAAATTCTTTATAGACTTTTGGATATTAACCCTTTATCTGAGATGTCATTTGCAAATATTCTTTCCCATTCCATTGGTTACCTTTTAGTTTTGCTGATTGTTTCCTTTGCTGTGCAGAAGCTTTTTATCTTGATGAGGTCCCAGTAGTTCATTTTTGCTTTTGTTTCCCTTGCCTCTGGAGATGTGTCAAGTAAGAAGTTGCTGCAGCTGAGGCCAAAGAAGTTGTTGTCTGTTTTCTCTAGGATTTTAATGACTTCCTGTCTTATGTTTAGGTCTTTCATCCATTTTGAGTTTATTTTTGTGTATGGTGTAAGAAAATGGTCCAGGGTCATTCTTCTGCTCGTCGCTGTCCAGTTTTCCCAACACCATTTGCTAAAGAGACTGTCTTTTTTCCATTGGATAATCTTTCCTGTCAAAGATTAGTTGGCCACATATTTGTGGGTCCATTCTGGGTTCTCTGTTCTGTTCCATTGATCTATGTGTCTGTTTTTGTGCCAGTACCATATGATCTTGCTGATTACAGCTTTGTAATACAGCTTGGAGTCCGGGCTTGTGATGCCTCCAGCTTTGGGTTTCTTTTTCAGGATTACTTTGGCTATTCGGGGTCTCTTCTGGTTTCATACAAATTTTAGGATTGCTTGTTCTAGGTCTGTGAAGAATGCTGGTGTTACTCTGATAGGGATTGCATTGAATGTGTAGATTGCTTTGGGTAGTAATTGGCATTTTAACAATATTTGTTCTTCCAATCCATGAGCATGGAATGTTTTTCCATTTTTTTGTGTGTCTTCTTCAGTTTCTTTTCATAAGCTTTTTATAGTTTTCAGTGTATAGATTTTTCACATTTTTGGCTAGGTTTATTCCTAGGTATTTTATGGGTTTTGGTGCAATTGTAAATGGGATTGATTCCTTGATTCCTCTTTCTGCTGGTTCATTACTAGTGTGTGTATAGAAATGCAACTGATTACTGTACATTGATTTTATATTCTGTGACTTTGCTGAGTTCGTGTATCAGTTCCAGCAGTTTTTTGGTGAAGTCTTTTGGGTTTTCCACATAGAATATCATGTTGTCTGCGAAGAGTGAACGTTGACTTCCTCCTTGCTGATTTGGATGCCTTTGATTTCTTTTTGTTGTCTGATTGCTGAGGCTAGGACTAGAAAAGGTTTCTTTTCTCTTCACACCCACTTGCAGATTTGGAAGGATTTGGATGGAAAGTGTCCTGAGTAGGCTTGGCATATAAAAAAGGAACAGCAGGGATACCTACAGGATTGGATCCTCTAAGAAGGATATTCGCAGAATTAACCAGTGAGGAAGGGTTAAGTGTCCTGCCTTTCCCTTCCACAGAGTTTGAAATCAAATCATTAACCCAGAAATGCTTATTTCATCCTCATCTTATTCTTTTTAAAAAAAATTTTTTTTTTTTAACGTTTATTTATTTTTGGGACAGAGAGAGACAGAGCATGAACGGGGGAGGGGCAGAGAGAGAGAGGGAGACACAGAATCGGAAACAGGCTCCAGGCTCCGAGCCATCAGCCCAGAGCCTGACGCGGGGCTCGAACTCACGGACCGCGAGATCGGGACCTGGCTGAAGTCGGACGCTTAACCGACTGCGCCACCCAGGCGCCCCAATCCTCATCTTATTCTTAATTTACTACCATTTTAATGAACTTTATAGATGCGATTATTTGTTAATTGCCAACCGGTGACCTCTGTTGGGTTCTGTGCCAAGTGCTGCCCTTGAATTCCACTTAATTCCAACACCTGTATGAGATCGCCATCCTTAGCCTGTTTTACACATGAGAAAATCATGATTTAGGAAAGTAAAGGAACTTGCCTCGGGTTATAGAATGAGGGGAGGGGAGAGGGTGGAGCTAAAGTTAAAGTCCAGGCATTTCAACAATAGCACCTCTTTCTTTTTTTTTTTTTTTTTTTTTAAATTTTTTTTTTTTTAATTTTTTTTTTTTTAATTTTTTTTTTTTTTTCAACGTTTATTTATTTTTGGGACAGAGAGAGACAGAGCATGAACGGGGGAGGGGCAGAGAGAGAGGGAGACACAGAATCGGAAACAGGCTCCAGGCTCTGAGCCATCAGCCCAGAGCCTGACGCGGGGCTCGAACCCACGGACCGCGAGATCGTGACCTGGCTGAAGTCGGACGCTTAACCGACTGCGCCACCCAGGCGCCCCAGTAGCACCTCTTTCTTGATTTCTTCTCTGTCCATTTGGAAGTTACACCCTCTGAATTTTTCAGTTATTACCTTCTAGAATTCTGATTAGACAGCCTCCAAGTTTTTCCTCTTTTTTTTATCTTATCTGTTCTTTGTTTCTTACAGGGCTAGGTGATTTCTTTCTTGGCTTTTCTTTGTTTGCTTTTTCTTTTTTTTTCCCCTCTCTAGTAAGACTTTATTTTTTCTGAGCAGTTTAAGGTTCACAGCAAAATTGAGGGGAAGGTACAGAGATTTCCCATATACCCTTGCTCCACACATACAGAGGCCTCTCCCATCATCCACGTCCCCCACCAGAGTGGAACATTTATTGCAGTTGATGAACCTACCTGGATACCTTATAGTCACTCAAAGTCCATAGTTTACATTAGGGTTCACTTTTGGTGTTGTTCATTCTTACAGGTTTAAACAAATGTATAATGACATGTATCCATCATTTATGGTGTTAGAGTATTTTCACTGTCCTAAAAAATCCTCCATACTCTGTCTATTCATCTCTTCCTACCTGCTTATCCCTGACAACCACTAATCTTTTTACTGTCTCCATAGTTTTGCCTTTTCCAGAATATCCTAGAGTTGAAATCTATAGTAGGTAACTTTTCCACATTGGTGGTGTTTTCTTCAGATCTGTTTTTTATTTAGTTCATTGATTGTTTCAATATGGGTCGTTCTAATCTGCTGTTGAATAATTTTTTAATGTTATTTTTATTTAAAAGTTAACTGAATTTTTTATTTCTAGAAAAAAATTTTACAATTCAAATTTGCCTCATCATTTTTTAGTTTCTTCTTCCTTTATCCCTTCATCCCACTCTTGAGCCCATTTTCTATTTAAATTTATTAAATATGTATTCATCATCTGATAATTCCAATAGTTGTAGTTTTTGTGGATCTGATTCAGTATTTGTTTCTTCAGATTTACACTCTTGGTAGCTTGTGATTTTAGTGGTTTTGACTGTGAACATAGGTTTTTGGATTTTTATCTGTGGGAATTGTTTGAGAAATCTGTTTAACTGGGCCTATTTCAGAGTATGTCTGCATTTGCATTTGTCCTGCATCTGGGGCCAGCTTCAGTACCATCCATTAGTTTTAGTTACCACTTAAAACCCAAATTCTACCCTATTTGGGTCCTGGGCAACTGCTCTTGAAAAGGCACACTTAAGTCTCTTGACATTGGTGGTTTTCCCAGGTGAATGCCCTTCCCCTCTGTACTTACGCCCATCTTGATTTGCACTGGCTCCTGCAGCTCCACAGTTCTTCATCTGCAATTTAGAAATCCAGAAAGCTTTGACTATCCCAGGTTATTTTTTAAAAGGACGAAACTTGACCGGGACTGGTATGAACTTACTGCAGAAACATAGATGTGTTTGATTATGTGGTGTTGTCCCACATGCTGCTAGAGGATTAACCTGGTTTCTATAAACACAGTGCATTACCTCTATAAAAACTGCCCAGGTTCTGAATTCTAAAATATTACTGGCCCCACAGTTTTCAGATTAAGGAATTGCTTGTCCTTGTTTTCTTCCTCTCACTGTTTCCCTTGCTTTACCACGAACTCTGATATACTTTTAAAAAGCGTTTTGGGGAAATTTAGTATTGCGAAGAATTTTTTTAAACATCTAGTCTGGCCTGTTTCTGGAAATGGGAAGTCTGTTTAATTGTAAACACTTCCTTTTCTTTTTTTCTTTTCTTTTTTTTTTTTTTTTGGAAGCCTTTTGGTTTGGTGGTAGTTTATTTCAATAAAACATAGAAATAGCAGTGGAGGATGGGGCGCCTAGGTGGTTCAGTCAGTTAAGCATCTGACTTCAGCTCAGGTCACAATCTCATGGTTTGTGAGTTCGAGCCCCATGTCAGGTTCTGTACTGACAGCTCGGATCCTGGAGCCTGCTTTCGATTCTGTGTTTCCCTCTCTGTGTCCCTCCCCTGCCCACGCACGCTCTTACACTCTCTCAAAAATAAATAAATGTTAAAAAAAAAAAAAAGAGTGGAGTTATTAAAAGAGTACTTGTTTTTTCATTTTTCATTAGTTTAAAAAATTTTAGTGCAATAGATTTGACCTCGTTTGATGTATATTTGTATGAATTTTAACACATGCATAGGTTCCTGTAACTGTCCTCACAGGATAAGAATAGTTCTGTCACCTTTGTGTTTAAACCCTCCTCTGTCACATCATTTGGCAACCACTGATCTATCTGACTCTGTAGTTTTGCCTTTTCTGGAGTGCCATACAAATGAATTTTTACAATATGTAGCCTTTGAGATAGGCTTCTTTGACTTAGCATACATAATGGCTTGAAATTTATCCATGTTCTGTCAAGATGTTCATAGCTTTGTATTGCTAAGTAATATTCATTGTATGGATGTACTATCCATTCACCAGTTTAAGGGCGTCTGGATTGTTTCCAGTTGTTAATGATTATGAATAAAACTGCTATAAACATTTGTGCATGTATACTTTTTTTGTGTAGACAAAAGTTTTTATTTCTCTAGGGCAAATACCAAGTGGTAAGTTTGCTGAATTATATGGTATATGTTTAATTATATAAAAAACTGTCCGACTGTTTTGTAGAGTGGCTGTACCATTTTGCATATCCACCAGCAACATACTCCCATATTTTCTTGGATTGTCTGTTTTACTGACATTGAATTTTGAGAGGTTTTTTTGTGTGTGTGTTCTGGGTATAAAACTGTTTTGGCTATGTGATTTCAAATGTTTTCTCCTAGTTGATAGCTTGACTTTTCATTCTCTTAATAGTGTCTTTCACAGAACAAGAGGACTTTTTGATTAATTTAGTGACTTTTTTCTTTTATGGATTGTGCTTTTGGAGTCATATCCTGAGAACTCTTTGCCTAATTAACGGTCATGAAGATTTTCTTTTGTGTGTTCTTCTAAAAGTACTATGATTTCATCCTTCACAGTTAGATATATGGTCTATTTTGAGTTAATATTGTCTAAGATGTAAGAGGTGGTCAAATATTTTTGTATTGTTTTTTATTTTTGCATATGAATATGGTGTTGTTTCAACACCACTAATTGAAAAGACTACCCTTACTGTATTGACTTGCCCTTGTACCTTAGCCATATTTCTGTAGGTCTATTTAGGGACTCTGTTCTGTTCCATTGATACATGTGTCTATTCCTTCACCAATCAGTATCCACTGTCTTCATTACTGTAGCTTTACAGTAAGTCTTAAAATTAGATAGTATGAGGTCTCCAAGTTTGTTGTTTCTTTTTCAAAATTGTTCTGTCTATTCTAGTTTTTTTGTTTTTTTTTCCCCTAAATATAGTCTTTAGCACAATCTTGTCTATATCTATAAGAAATCCTGGTAGGGGTGCCTGGGTGACTCCGTCGGTTAAGCATCCAGCTTTCCACAGATCATGATCTCACAGTTGGTGGGTTCAAGCCCCGTGTGGGTCTCTGTGCTGACAACTCAGAGCCTGGAGCCTACTTCGGATTCTGTGTCTCCCTCACTCTGTGCCCCTCCCGCACTTGCACTCTGTCTGTCCCACCCCCTGTCAAAAATAAATAAACATTAAAGAAAAGAAAAGAAATCCTGATGGAGTTTTTATTGGAATTGCATTCAATCCTTAGGTCAGTTTGATGGGAATTTACATCTTAACTGTATCAAGTCTTGGAATACATGAACATGGAGAATGTTTTTATTTACTTAGGTATCTTATTTATTTATCAGCAATATGTAGTCCTCAGTGTACACATCCTTCATATATTTTTTTAAACATATCTAAGTATTTCTTTTTGGTGCTATTGTGAGTGCAATTTTGTTTTTAATGTATTTACTTTTGAGAGAGTGTGAGTGGGGTAGGGGCAGAGAGAAAGAGGATCTGAAGCAGGCTCTGTGCTGACAGCAGATAGCCAAATGTAGGGCTTGAACTCATGAACCATTAGATCATGACCTGAGCTGAAGTCGGATACTCAATTGACTGAGCCACGCAGGTGCCCCGTGAATGCTATTTTAAAAATTTCTGTTTCTAATTTTTTATTGCTAGTATATAGAAATATGATTGACTTTTATATGTTAACCTATTCTGTGACCTTATGAAACTCACTACTTCTAGTAGTTTTTCTGTAGATTACTTGGGATTTTCTACATTAATGTTGTTTGTGAATGAGGACAGTTACTTCTTGCTTTCTGATTTTTTTTTTCTTTTCCCGTTGCCTTATTGCACTAAGCTAGGACTTGCTGTATTTTGTTGATTAGGAGTGGTGAGAATGAATATTCTTGTTCCTGATCTTGGAGGGAAAGCATTTAGTCTTTCACCATGAAGTATGAGGTTAACCATGAGTTTTTCATAAAGGCTCTTTATAGGTTGATGGAAGTTTGCTTCTCTTAGTGGTTTCTTGAGAGTTGTTTGAATCATGAATGGTGTTGAATTGTCACATGTTTTGTCTGTGTCGTTTGATACGACCATGTAGTTTTCCTTTCTTTGTCTGTTAATGTGATGGGTTATATTGATTGATTTTTGAAAGTCTGAATAACCTTGCATTCCCAGGTTTAGTGCCATTTGGCTGTGTGGTGTGTTTTATTCTCATATGTTGCTAGATTTGATTTTCTAAATTTTGTTGGTCATTTTTGCATTTACGTTTATGATGGATTTGGTCTGTAGTTTTCTTGTACTGCTTTTGTCTGATTTTAGTATCAATGTAATGTTTGCCCCCAAGAATGAGTTGGGACGTTTTCCCACCACTTCTGTTTTCTGGAAAAGATCATGTAGAATTGTTGGGGTTTTTTTGTGTGTTTTTTCAGAGTGTTTCAAACTGTAAATTCTGTTTCTTTAATAGATCTAGGACTATTTAGGTTATCTATTTCTTCTTGAGGGAATGTTAGTACTTTGCAGCTTTGAAGGAATTGTTATTTTCATTAAATTGTTGAATTTATGGGCATGTAATTATCTAGGATTCCCTTACTTTCTTTTTTAGCCTCAAGTTTGTAGTAATACCCCTTTTTCATTGCTGATATTGGTAATTGTGTCTTCTTTCTTCTTTGCCAGCATACATAGGGGTTTAATCTGTCTTTTTAAAAGAACCAGCTTTTGATTTACAATTGATTTTTTTTATCTGTTTTTCTCTTTTCAATTTTATGGATTTTTCTGCTATGTGTTAATTCTTTCCTCCTGCTTGCTTTAAATTTTTTTTAATGTTTATTTTTGAGAGAGAGAGAGAGAGAGAGAGAGAGAGCGCACAAGTGAGGGAGGTGTGGAGAGAGAGGAAGACACAGAATCTGAAGTAGCTCCAGGCTCTGAGCTGTCAGCACAGAGCTCCATGCGGGGCTCAAACTCACAAACCGTGAGATCATGACCTGAACCAAAGTCAGTTGCCCCACCAACTGAGCCACCCAGGAGCCCCTTCTCATGCTTGCTTTAGATTTACTTTTTCTCATTTCTTAAGGTAGATACTTATATCGTTTATTTGAGACCTTTTTTTTTAAATTTTTTGAAAGATTTTATTTTTTTAAGTAATCTCTGCACCCAATGTGGGGCTCAAACTCATAACCCTGACTGATATCAAGAGTCGCATACTCTAGTGACTGAGCCAGCCAGGTGCCCCAAGAGACCTTTTTTTTTTTTTTTTTTTTAAAGCTTATTTCTTTATTTTGAGAAAGAGAGAGCTTGCTCACATGCGTGGGCATGCAAGCAGGAGGGGGCAGAGAGAGAGAGGGAGAGAGAGAATCCCAAACAGGCTCTGCGCTGTCAGTACAGAGCCCTATGCGGGGCTTGATCCCACAACTCTGGGATCATGACCTGGGTGGAAATCAAGAGTCAGACACTTAACCGACTGAGCCACCCAGGCCACCCAGAGACCTTTGTATTTTAAGAGAAGCATGTAATGCTATAAATTTCCTTCCAATCACTGTTTTATCTACACCCCACAAATTCTGATACTTTGAATTAAATAAAAATAAAATGCCTAATTTCCCTGGAGTCTTAGTCTTTTGCCCATGATTATTTAGAAATATGTTGTTTAATTTTCAGGTGTTTGAAGAATTTTATCTGTGATCTTTTTGTTACTGACTTCCCGTGTAATTATATCATGGTTAGAAAACATACTTTGAATGATTTCAATTCTTTTAAATTTGTTAAAAAATTTTTTATTAAAACATTTTTTAATGTTTATTTTGAGAGAGAGAGACAGAGCGCGATCAGGGGAGGGGCAGAGAGAGAGGGAGACACAGAATCCGTAGCAGGCTCCAGGCTCTGAGCTGTCAGCACAGAGCCCTATGCAGGGCTCGAACTCACGAGCTGTGAGATCATGACCTGAGCCGAAGTCAGATGCTCAACCGAGCCATCCAAGTGCCCCTAAATTTGTTAAAAATTTTAAATAGCCTAGGATATGGTTTATCTTGGTGAATAACTCACATACAATGAAAAGAACATACTGCTGTTTGATAGTTTTCTATAAATGTCAATTCGATGGAGTTGGTTGATGATGATGTTCAGTTTTTCTGTATCATTGCCAGTACTTTTATGTTTTTTATATCTGTTACTGAGAGAGGAGTGTTGAAGTCTCTGAGCATAGTTGTGGATTTTTCCAATTGTGCTTTCAGTTCTGTTTTTGCATGTATTTTGAGGCTCAATTGTTAGGTTTGTACCTATTTAGAATCATTGAATCTTCTTGGTAAATCGATCCTACCATTTTGTAATGTTCCTCTTTATCTGTGGTAACTTCACTTGTTCTAAGGTCAGAAATCTCTTCTGTCTGACTTATATAGCCACTGCAGTTCATGGTACATCTTTTTCTTTCACTTTACTTTTGACTTGCCTTTATCATTTTTTTTTAATGTTTTTATTTTATTTTTGAGAGAGGGAGAGAGACACACACACAGAGTGTGAGTGGGGGAGGCTAAGAGAGAGAAGGAGACAGAATCTGAAGTAGGCTCTAGGCTCTGAGCTGTCAGTGCAGAGTCTGACTTGGGGCTTGAACTCACAGACTGTGAGATCTTGACCTGAGCCAAAGGGACGCCCAACTGACTGAGCCACCCAGGCACCCCTTGCCTTTATCATTTTTAAAGTGAGTTTCTTTTGATAGCATGTAGTTGGGTCATTTTTTTTTTTTTTAATCCATTCTGACAATCTGGTTTTTTGTTGATAAATTTATTTCAGTATAAGTTGTAGTGTAGTTCTTTATATTAAGTGTAGTTAATTACAACGTGATTATTTACCTTTTAATATGTAAATATAATTGCCAATGCTTGTTAATTTAACATATATAATTACATTAAGTGTAATTATTAATGTGTTTGAATTTATGTCTCCCATTTTATTTTTCTGTTTGTTCCCATCCTTGGATTTCCTATTCTTTTTTCTTTTGGATTCTTTGAATTTTTTTAAGAGTTTATCTACTTAGTTCTTGATTATATCTCTTTGTATAGGTTTTTAGTGGTTTCTCTAGGGATTGCAGTATACATACCATCATACATACACAGTCCATGTAAAATTATCTTTTTTTTTAAATTTTTTTTAATGTTTATTCATTTTTGAGAGAGAGAGACAGAGACAGAGCATGAGTGGGAGAGGACAGAGAAAGAGGGAGACACAGAATCCGAAGCAAGTTCCAGGTTCTGAGCTGTCAGCAAAGAGCCCGATGCGGGGCTCCAACCCACGGACTGTGAGATCATGACCTGAGCCGAAGTCGGTCACTCAACCAAGTGAGCCACCCAGGCGCCCCTAAAATTATCATTTTATTACATCGAGTGGGCCATGTATGTCCCTTTGTCTCCCCACTCATGTGGTATAGTGTCATCCACTTTTGTTGAAAATCCCATCAGACGGTGTTGGGAATTTGGCTTTCAACTGTTGGACACAACTTACAAAACTTAAAAAAAGAATTGTCTGTTACGTGTAAGCCCGGTATTTGCCATATCTGTTGCTGTTCCTTCATTCCTGAAGTTCAGTTGTTATTTCTGTTATTTCACCAGCATCTCAAAGATCCCTCTAGCATTTCTTCTAGAGCAGGACTGCTGTCAGAGAATTTTCTCAGTAATTTTCCATCTAAGAGTTTCTTTATTTTGAAGGAATTTTCATTTGATAGAGAATTCAAGGTTGATAGTTCTTTTCTCTTACCACTTTAAAAGTGCTGTTTCGCTGCCTCTGGCCTCCATGGTTTCTGGGAGAAATCTGCAGTCTTGGAATCATTATTATCTTATGTTTAGCATCTTTTTTATAGCTGCTTTTGAGATATTTTCCCTGTCTCTAATGTTCAGCAGTTTGGTTATCCCATCTGAGGTTCACTGAGCTTTTTGATTTTCAAAGGAGGATGTTTTCAGCCATTGATTGTTCTTTCACTTTTTTTTTTTGGGGGGGGCCCCATACTTCTTTCTCTTTCTTCTGAGATTTTAATGACCCAAATGTTGTATGTTTGTCATTGTCCTGCAGATCCTTGAGGCTCTGTGTGCTTTTGTCTAATTTTTTGTTTTCCTGTTTTTCAGCTTGGAAATTTTCTATTCGTATATCTTTGAATTCACTGATTCTTTCCTCTGTCATTTCCATCATGCTTTGAGTCTTTCCAGTGAATTTTAACCTTAGGTTATTTTTTTTTTCTGGTTCTCATCCTTCCATTTGTTCCTCCTCCTCCTCCTCCTCCTCTTCCTTCTTGTGCTTTTTTTTTTTTTTTTAATCTTTTTCTCTGCAGAGGCTGTCTGTTTGTTTCAAGAGTATTTGACCTTACTTCTTGGAACATGGTTATAAAAAAAAATCTTTGTTCTGTAATTCCAGCATCTGTGTATCTGTATCATCTTGCTTGTCTTTTCACTTGTGAGATAATGGGATTTTCTGGGGTTTTGTATGGCAGTTAATTTTGGATTGTATTAAGGGCAGTTTGACTTGCATGATTCTGGATCATGTTTAGATCTTGTGAAGAATGTTGAATTTTTGTTTCAGCAAGAAATTCACCTGGTTAGGTTCAGCCAAGTTCCAACTAGCATTCTGTAGGCTGTGGTTCTAGAGTCCATTCAGTTTTGGATTGTATTTGTATCTATGCCTGCTAGGGTCCAGTCTGAGACCTGTCCAGTGGAAAGGTCATAGTTTAGTTCTCACACCCATTGGTATGCTGTTAAAGTCAAGTCCATGCATGCCCAGTTCATGTGTGAGCCGAGGAGTACACACACAACTTGATATGCTTTTCACAGGCCGCCTTCTTTTCTGCTGTTTCCCTAGCAGTTTCTGGTGCCTAGGGGACCCTACCTTCCTGGTTGTTTGGCTAGCAAGTTGGGGCTTCACTTTCTACCACTATGTCAGCTTCTGTGGCCAAGCAGCCAGAGGACAGTGGATAAAAGAAATAGGGATTCTCCTCTTCTTACTGGGACTACGGTTTCTCTGTCAAAGGACAGAGTTTGGAGAGCTTTTGGAGCCTGCCTGAGTGCTGCTGCCATTGCCTGGGGATGGAGACTGGAGTGAAAGAAAGCCCAGGAGATTTCCCTCACTCTCTGCTATCCATATGAAACCCCTTCCTGCACCCTAGACCAGACATAGAGGGCTTCTCTGGAGCTTTTTCTTTGTGCATCCTTGTGCAGTTTCAGCTTTGGAGTCCAGGCCAGGAGATACTGGAGAAACAAAGCGGGACACTTGGCTCTGCTCTGGTGGCACTTTGAGTTCTGGTTTCCTTTCTGTCTGCCTGCTGCCATTTCCAGGTCTTCAGATACATTTGTCTAGTGTTTTTAGTTGCATTCTGTGGGGTGGGTGAGGTGTGCTTATTTCATCTTGACCCAGTCCTTAGGATTTCAGAGCAAATCAAAGAATGAGTATCCTATATAGATTTTCTGTTTTCCCCTTAAAACGCAAATATATTAAGAAGATGATGGTCTAACACCTGCCTCTAAGGTTTCTGTTGTAATCATTTTCATTGTATTAAAACTTCTTGAGCTTCACAAGGTGACCGTAAAGGAATTTGTAATGGCCTATTGCTTTTATAACTAAAGATTGATGATACTAAGAATTCAGAATTGACGTGTAATTTCTTCCGAGTAACTTCTTTAGAATATACTGGTGTTTTGTACTTGCATTTAAGTAGACACTAAGTTAGGGTGCCAGGTGGCTCAGTTGGTTAAGCGTCTGATTCTTGATCTCTGCTCAGGTTATGATCTCACAGTTTGTGGGTTCGAACCTCAAGTCTGGCTCTGTGCTGACAGTGAAGCCTGCTTGGGATTGTCTCTCTACGCCCACCCTCCCACCCCTCCTGTGCTTGAGTGCTTGCTGTCTCTCTCCCTCTTTATCTCTCAAAATAAATAGCCTTTTTTTTTTTAAATTGAAAACTTCTTAGTGAAATACTAAAGTGAGTAATGGAGTTTTGAACATCACTCAAATAATTGAAGGAAAGTTCTTTACTTCCAGTAATCTGTCCTCATGGGTTCCTAAAAGGTATGTTTTTAAAAAGCAGATGTTTTAAGCATTTCTATGTTCCTTTGTTCTTTTATTAAAAGAGTATTTTAGAAATTGAACCAAAGCATTTATCTTTGCTTAGCCAAGCATTTATTGAGTTAAAACTGTTTCATTTATTAATTTATTAAAATGTTTAAAATATGTTAATGTCCTTTTATTCTTAAAACTGAGTTTTTCTGATCCAAAAGAAGGGTGTAACTTCATTCTGTGTTTCTGAAATGAAATACAGTTAATATTTTATTTAAAGGTATCAAAACTTCTTTCAGTTAGTTTAATCCCCTCAAAAATGTGCATTAACGTCTGTGCAACATCTTACAGTACTTGTCTGGGATTGGCAGCTGTTTTTAGTTGGTGGAAAAGCAAAAACTGAGAAACAACACAGGTTCTGATTTTTAGGCTTTTTGATAGGCATTTGCTTCAAAACTAGTGTCTTTGTTCTGATTAATAATTTGCTCATAGTGGCTATACAATAAACATCTGTTGAGAGAGTGGAATTAGCTTGGATTATGTTAGACCTAGTTAAAGGCAAAACAGTCCCCCTGAATCTTCACAATTGATACCTTTCTTCAAGGCCCTGGGTGTAGAGAGGATTAATTAGTTAATGTAGAGAAAAAACAAGCACAACTTCCCTTCCCCAAAACATACCTTTTTATAGCTCTCTACATTAGAGACAGTACTGATCATGAGTCATACCTGAACTTTTGTCCTAACTCTGGGACTTTCTCTTCTTTCCATGAATTCTTTTTTCTTTCTCTGTTGTGGTAAACGAGATCCATGAACTCTACCCTCTTAACAAATTCTTAAGTGTACAGTACAATACTGTTAACTATACATACAATGGCGTATAGCAGATCTCCAGAACGTATTCACCTTGGGTAACTGAAACTTTATACCTGTTCATCGCAACTCTCTATTTCTCCCCTTCCAGCTTCTAACAGCTACAGTTCTATTTTCTGCTTCTCTGAGTTTGACTGTATTAGATACCACATATAAGTGGGATCTTGCAGTATTTGTCCTTCTGTGACTGACTGATTTTATTTAGCATTGTGCCTTTTTTTTTTTTTAATTTTTTTTTTTTCAACGTTTTTATTTATTTTTGGGACAGAGAGAGACAGAGCATGGACAGGGGAGGGGCAGAGAGAGAGGGAGACACAGAATCGGAAACAGGCTCCAGGCTCTGAACCATCAGCCCAGAGCCCGACGCGGGGCTCGAACTCACGGACCGCGAGATCGTGACCTGGCTGAAGTCGGACGCTTAACCGACTGCGCCACCCAGGCGCCCCTAGCATTGTGCCTTTAAGGTTCATTTATGTTGTTACATAAGTTAGGTTTTCCTTTTTTTTTTTTTTTTTTTATGGCTGAATAGTCTTCCATTGAATGTATGTACCACATTTTGTTTATACATTTATCCATCCACGAACCTTTGGTTGTTTTTATATCTTGGCAATTGTGAATAATCCTGCAATGACATGGGAGTACAAATATCTCTTCAAGATCCTGATTCAATTTTTTTAAATAAATACCCAGAAGTGGCATTGCTGGATCATAAAAGAGTTCAGTTTTTAATTTTTTGAGGATGCTCCATACTGTTTTCCGTAGTAACTACACCATTTTACATTCCCACCAACAGTATATGTGGACTCCAATTCTCCCAATTCCTCCACATCTCACCAACATTTGTTAACGTGTTGTGTTTTCTTTTTGTTATTATTATGGTCATCCTCACATGTATGAGATGGTATCTCATTGTGGTTCTGTTCTCTTGATCTGTATGTCTGTGTCTATGTCAGTACCATACTGTTTTCATTATTGTAGCTTCATAATATATTTTGAAATCAGGAAGTGTGATGCCTTTAGCTTTGTTCTTTTTACTCAAGGTTGTTTTTGGCTATTCAGGTCCTTTGTAGTTCTTTATGAATTTTAGGATTGTTTTTTCTATTTCTGAAAAAAATACCTTTGAGATGTTGATAGGAATTGAGTTGATCACTTTTGTTAATCACTTTTGGGTAGTGACATCTTAACAATATTAAGGCTTCCATTGCATGAACACAAGATGATTTTCCATTTATTTGTGTCCTCTTTAATTTCTTTCAGCAGTGTGTTACAGTTTTAAGTGTACAGATCTTTCACTTCCTTGGTTAAATTTATTCCTAAGTATTTTATTCTTCGTGATGCTATTGTAAGTGGGATTATTTGCTTAGTTTCCTTTTTGGATAGTATAGTTTGTTGTTAGTATACAGAAATGCAACTAATTTTTTTTTTATTTTTTAAAATTGGTTTTTACTTACTTTAGAGAAAATGAGAGACAGAGCATAAGCAGGGGAGGGTCAGAGAGAGAGGGAGACACAGAATCTGAAGCAGGTTTCAGGTTCTGAGCTGTCTGCACAGAGCCTGACACAGGGCTAGAACCTGTTAACCATGAGATCATGACTTGAGCCAAAGTTGGACATTTAACCAACTGAGCCACCCAAGCATCCCGAGATGCAGCTAATTTTGGCATATTGATTTTTGTATCCTATAACTCTGAATTAAATCTGTCAGGGTTTTTTTCTAATTTTTGTGTCTTTTTTTTTAAAGTTTATTTATTTTGAGAGAGAGAGAGAGAGAACAAGAGCACAAGCAGAAGAGGGGCAGAGAGAGAGGGAGATAGGGGATCCCAAGTAGTCTCCGCACTGTCAGCACACAGCCCAATGTGGGACTTGAACTCATGAACTGT
Organism: Prionailurus bengalensis; assembly: GCF_016509475.1. Lineage (NCBI taxonomy): Eukaryota > Metazoa > Chordata > Mammalia > Carnivora > Felidae > Prionailurus > Prionailurus bengalensis. Next base: position 10,123,444 of record NC_057347.1, read on the forward strand.
GAGATCATGACCTGAGCCGAAATCAAGAGTCAGATGCTTAACTGACTGAGCCACCCAGGCACCCCAGGGTTTTCTACATGTAACATTAAGTCATCTGCAAATAGAGGTATTTAACTTCATTCTTTTCAATTTGGAGGCCCTTTGTTTTCCCCCTATCCCAATAACCTTGGTTAGATTTCTAATACTATGTTGAATAGAGGTGTGAAAAGTGGGCGTCCTGACTGCCTTGTTGCTGATATTAGAGGAGAAGCTTTCAGTTTTCCACAATTGAGTATGATATTAGCTGTGAATTTTTCATGTGTGGCCTTTATTATGTTGAGATCATTTCCTTTTTTTTTTGTTCCTAGTGTGTTGAAACTTTTAAATCATGGAAGTGTTGAATTTTGTTAAATGCTTCTTCTGCATCTATTGAGTAGGTCATATGATGTTTATCCTTCAGTTTGTTGAAGTGGTGTATCACTAGAATTGATTTCTATATGTTGAACTGTCCTTGTACTCCAGGGATGAATTCCACTTGGTCATAGTGTGTGATGCTTTAATGTACTGTTGAATTCTGTTTGCTAGTATTTTGTTGAGGGTTTTTGCATTTATGTTCATCAGGGATATCGTTCTGCAGTTTTCTTATGGTGTCTTTGGTTTTGGTATTAGGGTAATGCTGACCTTATAAAATGAGTTTGGAAATGTTCTTTCTTTTTTAATTTGTTTGGGATGAGTTTGAAAAGGATTAGTGTTAGTTCTTTCTCTTTTTTTTTTATTTTTATTTTTAACATTTATTTATTTTTGAGACAGAGAGAGACAGAGCATGAACGGGGGAGGGTCAGAGAGAGGGAGACACAGAATCTGAAACAGGCTCCAGGCTCTGAGCTGTCAGCACAGAGCCTGATGCGGGGCTCGAACTCACAGACTGCGAGATCATGACCTGAGCCCAAGTCGGCCACTTAACCGACTGAGCCACCCAGGCGCCCCGGATTAGTGTTACTTCTTTAAATGTTTGGTAGAATTCACCAGTGAAGCCATCTTTTCCTGGGATTTTCTTTGTTGGAAGAGTTTTGGTTACTGATTTAGTCTCCTCACAAATTATAGATGTGTTCAATTTCTGTTTCTTGATGATTCAGTGTTAGTAGGTTGTATATTTCTAGAAGTTTACCTGTGTCTTCGAGATTGTTGGCATATATCTAGTTTGTTGGTATATAATTGTTCATAATAGTGTCTTAAAACTTTCATCTCTGTGGCATCAGTTGTTATATCTCCTTTTTTATTTTATTTATTTGAGTTGTCTTTTTATTTTGGTCTGCTAAAAGTTGGTCAATTTGGTTGATCTTTTTAAAAAACCAACTCTTTGGGGCACCTGGGTGGCTCAGTCGGTTAAGCATCCTAGCTTCTGCTCGGGTCGTGATCTCACAGTTTGCGAGTTTGAGCCCCACGTCGGGCTCTGTGCCGGCAGCTGGAGCCTGGAGCCTGCTTTAGATACTGTGTCTCCCTCTCTCTCTCTGCCACTCTTGTGCTCATGCTCTGTCTCTGTCTCTCAATAATAAATAGATGTTTAAAAAATTTTTTTAATAAAAGAATTTAAAAACAACTCTTTTCTTGATTTTTCTGTTGTTTATCTATTCTGTATTTTGCTTATTTTTGCTCTGTTATTCCTTCCTTCCTTCTAACTTTGGGCTTAATTTGTTATTTCTAGTTTCTTCTGTGAAGCTCTGTAAAGATGTTCTTTGACATCTTTCTACTTTCTTAATGTAAGCATTTATAGCTATAAATGTCCCTCTGGATACTGGTTTTACTGCATCCCATTTTAGTATGTTGTGTTTTCATTTGTCTCAGGATTTTTTTTTTTTTTTAAAGTAGGCTACATGCCCAGTGTGAGGCTTGAACTCACCATCCCAACTTCAAAAGTTGCATGCTCTACTGACTGAGTCAGCCAGGTACCCCTGTCTCCAGATATTTTTTAAATTTCCTGATGTATTTTTCAACTCATTCATTGTTCAAGAGTATATATTGTTTAATTTCCACATATTTCTGAATTTTCCAGTTTTCTTTTTGCTTTTGATTTCTGGGTTTATTCCATTGCTGTTGGAAAAGATACTTGTTGTGATTTCTGTCTTAAATCTAAAACCTGTTTTTGACTTAACATGTAATCTGTCCTAGAGAATGATCTGAATGTGTTAAGAGGGTGTATTCCCTTCTGCTGCTCTAAGGTGGAATGTTCTGTGTATGTCTGTTAGGTCCTTTTGGTCGGTGGTGGTGTTTGAGTCCTCTGTTTCCTTCCAGTGTTCTGTCTGGATATTCTGTATCTATTTTTGAAAATGTGGTATTGCCATCTTCTATTATTGTATTAGTGTTTATTTCTTCCTTCACTTCTGTCAGTGGTTGATTTAATATTTAGATGCTCTGATGTTAGGTACATCAGAATAAATACAGAGATGTGTTTATAATTGTTATATCTTCTAGGTGGATTGACCCTTTTATCATTGTCTCTTATGACAGTTTTTGACATAAAGTCTATTTTTGTCTGATATAAGGTTAGTCCCCTTCCTCCTGCTGTCTCTGGTTACTATTTGCATGGAGTATCTTTTCTGTCCCTTCACTTTGAGCCTATGTGTGCCCTTAAATCTAAAGTGAGTCTCTTGGGGTGCCTGGGTGACTTAGTCGGTAAAGCGTCTGACTTCAGCCCAGGTCATGATCTCATGAACCGTGAGCTCGAGCACCCCTTCGGGTTCTGTACTCACAGCTCAGAGCCAAGAGTCTGCTTTGGTTCTGTCTCCCTCTTTTTGCCCCTCCCCTGCTCATGCTCTGTCTCTCTGTCTGTCTCTCTCTCTCTCAAAACTAAAATTTAAAGTGAGTCTCTTGTATGCAGCATGTAGTGGGATCTTTATTATTTAAAAAAAAATTCAGCCTTTGTCTTTGGGGAATTTAATCCATGTACATTTAAAGTAATTATTGATAGGGTAGGATTTACTGTTGCCATTTTGTCTTGTTTTTGTGAGTGGCTTTTAGGTTTTTTCCCTCTTTTCATTTCTTGCTGTCTTCCTTTGTGTTTCCTTGTTTTTATGTAGTGACACACTTAAGATTTCTTTCTCATTCTTTTGCATATCTTCTGTAGATATTTTTATTGTGGTCACCATAGGACTTACATAAAAGATCTTATAGCAATCTATTTTAAGCTGATAACAACTTCAATCACATACAAAAACTGTTTTTGCTTCTCCCTGCCCCCCCCACCCCAGCACTTTCTTAACTCAAATAAGTCATTTAAAATTTTTGTACATAAGGTTTTTTTTTTCCTGTAAAAATAGGAATAATAATCTATTGTTAAAAAAAATTATTCTGTTAACCCAGGGGTTCTCAAAGTATGGTTTGCACACCCATAGAGTCCCTGAGAATTTTTCAACAGGTTGCATGTAGTCCAAACTGTTTCCACAGTAATTCTGAGATGTTATTTGTCTTTTTCACTGTGTTGACCTTTGTAGTGATGGTGCAAAGGCAATTGTGGGAAAACCTGCTGGCCTTGGGCCAGATTGTACAAATCGTCATTTTGTGCTGCTACATACTCCCAATAAAACTAAGTGCCGCTTTTACTGAAAGATGTCTTTGGGGAAGTAGATAATTAACTTTATTAAATCTAAACTCTTGGGTGCATGTATTTTTTAAGATGTAAATGTTTTTATTTTATTTTTAAGTTTTTAAAGTCCAGTTCGTTAACTTACAGTGTAGTATTAGTTTCAGGTGTGCACTTCTGTACAAAACCTAGAGCCCATCGCAACATGGGTGTATGGCTTTGTTTTTGTGAGCTCAATTAGCTGCTTATTTAATGGAATATCATTTTTACTCCAAAGAATGACTACGGTTACAGACTTGGGTATTTGCCAGATATTTTCTTAGAAATGAATGAATTAAGCTTGACATTTCACGGAAAACAGCTGACAGTATTTGCCCGTGGGTAAAGTTTGAGCTTTTCAATGAAAATTAGAATTTTGGAAAACTCGTATTCACCACCCTATGCTTTGACAGCTTTAAAGAGTGTTCTGATAAGATGTTTGTGATATTAATGATGTGATTTCTTTTTTTATACTATATGATGCAGGGCATCAACATTTGGAAGGTCTACATAAGTCAGTGAACCAATATTTTCCAAAATATTCCAAAAAATTTATGTCGGGGCACCTGGGTGGCTCAGTTGGCTAAGCATCCAACTTAATCTTGACTTAGGCTCGTATCATGATCTCACGGTTTGTGAGATTGAGCCCCGCCCACATTGGGCTCTGTGCTGACAGTGTGGAGCCTGCTTGGGATTCTCTGTCTCCCTCTCTCTCTGCCCCTGCCCTGCTCTCTCGCTCTCTCTCAAAAATTAATAAATATTTAAAAATTTTAAAAATAGGTATATATGATGTAATAAAATCATGAGTAAAAGGTCTCCTAACATGGGAGATACACCATTGGATTTTAATATAACAGACAAGTTCACTGATAGGGTTTGCACTTCTACCATTCTAACTTACCGTTAAGAAACTACCACTGTCACATTTGGGTGTAGTATCAAAGAAGAATTTATCCACAGTGATCTCAAACAGCCATTAAAATACTCCTTTTCCCATCTCTGCCTATCTGAGGCAAGAGTTTCTTAATGTAGGTAAAAGGAAACCCATTCCTCTATTCACAATACTTGTGACACCAAACATGTGGGCTTTCCACACCAAGCGCTTCTCCAGTTCTCTCTGTGGTCAGTAACTGGGGGTCCTACTGTTCAATTCGTTCTGGCCATAACTACCCAGAGTTAGGGCAGACCTCACAGGTTAAGGGCACTGTTCCACAAGATTGCCTCCCACTTCAGATGCCAGTCGCAAGTCCCAAGTACATTTGTCACCTGTACTTCTGGCCAACCAGCTATAAATCTGGGATTTCCACAGCCTCTCCTCAGGTTCTGTAATCTCTTATGATAGCTCACAGAACTTTGGGAAACATTTTATTTACATTTACTGATTTATTTTAAAGTACATCAAGGGGTGCCTGGGTGGCTCGGTTGGTTAGGCGTCTGACCTTTGGTTTCAGCTCAGGTCATGATCTCATGGTTTGTGAGTTTGAGCCCCACGTTGGGCTCCAGGCTGACAGCATGGAGCCTGCCTGGGATTCTTTCTCTCCCTCTCTCTCTCTACCCCTCCCCTGCTTGCTCTCTCTGTCTCTCTCTCAAAATAAATAAACTTAACAAATAATAATAAAGTACATCATAAAGCATGCAAACGAACCACCAAACGAAGAGGTGTATAGGGCAAGGTCAAGAAGATCCCAAGTACAAAGCCTTTGTCTCTGAGGGGTTGGGGGTGTGCCACCCTCCCAGCACATAGATGCATTCACCAACCTGGAAGCTCTGAACCACTTCATTTAGGGTTTTCATGGTTCTACAACATGGGCATAATTGATTAAATTATTGGCCATTGGTGATTAACTTGATGATCCCCAGCCCCTCTACCCTCCCTGGAGGTTGGGGAGTGGGGCTGAAAATTATAGTTCTGTAATCACACAGTTTGTTCCTCTGGCAACCTGCCCCATTCTGCAAGTCACCTCATTACCATAAACACTCCTGTGGTTGAAAGGGGCTCATTATGAATAACAAAATATGCTCCTCTCACCCCTGCTGCTTAGGAAATTCTAGGGGTTGCTTTTAGAAGCTGTGTGCCAGAACCAGAATGAACAGTGTGTGTGTACACGCACCAGCACATTAGAATATACTTCAGCCAACACAGAATAGTACGGCAGATTGAATGCCAAGGCAGATCATGAAAGTCCAGCAGTTTGCTATCAGGACAAAGAGCGTTGCAAAATGTAAAACAAAGCCCATTTCTCACTAATTTTTTCAGTTTGGAAAATCTTTTTTTTTTTTTTTTTTCCACATAAAAAATACTGTTTATGTTAACTTACAACAGATTTAATATTGTTAATTTTAACCGAATCAATAATTTTCTTATTTTTTATTTCTCATATGTTAATACCTGTAGATAAAACATTAACAAAAGCTCTTTAGGTTCTTCAATTTAACTTAAGGTTGCAAAGAAGTCCTGAGACTAAAAAGTTTGAGATCTGTTGTTTTAACCTTCTAGGGTTGTTGAAAGTCGAACGAAGGTATTCATAAACCTGAAATCATTTTGTAAAATATTTTAAGTGCAGGTTTATAAATAATTTTGCAGTTCCTGCTGTTAACATTGCTGAGCAAGTCCTTTACGTTGAGATTTTGGAGAAGAGACATGGAAAGAGGACATGCATAAATAATTGCTGTTAAGGAGCAGTTGGTTAGTTTAGAGGAGGAATAGGGGGCGGAATTCAGGCGTAACTTCTCTGTTCCACAAACCAAACGGTGAAGAAGCAACATTGTTTTCTCCCGTACATATTTTTTTATGTATTTATATTTGTAATAAATGTGGATGTATTTGTGTGTGTGCACGCACACGCTTGGGCATACAGCAAACAGCCCCGCTGTTCATGATTGTAGCCCGTTACTGGTCCAAGTGTGCTTTGAATTTTGAAGTTGTCCCCTTCTTCCCTTGCAGGCATAGAACAAGATGCAGTGAATACTTTTACCAAATACATATCTCCAGATGCTGCTAAACCAATACCGATTACAGAAGCAATGAGAAATGACATCATAGGTAAGCAGTGCTTGAAGCTATGGCAAATAAAAAAAAAAATAATGCCTGTTTTTGGTTATTACTTAAGAGACTCTTTTATGAAAATGGAAGTCAACATATCCCTTCTTAGTCTGTGTTCAGCGTACTTTAGTATATCAACTGTAGCTCACTTAAAAATTTTCTCTTCGTATGGCAGATGTAAATTCTTAGACTTTGGCTCAAATAACAGCAGCAGCAAAAACAGTAGTGGCACTCAAAGATGTTGAATTCTTACTGTGTCCCAGACAGCATTATAGGCACTTTCTGTGGATAAACTCTAACCTTCTAAAAACCTGTAATATAAATACAGTTATTATTTTATAAATGAGAAATCTGAAGCACAAAGAGGGGATTTAATTATTTGTCCAAGATAACACACCTCAGACATAGCAGACTCAGGATTTGAAAACAGACCGCTACAGGGGCACCTGGGTGGCTCAGTCAGTTAACTGTCTGACTTCAGCTCAGGTCATGATCTCGTGGTCGGTGGGTTTGAGCCCTGTGTCAGGCCCTTGTGCTGACAGCTCAGAGCCTGGAGCCTGCTTCAGATTCTGTGTCTCCCTCTCTCTCTGCCCCTCTCCTGCTCATGCTGTCTCTCTCTCAAAAATAAAAACATTAAAAAAAGAAAAGGCGAGAAAATAGACCACTACACGTTGACTGGTATGCTATTTGGCAATGTTTTTCATACTGTAAATTCAGACTAGTCTCCTCTTATGACCACACCTTCCTGCCAAAAAAAGACTAGAATAGAAAAATGAAAGTGCTTCACAGTAGTAAGGGCAAACCTCATTTCAGGAAATTGTTTTCATCATATGTTTATGTATGTATGTATATACTATGTCATGTAAACCTATTTCTCTGTAGGTCATAGTAAAAAAAAAAAAAAAAAAAAAGAAAGTTTTTACTCTGTTGTATAAGAAGGACCTTAGAGGCACCTGTAATCACAGATGAAAGTGATTTGTTTATTCACTAAACAAATATTTATTATGTTCCCATCAAGTCCTGGTACTGAGTTTTATATTTTTATTGCAGAAACTTGATATTTTTGATTTATGAAATATAGCATGTTATTCTTCTAGCAGATTCTTCCCAGCATGGGGCTCTTTCAGTCTTTATCACAGATACTTTGCATTCATTCATTATTGGAGACAGCAAAACCTTTTCCTGTCTAAACTGTAGTTCTTAATTTGGCCCACCATACTTCCCAGTGAACAACTGTTGACTATTTTAGGGCTTGTCAGATGTTGGCCCCATTGTTTTCCTTTTGTTTCTCCCACACAGATAGACTCTTATACAGGTCTTGAGGCTGTTGATTGTCCCCATTTGCTTGTATTTTGGGTTTTCACCCAGTTTTGTTGCAAATGTTGTCTTTGGAATTTGGCCTTTCTATGCAGTTCCTCTATTTTTATGTGGGAATTTGTTACAACCATTTTCCACACTTCTCTAGACCAGCATTTCCTCTGCAACAGGACAACTGGGGTGTGCTAACTGATTAGAATTTGGCTATTTGAGATATTGATTGGCTAGTGATTCCTTTGGGGATTTGTTTGTGCCAGTGAATAACCAAACTATGCAGGGGTAGGGGAGAAAAGGGGGGGGTGGGTTTCAAGTAAAATATTTAAAAATGAAATATCACTTCAATTATTTTCTTTCCTTTTCTTTATCAAAGTAATGATATAATCCCGTGAGGGGAAAAAAAATCTTTTGAAGTATAAGTTGGTAACATTTAGTGATCAAGAGATCTGAGAAAGTTAAAATGTTAATTACCTATGTTTTTAGACCGTTTTTCTTCTTTGAACCTCATTCTTCTGAATCCTACCCCGTTTTCTTCTCTTTCAGTTAGAATATGCTTTTTTTTCTTTTTAATGTTTATTTATTTTTGAGAGAGAGAGAGCACAAGCAACAGAGGGGCAGAGAGAGAGGGAGACACTAAATCCAAAGCAGGCTCCAGGCTCCGAGCTGTCAGCACAGAGCCCGGTGCGGAGTCGAACTCTGAGCCATGAGATCATGACCTGAGCTGAAGTCAGATGCTCAACCAACTGAGGCACCCAGCCGCCCCTGGAATACTCTACACAGCTCTACTTAAAGTACATTACAGTTGGAAGAAGTCTGTACTTAAGCTGTTATTGTGTATCCCACCTGCCTAGTTTGGTTGTAAATGTTATCCATGGGTTTCTGGTATTGCTGGCTCATTACTCCCTGTTTATATGGGGACTCAGAATAACCCAAAAACTGTGCTTCCACTGCTTCCTTCATCTTCTGCAAATCCTTGAAGTGGTAGAATTTTAAAGATATTTTGAAGGTATAGCTGATAGAATTTACTGATGGTTTGAAGTTGAATAGTGTGAGAGGGGAAAAAGGCATTAAGCATGACTTCATGTTTGTTTGTTTGTTTTTCAAATCTGAATAATGGGGCACCTGGGTGGCCATCAGTTGAATGTAAGACTCTTGATTTCAGCTCATGCCAAGATCCCAGGGTCATGGGATCAAGCTTTGCTTCGGGCTCCGTACTGGGCTTGGAACCTGCTTGAGATTCTCTGTCCCTTTCCCTCTGCCTCTCTCCCCCTGCTCGCTGGCTCATACGCTGTCACTCTCTCAAATAAACAAACAAACCTGAATAAGAGAGTGGAGTTATCATTTATAAACTTGAAAAAAAAATGTTTTTAACGTTTATTTAGTATTGAGAGACAGAGCACGAGCAGAGGAGGAGCATAGAGAGAGGGAGACACAGAATCCGAAGCAGGCTCCAGGCTCCGAGCTGTCAGCAAAGAGCCCGACATGGGGCTTGAACTCATGAACTGTGAGATCACGACCTGAGCCGAAGTCGGTCGCTTAACCGACTGAGCCACCCAGGTGCCCCTGGAGTTGCCATTTATAAGATGAGGAAGACTGTGAGGGTAATGGCTTATGGGGAAAATCAGGAGTTTGGGTGTTCACTAAATGGTGAATGTCAAGTATGCAGCTGGATATCTGCACTAGGAGTTCGTGAAAGAGGTGTAGGTTGAAGATACATGTTTAGAAGTCATCAGCATATAGGTGGTTTAGAGCCACGGATAACATTACCCTCAGTGTAAGTATGATGAGTGAAGACAAAGAAGTCTTAAGCACCCAGTTCTGAGGCAGGCCTGATATTTACAAGTCTGGCAGGTGAGGAAGAACTAGCAGAAACTCAAGAGTAACAGCTAGTAAAGTAGGCCCCGCTTTATCAACTCTGTCTCAGGACAGTAGTTCTTTTCTGGAAGCCAAGTGAAAAAACGTTTCTGGGGGTAAGGGAGTGATCGAAGGTGTGTTAAATCCTGCTGAGAGGTTAAGTAAGATGAGTACCAGGAATGGAATGGACTTGCCAACCCTGTGGACAACTGGCCCACTGGTTATCTTAATTTCAGGGTACCAGTGGAGACGAAAACTTCATCAGAGGAGTCTTAGAATAGGAGGCGGAGTGGAGACAGCAAGTATGAGCAACTCTTTGAGGCATCTTGCTCCAGGGATAAACTGGAAGGGGATGTTAAGTCAAGGGCCAGTGGGTTTTGTTTTTGTGGTGATGCGTTATATGCATATAAGGTATAGCATACAAGCAAGTTCATATGTGTAACATACAGACAGACTGTATGTAGCTGGTGAATATGAGGCAGCAGCAAAGAAGCGATGCAGGAGACCGAGGGGACAGTTGCTGTAAGAAAGAAGTCTTGAGGCAAGAGGAAGGGGTCCGGTGCTCAAATGCAGAATGTGTGGGTAGAGGTGCAGGTGAGTTGGTAGATGTGGTGGCAGGAGATGGAAATAATTTTCTGACTGCTTCTATTTTCTTAATGAAGTAGGAAGCAGAGTAATCAGCAAAGAGAATTCGAAGATGTATATATCATTTTTAAAGAGAGAGAAGAAGATGTGTTGTGTGTTGTCCGGTAGAGTATGAGAGAAAATGGCCCAGGAGACTGTAGTATGATCCTTGGGTTCCATTGAGGTCGTGCTAAGGTCATGAACTTAAAGTGAAACCAGCCATCGTGGGCGGGAGGGTTTCAGCCATGTTTGATAGCTGGCTAACCAACGGGCTTACCCGCTTGCTGCAGTTGAGTTAGGTAATTCCTAATTTTAGCACACTTTGTGTTTCTTCCAAATAACATTTTGCTAAACTTTTTACAGATAAACCTTCTTACAAATCCATAACTCTTTAGGTTGCAGTCTTAGAAATAGAATTGCTGATTGAAAGGGCATGTTTATTTTTAAAGCTTATGCTAGAAACTACCAGAATGCCCTCCGGAAAATTATATACCACTATTTTCCCACAAATGCTAGTGTCTGTTTTCCCATGCCCTTGCTCAAACAAGGCAGTGTAGTGTTACACAATTAAACATATGCATTGTTGTAACAGTTTTGTGCCAATTTGCTAGACAAAAGGTGGGGTGCCTCGTTATTCTAATTTGTACTTATATTTATTTGATTACCAGCGAGCATGCATATCTTTGCATATTGGCCATTTTATAATTTGTTCTTTAAAAAAAAAAAAAAGTTTTGGTTTTTTTCCATTGATCTCTGTACCCAGCATGGGGTTTGAACTCATAACCCCGAGATCAAGAGTAGCATGCTCTTCTAACTGAGCCAACCAGGCGCCCCTATATTTGTTCTTTTGTAAACTGTCTTTTCATGTCCTTGGCTCATTTTTCTTCCAGGACATTTCTTACTAGTTTGTAGGAGCTCTTGAATAATCTGTCACATACAAAGTAAATTGTCATTCACGCTGTGAATTTTTTGCACCAGTTGTTTTATTTTGTTTCGGAGGTGTTCTCGTGTATAAAAATTAATTTTATGTTGTTAAATCTTTTGATTTCTACTTTTGTGTATATGCTTAGAAAGACCTTCCCTACCTCAAGATTAGCCGTGCACCTGTATTTTTCTTAGCTCTATTTAAAACCTTCTGATTCATATGCCTCTACCTTTATTCCTCTGATTCCCAAAGGTGTATAGTTCAGATTTAGTAGAAATTTATTTACCATTTCTTTTACAGCAAAGATTTGTGGAGAAGATGGACAGGTGGACCCCAACTGTTTTGTTGTGGCACAGTCCATAGTCTTTAGTGCAATGGAGCAAGAGTAAGTTAATTACATACTTTCCCATTTGCATTTTCGGGATCTGGGTTCACTCAACTAAAAACAAATGGTCTCTGAGGACTTAAGTGTTTTGAATGTTTACAGGATCGTATAAGCATACTCCTGCTCTAAGACTACTTTGGTTAATGGTGTCTTTTAAATATAAATTATGTGAACTCTTAAAAATAATAAAACCCGTGTTCATTTTTAATGTTAATATTTCCCAGGTTAAAAGAATTTGTTTTTAATTCTGAAGTCATTTGGGGGTGATGTGGGTGTAGTGTGACTGTTACAATTGGTTTCTGTTCAAACAATGCACGTGTGCAGGTGGATATCCTAATTTGTTAGTGCATGCTTTAGGCTTAATGGATGCTGTTACTACTAAATCCACATAGATTTGTTGAAACGGCCTCCAAAGTTTTGTTTTGTTTTGTTTTGTTTTGTTTTAGATTAATTACTGCTGCATGCCCTTAAAAAAAAAAAAATCTACATATTGATTCATTTAGCATTTCTGAAAAGGGTGCTCTGTGCAAGGCACAGTTAGATACAATGCCTGCTTTGAAGAAAATTAGAGCCTAATGAGAGAAATAGGGCATGATCTTTGGTTACCGTAATAGGAGGTAGCATGTGTCACAGAGGAAAACTACAAAGCCACCAAGAGCGGGGAGAGATTATTTCCAGGTGTAAGAACCAGGAACGACACCAGGGGAAGGGAGGTAGTGTTGACCTAGGCTTTTAAGATACAACAGGCACAGAATGGAAAGAGTGTATTTTTCCCAGTTAAGCTCTTTCCTTCATCGTTCCCTCAAATTTTCCCTTCTTGTCCATGTGCAGGCACTTTAGTGAGTTTCTGCGAAGCCACCATTTCTGTAAATACCAGATTGAAGTGCTGACCAGTGGAACTGTTTACCTGGCTGACATTCTCTTCTGTGAGTCAGCCCTCTTTTATTTCTCTGAGGTAAAGTCTGCATTTCCTTTCACACTCTGTTAGAGCATTCCAGCCTCTGAACTAGAAATGCTGGGGCCCCCTCTGTAGAAAATAACACGGAAGAGCCAAGTAATGACTTGACTCAAAAAGATCAATTGGAATGACACAGTACTATTTTAAGCTGTATCTAATGGCAAGGGTACTTTGATGGCGTGTTAGAGTAGAGAATGTGAAAATTCAGTGTAAGATAACTCTAATTTTGAAAAACTTATTAAACATCTGCTTATAAGAGAATGCATATTTTTGATTATTTGGAGCTGTTTTAAAAAACCACAGTTTTGATACATGATTCCAATGCACACATATTTGCAGACCAGACTTCAGAAGAGAGAAAGAAAGGTAGCAAACTTTTTCCTACTATCGTCCCTTTTACTTCAGCCACTGGATAGGATTTCTCGAGCAATGAATATATTAATCTCTTTGAGGCATACAGTTTAGTGTAATGGTATTTGTTCAGCTTCAGCAAATGAAATGCTTTTGCTGCAAAGCAAATGAGTATTCAGTAGAGATGAGAGGATTTCCAGGCTCACAAAGCGTAACTTGGATACGCTTGACTCTGCCTCTCCCAAGAATAGAGCCCGTTCAGTTGATCTGCTTTCTCACTCCCTCGTTTGCCATCAGCCTAAGTCCAGCATTTGTTCCCGTTACTCTGGCTGCGTGGAGTGATGGAAATGATCAGGTATAAAAGATTTGGTCTGGTTAGTTTACTCTGTGTATGTTTGCCAGCGAGGGACCACTAATCATCTTTACCGTGATTTTTATTCCAGTTCACTTAAGTTTGTATCCGGCAGTGTGGTTGTTTTGTTGTTAGTTTTTGTATTTTCTCCCTACAAGAATGGCTTTATGCTTTTCAATCTCAAATAACTGTAAGTTGTTGACTGGCATTAACTGAACAAATGGATCTGTTTTTGTGTTGTGTTTGTTTTGTGTGTGTGTGTGTGTGTGTGCGCGCGCGTGTGTGTGTCCTGTATTTTAATGGTTGGACTTAGAGATTAGAGATGGGGAGAGAAATCTGTTTATGGTCTTTTTTTCTTCTTTTGTATTTTTCCTTCCTAGTACATGGAGAAAGAGGATGCAGTGAATATCTTACAGTTCTGGTTGGCAGCAGATAACTTCCAGTCTCAGCTGGCTGCCAAGAAGGGCCAGTATGATGGACAGGAGGCACAGAATGATGCCATGATTTTATATGACAAGTGAGTTTTGTTGATGTATTCAGCGTTTGGCAAGTGTTTGTTATTTGATAGGTACTTCGGAAATAAAGATGAATAGATTCAGTTCTTGCTGTCAAGGAGCTCACAGGAAGTAGCAGAAAAGCTACGTTTCATATGGTGTGTATAGTTTTAGGACTGTTAGAACAAAGGTCTTGGGGGAATAGGAGGTCTGTGTGTGGCAAGAAGGTTGATGGTGGTGGAGTTCAGGGAGGGTTTCACAAGAGAAAGATGAGAATTGGATCCTGAAGAACGAATTGAAATTTGCTAGCCAGAGAAGGCAGGAAAGAACATTCTAGGCAGAGGGATTGGCACAAGCAAAGTCAGAGAAACTTAGGGGAATGTGGCACTTTCAGGAAACTTGAGTTTGGGTAAGTAAAACTTGGGTAGGGAATATAAGCAGAAGATGGGGGCACCTGGGTGGCTCAGTTGGTTAAGTGTCCGGCTCCTGATTTCGGCCTGGGGCACGATCTCACAGTCAGATGATTGAGGCCCGCATCGGGCTCTGCAATAGGCATGGAGCCTGCTTGAGAGTCCCTCTCTCCCCTTCCTTCTGCCCGGTCCGCACGCACGCGCATATGCACACGCTCTCTCTCCCCTCTCTAAAAAATAAGAAGGAAGATGAAACTAACTGGGATATATTGAAAAGGGTCTTGACTCTCTATAGGCAGATCATATTTTGTGGTGCAGATCTGCTCAGCCTGGTTCATACTCAGTGAATAATAGTTTTTCACTTGTCTTCACTGCCAATGAGAGGATGGCAAAATCTTACAGTGAACAGACTGAGAACATTTGGTCAGTTAAATGATAAGGCTGTGGCCAGCGCCCGTACGCTGTTCATTTAATTTTCCATATTCTGTAAAGAAAAGTAATATGCTATTTGTATCCACAAGCAACTGCTAAGAGGGATAACTTGATGGTAGAGGAGAATCCATGGACTGTCAGGGTTGGGAGAGAGCCAAGTGCATCTAGGTCAGTGATTCTTAAACATTGCTCTGCAAGTTCATGCTGGGCTGTCTGTGTGAAAATCACCTGGGGGCTTGTTAAAAATAGGTTTCCAGTCCTCTCTGAGAGATTCTGATTCAGCATGTTTGAGGTATGACCCAGGAATCTTTATTTTTAGAATATTCCCCAGATGATGCTGATGAATAGCCAGATTAGGGATCTAGTCCGATTTTCCCATTTTGCAGATGAGAAATGAAGGCCCAGAGAGGTAGTGACTTTCTCAAAGTCACAGGGCAAGTTAGTGGCATAACTTAAGCTGGAATACAGTTCTTGATGTTTTCTGTTTATTTTAGTATAATGTATTTGTGGGAAATATTATATAAGAAATATTGTTACATGGACGTTGAAACAGCAGATGTTTACATTTAGAAATTTGGTCTGAGATGCTCCAAAATTCCAATCATGGAAGAGTATTTACCAACTTACTCATTACAAGATGGGAGACTAACTTTCTGTTAAGAAAAGGCTGATAACAAAAAATATATATGTATATTTTTTTATGCTGGAACAGAAAAATGGTACTAGTAGTGAGATCCTGGCTGGAGGTCAGTAACCCCACAGAGCAGAGAGTCTGTTTTCCTGCTGGATCCCATTGTCACATTGGGAGCCTTTTGTAAATGAAGGTTACTGTATGGCATCCCACTCGCACTGTCATTTTGTCAAGTTCATTGGGCCATATTTGACTTTACCAATCCCTGTTTGTTTTTATGTCTTCTGTATATTATGTATGTAACATCACAGTCCTATCTAATCAGTCTTTATTTGTATCGTAGACAGGATTTAGAAGTCCCTAAGATGGTATTTTTCTTTTAATCCTCCTTTTTTTGGTATCCACTTTATAATCAGCTTACCAAGACACTAGTTTTGCATTATATCTTAAGAAGCTAGAAATCTTTGAGGTATCACTGATCAATTACTCCTTCTCCTTTCTGCACGCAATCATCAAGTCCTGTTATCCTATCCAAATCCATCAAATCCACTTACTTGCCCCTCACTGTTCTTTTATTTTGAATTCCTACTTGTACATTACTTGGGTCTCTTAGTTATGATGGCATGTTCTTATTGTGGCCTATGCAGAGATCTTTTCTGCTCCCTTTCCAGGGGAAATAACTGTGTCTTACCCTCCTTTAAGTCGATTTCTGTCTCCCAAGTGCTGAACAGAGAATGGGTACCCATTCGATGTGTGTGATTGATTGATTTCTTTGTCTCAGTTGACCCTCAGAAAACTTAAACAAGGGCTAAGGATGACGGAAGGAGATAATACAAAGGTAGCAAGTTGACTTTAGGGCCGTGGGAATCAAGGTTGCAGCCCAGCTGTCAGCCAGTTCTAGAGTCCTAGGTCTGCAGGCTGAATCAAGTAGCCTCATAGAAGATTCTCTAGTGTAGGTACCAAAAGTTGCTTCTACTGGCTGTGGAATTTGGTTTTACTTTCTTTGGCTGTCTTTGTACCGTAGGTACTTCTCCCTCCAAGCCACACATCCTCTTGGATTTGATGATGTTGTGCGATTAGAAATCGAATCCAATATCTGCAGGGAAGGTGGGCCACTCCCTAACTGTTTCACAACTCCATTACGTCAGGCCTGGACGACCATGGAGAAGGTAACCAAGAACTTCAAAAATATTAAAACCGCAAGAAGTTTTTACTGGTGAAACCCAGAAAACATAACACGGGAAAAACCAAATGTAACAGAACAGTGGAAAATGGAAACAGTGGAGCATAGTGATTAAGAGCAGAGGCTTTGACTCTGACTTGGTATGTATTCATCTTAACCTTTATAGGCTGAGTGACCTCAGGCAGTTACTGAAATTCTTTAATGCCGTTTTCCTCACCGGTAAAATGGAGACAGTATGGATACTTAAGGTTATTTTAAGGATTAAAATGAGGTAAGATGGATGCAGTTACTATTAATCTTACGCCTGACACATAGTAAGCATTAAAAAATGTTAGTGGCTATTAACATAGCCTGTTGTTATCACGTTTTCAAAAATGATTCGAGAGCAATATTGGGTGAAGTTAGCCTAGGGGTGTTCCAGATATTTCATCAATATCTGTCAACAGGGCTAGAGTGCTAGTTTTGTGTATCATAACTTCTGGGGTATCACTGATAGCTTATTAATAATAAGGTGTTGGAATTTGTGAATGATTTATTCTTCTAATGAACTAGAGCAGATTTTGCCAGGAATTGCACAGAGCCCAGGATAAGCCCATGAGGTTCTGTTGCTTATGTATGTCATGTGTATCTAGGTGGGAAGGGGTTAAGTAAGCACTGTTAAATAATACTACACATAAAAACTGAATTTCAGGAACATGGAAGAGTTACATATAAAATTCAAATCATTAAAATCTAGTGCTAAACTGAGTAGAGTATCAGCTATGGCCCAGGGATAGTTTTTTTTAATTAAACTAAATGAAATTAAAGTTAAAATCTTTCTGATCTTAAAGGAAAAGTTCCAAATCTGTATCATGTGAAGAGTGCAAGCTTTCTGGCTAAAAAAGAAAATTAAAATACACAGAAAAACAGAACATAAAAATATTTCTTATAAAATGTATATATGTGAAAGAACTTACACTAATTTTAAGAATACTATCCAGTAGATAAATGAGAAAAAGACCTAGATGGTTTGTTCATCAGTACTTTGAGAATTTCTGTGCTAGGTATTGGTGTTTCAGGGGTAAACGAAGAAATGTGGTTTCTGCCCTCTTGGATCTCTGTCTATAAAGAAGGCACAAGTTAAAAACATGTTAAGTGCCACCGTCATGGGCTAAGTGCTATGAAGGAAAAGTTGGTGATAGGAAATGCCAGTAATAAGCATGGGAGCTTATTCAGCATCATTAATAATTTTTAAATGCAAAGAAAAACATCCATCATTAGGCAGTTATTTAACAATGATTTGGAAAAACACAATCCAGTGTTGGAAAGCCGGTCTCAAAACAGACACCTTGATACATGGCCAATGATACAAATTAGCAACATCCTTCTGAAGAGTAAATTGGCCATATATATCAAAGCTAGAATGTTCATGCTGTTTAACTCGATAATCACACAGCTGGTAATTTATCTTAAGGAAATCAGTTCAAAAGTAAATTATCAATACATACACCTGGACTTTAATATTTATAGCAAACCAGAAAAATGTAGTGTCAGGTTATATTCACTCCCTGCATGTTTTCTGGTCACTAAGAAGTCTAAGTATCAAGTCTACGTAATAGTTTTATGGCAAGTGTTTTTTAGGGAAAAAAACCTACAAATTGTACTCTTTTATTTTATTTTTGGGACAGAGAGAGACAGCGCATGAACAGGGGAGGGTCAGAGAGAGGGAGACACAGAATCGGAAACAGGCTCCGGGCTCTGAGCCATCAGCCCAGAGCCCGACGCGGGGCTCGAACTCACAGACTGCGAGATCGTGACCTGGCTGAAGTCGGACGCTTCACCGACTGCGCCACCCAGGCACCCCTACAAATAGTAGTCTTAATTGCAGTCACAATGTAAACTGTGTATGAAGGGATAATACTTGGTAGTGTGACAAAATCATTTGTACCACCTGGTAGAACTGCGGGTAAAATTTTGTTTGCAAATAAAATTTTAGTCATATTTGACTTCAACTTTAAAGTAATGCTTGTCCTCTTTTTCAGGTCTTTTTGCCTGGCTTTTTATCCAGCAATCTTTATTATAAATATTTGAATGATCTCATCCATTCGGTTCGAGGCGATGAATTTCTGGGAGGGAACGTTTCACTGGCTGCTCATGGCTCTGTCGGCCCTCCTGATGACTCTCACTCAGGCGGTTCCGATGGCTCAGCTTCTCAGGTATTGACCAGTTTGCCTCTGCCGTTAGGAAGAAAAGTGTACAAATCCTTTCCTTCAAATACCAGTAACAGATTCTGTGTGTAAGTTTTAGTTGCAGAAGAAACAAAAGAGAAAATAAAATTAGCCTACTTACTATATGTTCTAATCAGAGTATCTGTGGTGATTAACAGTATATTATATTGTAAGGTATTGTCCTCTTTCGTTCAGGCCATTGTTCCGCTTGACACTCCAGCTGGTGCTCTCCGTAATCCAATAATATGCATTTAGAGCCTCTGAAGAGCTATTTAGTGTAATTACTTGGGAAATTTTAGTAACTACACTGGGGATGCTTTTTTTTATAGAATAATTGAGTGAACGCCTAGATTTGTTAATACTGTATTTCACTGAAGAGCCTTTGATTTTATTTTATTTTAAATTCTAGTGCCATTGCACATTTCCTCAACCCTTTTTTTTTTTTTTTGGAGTACTTTCATGTATCAGACTTCTCGGATTCTCTCCAAAATCACATTAAATGGGTTGTCCCCAAGAGAAGAGATCTAGGGAAGTGCTAAAAAGTTAACTGATTTTTTTCAAGTCACACAGTAAGTGTAGAGCCAAAACATATTCCCTGTCTAGTGTTCTTTGCCATAATGTAGCATAATCGTTTTCTCATTACACTGTTGACACATAAATAAATAACACTTCAGATTTTTTGACACAGGGCCCTGGATAATTTTCTTAATTTATAAGACAGTACTATTTATTACCATTAACAAAGCTCTCCCCAGTACCTTTTCCTCCTGTTTAGGTTACCTGCTGAATGTGGTCGCCATTTTGTTTTTTGATACAGGCTAGAGTGTTTTGTTTTTATTTAGGCACTTACAGGGTCTAAGTGCTGACCATAAAGTATAGTTTCACATTATTGGTTGAAGTATAATATATGTACAGAAAACTCCTATAACTATATAGCTTAAAGAATTTTCATAAACAGACCTAACGCATGTATCCCAGTATCCAGATCAAGAAACATAACATTACCAGTATGCCATAAACTCTCTTGTGCCCCCCTCTAGTCACTATCCTCCCTGCCAGGTAGCTACTATCCTGATTTTGATGGTGTGGGTTAGTGTTACCTGTTCAGTTACATAATTGAAATCATTCCTTATATATTCTTTCTTTCTTTTCCTTTATTTCTTGCATACAGCTTTATTGAAATGGAATGCACATCATACAGTTCATTCATTTATGTTACATAATACAGTGGTGTTTAGTATATTCATAGAGTTGCTTAACTGTCACCACAGCCAATTTAAAAGTTTTTCACCTAAGGAAAAAACAGTGTGTCCTTTACTACCCTCCAGATCCTCCACTCCTCCAGCCCTAGACTACTCCTAATCTAATCTACTTTCTATCTCTGTAGATTTGCCTGTTCTGGTCATTGGAGCCATATGATACGTGGTCTTTTGTGACTGGCTTCCTTCACTTAGCATGATGTTTTCAAGGTTCATCCATGTTTCGGGTGTATCAGAACTAGTCCTCTTTTATGAACAAATAACATCCCCTTTTACACACATACCACATTTTGTTTATCCATCAGTTGACGGACATTGGGGTTGTTTCTCTCTTTTGGCTGTTAGGAATAATGCTGTTGTACAAGTTTTTGTGTGGATATAGGTTTTCATTTCTCTTGTGTATATACCTAGAAGTAGAATTGTTAGATCAAATAATCGTTCTATTTAACTGTCTTAATTACCATTGCTTGGGTAACAAGTTTTAAAATCAAGAACTGAGAGTCTTCCAACTTAGTTCTTCTTTTTCAAGATTGTTTTGACTTCTCGAGGTCCCTTGAGTTTTCAAATGCATTTAAGGATCAGTTTGTCAACTTCTATGAAGAAGCCAGCCAGGGCTCTGATAGAGACTGTATTGACTCCATAGATCAATTTGGGACATATTGCCATCTTAACAATACTTAATATTGTAATCCATGTACACAGGATGCCTTTCATTTATTCACATCTTTTATAATTTCTTCCAATAACATTTTGTAGTTTTCAAGTATCCATTTGGTATTTCTTAAGTTTATTCTAAATATTTTATTCTTTTTGATACTATTATAAATGGAATTTTTTTCTCATATTCACATTTTCATTGTAAGTATATAGAAGTATAATTTTTTTTTTGATAATTTTTTTTTAATGTTTATTTATTTTTGAGAGACAGACAGACAGACAGACAGAGCATGAACGGGGGAGGGTCCGTGAGAGGGAGACACAGAATCTGAAACAGGCTCCAGGCTCTGAGCTGTCAGCACAGAGCCCGATGGGGGGCTCGAACTCACGGACCGCGAGATCGTGACCTGAGCCGAAGTCGGCTGCTCAAATGACTGAGCCACCCAGGCGCCCCGAAGTATAATTTTTTTAATTGAGATAAAATTCACTTGACATAAAGTTAACTATCATAAAGTGTATAATTCAATGACATTTAGTATAATCACTGTGTTGTACAACCATTACTACTGTCTGGTTCCAGACTTTTCATCACCCCAAATGGAAACCTACCTAATGAAACATAAAGCTGTCACTTCCCATGCCCACCTGTGTTTTCTTCTAAGAGTTTAGGCCTTGGATCCATTTTTAGTTAGGTTTGCATGTTGTGTGAGGTAAGGTCCAACTTTATTTTTTTGTATGTGGGTATCTGGTCCCAGGACCATTTATTGAGAAAACTATTCTTTTACCATTGAAGGATCTTGGCATCTTTGTCAAAAATCATTTGACCTTAGGGGCGCCTGGGTGGCTCAGTTGGTTGAGTGTCTGACTCTTGGTTTTGGCTCAGGTTATGATCTCACAGTTCATGGGTTCGAGCCCAGCATCGCTCTGTCAGTGCAGAGCCTGCTTGGGATTCTCTGTCTCCCTCTCTCTCTTTGCTACTCCCCCACTCAATCGCTCGCACGCGCTCTCTCTCTCTCTCTCTCTCTCTCAAAATAAATAAACTTAAATTTATTTATTTATTTTTTAAATCATTTGACCTTAGATACATGGGTTTATTTCTGGACTCTCAGTTCTACTTCATTGATCTACATGTCTTTTCTTACGCCAATACTAATATTGTTTTAATTATTACAGCTTAATAAGTTTCGAAATCAGAAGCTGTGAGTCCTCCAACTCATTCCATTCATAAGATTATTTTGGCTATTCTGGGTCCCTTGCAATTCCATATGAATTTTAGGATCAGGTTTACATTGAATCTGTAGATTGCTTTGGGATGTATTGCCATTTAAGTCTTCCAGTCCATGCACATGGGACGTCATCCCATTTATTTAAGCCTTTAATTTCTTTCATTGATGTTTTGTAGTTTTCAGTGTACAAGTCTTAATACCTCCTTGAGTTATTTTATTCCTGAATATTTTGTTCTTTTTGATGCTATTATAAATAGTTACTTTCTCCATTTCTTTTTCTTCACTGGTAATGCATAGAAATATAACTTTTTTGTGTGTTGATCTTGTACCTCAACTTTACTAAATTCATTTGTTCACTCTAATAGTTTTCTTGTGGATTCTTTAGGATTTTTTTTTTATATAAGATCATGTCACCTGCTAGTAGAAATAGTTTTCTCTCTTCTATCCTCTTTGAATGCCTTTTATTTGCTTATCTTGCCTGATTGCTCTAGCTAAAACTTCCAGCACAGTGCTGAACAGAAGTGGTGAAAGTTGGCATCCTTGTCTTATTCCTGACCTCACGAGGAAAGCTTTCAGTTTTTTAATCTTTTAATATGATGTTAGGTATGGATTTTTCATAAATGCTTTTTATTAAGTTGAGGAAATTTCCCGGTATTCCTAATTGTTGAATTTTTTTTTTTTATATATCATGAAAGGTATTGGATTCTGTCAAATGTTCTCTCTGTATCAATGGAAGTGGTCATGTGGGTTTTGGTTTTTACTCTGTTGATATGGTGTACTACATTAATTGATTATCAGACGTTAAACCAACCTTGCATACCTGGGATAACTCACTTGGTGGTGGTATGTAATTATTTTTATAAGTTTGCTAGTATATTGTTAGGGTTTTGCATCAATTCTTACACTGATCTGTAGTTTTCTTTTCTTGTGATGTCCAGTTTTGGTAACTGAGTTAACAGTAGCCTCAAGGAAGTATTCTGTCTTCTTTATTTGGGTGCCTCTTTCTTTTTAATTATTTACCCCTTCTTAGCACATAAAGAGAACCCCATGTACTGTGGAGTGTGTTCTGTAAGCATCTGTTCCTATACCTTAACCATGGATATTAACCTATACGTGAGTCATGGGTATTAACCTGTACCTTAGTCACAGATTTTTTTTTTTTTTTTAATTTCTTTTTTCAACGTTTATTTATTTTTGGGACAGAGAGAGACAGAGCATGAACGGGGGAGGGGCAGAGAGAGAGGGAGACACAGAATCGGAAACAGGCTCCAGGCTCTGAGCCATCAGCCCAGAGGATGACGCGGGGCTCGAACTCACGGACTGCGAGATCGTGACCTGGCTGAAGTCGGACGCTTAACCGACTGCGCCACCCAGGCGCCCCTAGTCACAGATTTTAAACACGTTCCTGCCTTTCGTCACTTTAAACAATGCTACAGTGAATAATAATCTTGCATATTAGTCATTTTGTTAAGCTGAGTCTGTCTGTAATTGAATTTTTAGAAGTGGAATAACTGAGAAAACACGTGGCTCTGGCATTTTATAGAAATAACAATTCTGACTTGCTTTTCGTGGGCTGAGGAGTGGGAGATAACATGCTGGAGGAGAACTTACTACACTCTTCTAGCTGGTCATTTTAGAAAGTTTTCTTCAGCTTCTCTTGGCCTCACTGAAGATCAAAAGTATGCGTGTTTATTTTGTAAAAAGTTAGCTAAGCTATATATACCTGGATGGATGGGTGTCTTGCACCCTTGGGAACACAATGCCTGTAAAGACAGCACATTTGTCAGATCACCAGGAAAACAAACAGATTTGGCATTAAAAGCTTGGGTCGTACACTTTAATATTGTGCTTCCTCCTGCAGTTATATTTCGAGGTTACATTTCAGAATCATTACTGTTTCGCATCTCAGTCATGATGGGGTTGAGTGAAAATTATGTGTATCTCAATTACTGAAGATTTTGTACAAATCTTTCCTATCTCAAACCCAGGATTGTTCGATTCCCAAATAATATACTGCTGATTTTACAATTTCTGTTGTAGTCCAGTATGAAAAAAGCCAGTGTTAAAATTCTGAAAAATTTTGATGAAGCGATCATTGTGGATGCTGCCAGTTTGGATCCAGAATCTTTGTATCAGCGGACATATGCAGGGTAAGCTTGACTGAGTGTCTAAAATGTTTACAAGTTTATGGAGTTTTGTCTCTTTTATTTTTCAATTTAAAATTTAAAAATTTGGGGGGTACCGGGTGGCTCAGTCGGTTAAACGTCTGACAGGGGCTCAGGTCATGATCTCGCAGCCCGTGAGTTCGAGCCCCGCGTCGGGCTCTGTGCTGACAGCTCAGAGCCTGGAGCCTGCTTCGGATTCTGTGTCTCCCTCTCTCTCTGTCCCTCCCCTACTCATGTTCTATCTCTCTTTGTCTCAAAAATAAATAAACATTAAAAACAATTAAGATTTAAAAATTGTTTCTCATCTATTATATAGCCAGCACTTACTTATATAGAGTATGCAGTAGACCATGGTTAAGAGTGAAGGCTCAGGAGTGACTTCCTGGGTTTTTATCTTGGCTCAGCCACTTATTGGAAAACTACTTAACCTCTTGGTGTCTCAGTTTTTTCATTTCTAAATTGAGATTAATATTACTGCTTCATTGGGTTGTTCAGGGGATTAAATGAGGTAATACACAAAAAGCATTTAAAACCTTGCCTAATATCTAGTAAACACTCCATAAATGTCATTACCGTCATCATTCCACCATGCTGTACAAGGTTGATGAGTATCATGTTCATCTGACAGGTTTTAGGCTGTATCTCTTCCGTGTTTCATTTGGTCTGTATGTTAGCTATTTCAAAGTCTGTCTTAAAAGCAAAAGTAAAGTACAGTGACTAATACTGTGTAACTAATACTTGAAAATGGAACAAAATTATTTCTTTGTATTTAATTAAGAATTGGATGTTTAATTTATCCTGTAACAAAAAGACATCAATTCCTAGCATGTACCACTTGCTGACCTTTACCACAGATCAGATCACAAAATCACTTCCTCCTCTCTAAAGATGGCTTGATTAACCTATAAACCTGTGTAGTCTTGATTACCCTACTCAGACCCAACCCCAGTCCCGGCAATGCCATAAAAAGGGATTTCAACATGTTTAATTGAGTTTATCAGAAAGTAACAGTGATATTTGGGAGACCAGGGAGTCGTGGGATGTACTTTGAAGTAAATTAAAGCTGTGGGACCACATTGTCTTCAGAAAGCATGCTTTAGCTGCGTCAATATGGTGATCTTTATCTCTTCTTTTAGGAAATGGTGGACAATAAGCCTAAATGATTTAATTCCCAAAGATTATATTTATTCTTAAGGAATCGTTGTTAGTTCATTTACTTAAAACCTGACTTAAAGCAGTCTGTCAATTGCAAGATGCTTTACTTCTGTAGTTTTTTGCTGTGTGTGTAAAATAAATGTATTTTAACAGATAATATATAAAATGGGTCAGAAATAGAGAAATAATGACTTTTCTTCATCTTTAAAAAATTTTTTTTTAGTTTTTAAAAACATTTATTTTTGAGAGAGAGAGACACACACACAGAGGATGAATGGGGGAGGGTCAGAGAGAGAGGGAGACACAGAATCCAAAGCAGGCCCCAGGCTCTGCACAGAGCCCAACACAGGGCTCAAACTCATGAACCATGAGATCATGACCTGAGCCGAAGTTGGACGCTTAACTGACTGAGCCACCCAGGCGCCCCCCAACTTTTCTTCATCTTTAAAGATAGTTTTCAGTGTTGGTTTTTAGTCTTATGGTTTTGGCATCTTCCTGAAGTGTTTCTCAAGGCAGACATATTTCTGTCTGTTGGTGTATTGCAAGCACATGTGAAGTGACAACTTACTGGGAAGGATAACCCTAAAATAAGACCCACCATGGCCCGAGTGAAATAATACATGGGCGTCACAGTTTCTTTTTCTTCTTTTAATTACAGATACATTAATCTCCTATAAAAATTAAATGTGTAGATAAGGCTGATGTCCCCTTTGATCACAAACCAGAGCTTATTCTCTCCCCCTCCTATTCAGGATAATCACTGTGACATCATAGTATGTATTTTTGCTTGCTTATTTTTATGTAATCGATATTACACTCTATTTGGTACCTTGTGCTTTCAGTCCAGTGAGTTTTGGAGACTTTTCTATAGTAGTATATACAGATTTACCTCATTTTGACTATTTGTAGTGTTCCATATAAAATCTTAATTATAGCTCATAACTGTGGCCACTGTTTGGCCCTTTGGGTATTGATGAATATTCAAATTGTTTGCAATTTTTCACTGTTACGCACAGAATGGCAAAGAATTACTTTTATATACTTCCTTGTACCAAGAGGCAGATTTTAAATTTTAATAGATCTTAACCAGTTTACCTTTATTTTCTTTATTTTTTTGAGAGAGAGAGGGCGCGGGGGAGCAAGGGGCACACAGAGAGAAAGAGAGAGAGAGAGAGAGAGAGTCCCTCAGAGAGGAGAGAGAGAGAGAAGCATTGCTCACCCAAAATGGGGCTTGAGCTCACAAACCATGGGGTCATGACCTGAGCTGAAGTCAGATGCTTGATGACTGAGCCACCCAGGCGCCCGTTAACCAGCTTCCCTTTAAGAGTAGCTATATGTTTTGCATTCTTACCCCCCGTTAAGGAAGATACTCATTTCCCCCGTATCTTTATTGACACTAAATAACATCAGATGTTTGATTTTTTACCAATCTGGATTATTGCCCCTGAGATTAAGTTGCTTTTGGCATGTTTGTTGGTCGTTCAGGTTTCTCTTCTGTGAAGTGACTGTTCGTCTCCTTTTTACATTTTTCTGTCTTTCTTAGTTACTTGTTGGAATTCTTTATGTTTTTGAATATTCATTATTGATTAGTAATCTGTTAAATAAGGTCTTTCACTGTGTTCTTTGCCTTTCAAGTTTGCTTGATATTATTGTAGCTTTATAGCATATATAATGACTATATGTAATATATAATGACTCTAGCTCTATAGACTCTAGCTCTGTAATACACATTTTGATCTAAGACAGGTTCCTACCTTTTTATCTCCTTTACAAAATTATCTTGGCTATTCTTACGCCTTTTGTCTTCCATATGAATTTTAGAATTGTGAGCTACCTGTTCACCCATCATGTTTCATAAACCTTTCTGGGATTTTGAATGGAATTGCATTGAATTAAAGATTATTTTGCTTTCTTTAGGGGACAGTTCTATTTAAAATAAGCCTTGCTTAAAAAAATAAAAATAAAATAAAATAAAATAATAAACCTTGCTTTGAATAACATGACACAGTATTTTTAGCTTCCTACATTTAAATGAGATGCTTAAGAGTGGAATTTTTCTTTCCTTAATTTGGTATTGATCATTAGAAATCATATTTTTCTTTTTGTACTTATTTAGGAAGATGACATTTGGAAGAGTAAGTGACTTGGGGCAATTCATCCGAGAATCTGAGCCTGAACCTGATGTAAAGAAATCAAAAGGTTTGTGGTGTTTTCATACTCCCTGTTAAGCCTTTGCTCACATTAGTCAGTGACTGTAAGTGAAGGATCATTTAAGATTTAAACAGTTTATTTTATGAAATAATTGCCTTCTCTCTCACCTTGTGTTTGTAGTCACAGCTGAGCACAAGGGCTTTGTGTAATCACATGTCTGTACAGTCTCTGAATGAAAGGTATTGAATTTGCTTTACCATTCCAGAAAGCACATCTTCATGAAAAAATATTTGTCACTTTTTTACTTAAAATAGTGAATACCCAGAGTGCCTGGGTGGCTTAGTCAGTCTGACTTCGGCTCAGGTCATGATCTCATGGTTCTTGGGTTCAGGCCCTACATCAGGCTCTGTGCTGACAGTGCGGAGTCTGGGATTCCCTCTCTCTCTCTCTGCTCATCCCCAACTCGCTCACACACTCTCTCTCAAAATAAATAAACTTAAAAAACAAAAATGGTGAATACCCAGTCCAGGTTGGATTTGAGGTTTATCTCAAGACCCTTTAATTCATTAAATTTCTTCTAATTTGCTGAAATTTCAAATACATGATATATATGTGAAAAATATGAAGAGGTTGAAATTCAAGTCCTTCATTTAAAATCACCTGGAGAGGGGCGCCTGGGTGGCGCAGTCGGTTAAGCGTCCAACTTCAGCCAGGTCACGATCTCGCGGTCCGTGAGTTCGAGCCCCGCGTCGGGCTCTGGGCTGATGGCTCAGAGCCTGGAGCTTGTTTCTGATTCTGTGTCTCCCTCTCTCTCTGCCCCTCCCCCGTTCATGCTCTGTCTCTCTCTGTCCCAAAAATAAATAAACGTTGAAAAAAAAAAAAAAAATTAAAATCACCTGGAGAGTGCTCATTTAGTTGCAAGAGTTAAACACAAATCTTTTTTGACAAGTACATTATTTGTGACTGATTTCAGCTTCCAAACAGTTGGTTTACAAGGAAGATTTTAAAAACCAATGTGGATCCATTCACTTGGGATCTAGAAATTTTTCAGTGTGATTGGATTGACAGTATTGTCTTGAGTAAAAGACACTAATTTGTAAGAAGAAAGTGTTCCAGGGGCACCTGGATGTCTCGGTTGAGTGACTCTTGGTCTCGGCTCAGATCGTGTCCTCACAGTTCATGAGTTTGAGCCCCACATCGAGCTCCGCGCTGGTACTGTGGAGCCTGCTTGGGATTCTCTCTCTTTCTCTCTCTCTCTCCTTGTCCCTCTCCCTCTCTCTCTCTGTCTCCCCCTCCCTCTCCCCCTCCCTCTTTCTCTTTGCCCCTCCCACATTCTCTCTCTCTCAAAATAAACTTTAAAAAAAGAAGAAAATCTCCCATTTTGAGAAATGTGTTTAAAATTAAGAGCTATTATTAATCTTCCTATTGAATTTAATAGGATTGCATTCCATTTATTTATTTATTTATTTATTTATTTATTTATTTATTTATTTTTAAGTAAACTCTACCCCCTACGTAGAGCTCAAACTCCTAACCCCAAGATCGAGAGTCACATGCTCCAGCAACTGAGCCCAGCCAGGTGCCTGTATTATATTTATTTTTTAATTCAACTACTACTTGAGTAAGGAATGCTCTTGGTGTTGGTGAACAATCTACTTCTGGGTCAGATATACATTGACAGAGTAAGCAAAAAATGCAACAGTTGTTGAAATCATTTAGACCCAAAAAGGGCCTGTTAACCTATTTTACCCTATCAGTTTATTTAAATAATTGATTTTATTTCCTAATTTGCCAGAGAAGCCTGAGGTACACAGTCAGGAAAAGTACAAAGATGGAAAGAAGTCTGCACAGTTCATTCAGTAAATAATTTTGTAGTGCCTCTGTGCACTCTTATTCACGGGGCAGGTTAGAACATACAGATCCTGCCATTAAGAAACTTAGAGTCTAATAGTGTATTTTATTGGTAAAAAATGAGTACAAAGAAGAAGTGACTGGTAGCTTTGGAGTAGAGGAAGTATTAGACAGCCTCTGTGGGGTATTGGCCAGCAAGGGCTCTACACTGTCCTCAGGTAGCAAGAAATCAAGACTCTTGATTTTGGCTCAGATCACGATCTCACAGTTCAGGAGATCAAGCCCTGCATCAGGCTCAGGACTGACAGTGCAGAGCCTGCTTGTGATTCTCTCTCTCTCTCTGCCCCTTTCCTGCTTGCACACTCTCCCTCTCTCTCTCAAAATAAATGAATAAACTTTAAAAAAAAAAAAAAAAGAGTAGGTAGAGAACAGACAAGTTCAATTTGGAACATGTTAATTGTGAGATACCGTAGGACAATTTCTAAGTCCATGAATTTTAATGCCCAAGGTCAGGTTTTTTGATTATTTGCATTTTGAAGGAAGTTAAGGCCACAGGAGGGGATGAGATGCCCCAGAGAAAATCTGTCAAAGGAGAAAAGAAGGCTGGAAATGGGGTCCTGGAGAAGTTCCGTGTTAAAAGGGGAGGGGAGGCACAGAAAGGAGCCAAATTTGTGTGCATTGAAAAGAAGAGAGGGTGTTAAACATGTAGGAGACTGTCACAGTGTGGCTCTTTGGGTTAGCCTGAGAGAGAGCAGTGCACTGGGCAATTCAACAGCCATTTGAGACTTTAGGCCGAGTGTGTAATGTGGCTTTATTGACTGGTTGGCCATAAAGTTTACCTAGACCAGTCTTCAGACTTTTAGCTAATACTAAAAATTATCAAGGGAAAGGATGCAGGTTTTGCACTTTTCATGAATGCTATATATAGTTCTAATCTAGTCGTTGACTTAATCAGTACCTTGCCTAAGAAATAATCTACCAACTGCTTGATTTAAGGCCGAGTTGGAAAGGATCTTATTTGTGTTAAAGAAAGGATAAGCTATGTATTTCATTAATGGAAAAAGTGGCTAGTCTATGTCTTGGTGATTCCTCAGCACCTGAGTACCTACCTATACGAAGATAGGCTTGTGTGTATCTCCTGGGGGGTTGAGGTGTGCTGTGGCCTGGACAGAGCATGGCCATTTAAAACTCTGCTGTTAATCAGCCAATTTATACACACCAGAGATTGAGCATGTGGCAGTGTAATTTTTACTGGAAGCCCTTTTGTATAGGAGCTGGTCTAAAAAATTTGGATATATAACAAGTAGATTGATACCTCCTGATGTACCGCTAGACTCTTATCTAAGGCCAAATCCTAGTCATGGTTTTCTTTTGTTCACTTAATATTAGCTGAAAATCTAACACTAGAGAATAGTTTCTTTTTTTTCTTTTAATGTTTTTATTTTTGAGAGAGAGACAGATCATGAGCAGGGAAAGGGCAGGGAGAGACACAGAATTCTGGGACACAGAATCTGAAACAGGCTTCAGGCTCTGAGCTCTTAGCACAGAACCCGACCTGGGGCTTGAATTCGTGAACCATGAGATCATGACCTGGGCCAAAGTTGGACGCTTAACTGACTGAACCACACAGGTGCCCCGATAATACTTTTCTTTTATTAAGTGAGGAGAATAGAATAAAAGTCCAGAACTCTGAAACAGACTTTCAAAAGTCTTTTGCAAGTTAAATACTTGTTAATGGAGATAATCAATTTTGATTAACGGTAATATTCCTTAATGTTTTAGATGAGATTGTACAAAAAAAGAATATCCATTTCTGGAAATAGCTTTTGAATAAGAGCACCTTTTTAATGTAAAATTGTGCATGAAATATACATTCAATTTTGGTTTTATTTACTAGGATCCATGTTCTCACAAGCTATGAAGAAATGGGTGCAAGGAAATACTGATGAGGTAAATTCTACTTTCAGTGTAAAGAAATTCCTGTTTATAAGTGGCACTTTGTCTAAGTAAAGTTTCAGGTTTTCTCTTTCCTTAGTTCCCACGTTTAAGCAACATGGCACATCATTGCTCCCTTATCCAGGAGGTAACAAGAAAGGGTGGGCCCTTTTTAGTATCTAACAGTTGCCTTGTGGGGTCAGTGCAGGATCTTTTAGTTCAGAGACTCTAGCCACTGAGAAATAGACATACCTCCAAATTTCCATCAACCATCAGGCATCCATAGAAACAAAAAGCTCAAATGTTTCTTTCCTCACTTCTGTTTGCAGAAGAGGAGGCTTGCTTTTTGACTTGTTAAGTACATTGAGAGATGTGAGTGGAAAAAGAAAAATGTTTTGATCATCTAACATGAAAATAGTCATGATGTTGGGTACCCAGTAGCTCACCCTAGAAGACAGTGAACAAATAGCTTGTTAATGTAGCATAGCCAGAGGGTGGCCCAGGTCCTATCACATACAGTTGTGTTTAGAGCACTGATAATGTAAGTCTTAACTTTTCTAATGAATAACCATTATCAACAGTTTGAAATGATTTATTGTTGTTGTTTTAGGCCCAAGAAGAGCTAGCTTGGAAGATTGCTAAAATGATAGTCAGTGATGTTATGCAACAGGCACAATATGATCAGCCCTTAGAGAGGTCTACAAAGGTAAGAATGACATGTGTTCTGATCTAGCTTGTATAAAAACTGGAAAGAATTAAATTCCAGATATTAAAAAAGGGCATAAGGGAGATTCTGCTTCTGCCTTTGAAGGATTAGCTGCTATAGAAACTGCCCTCTCATCATGAACAACTAGAAAACAAACTAAGTGAAACAACTAGTTCCAGATATTGGACAAAAGGCAGTAGAGGTCTGTAATTCTTGTAATAAGGGTAACATGGAAGTGATCTGTAGCTCACTGCCCAGAAGCAGTTTCCAAAGTGCAGGGAGGGGAGACCTTAATAGAGTTCATAGTGTTGCTGAATTAAGGAGTTAGAAATCAACGTTTGGATAACCTAAATTGGCTAGAAGTCATAGAGAAGAATACCAGAAAAGGAGCTTCACAGAAAGAAAGCTCCAGAGTTTCTCTCTTTATGAGAGGTCCCTTGAAGGGCTTGGCCAAATACTGATCTATACATATATTGGGTGAAAATGCCCATGGCCATGGAAAAAATAACAGAAATTAATTCCTGAAACATGGGTTAGGAATAGGTCCCACCCCTACTAACCAAGGTCTTGTAATGTACAAGGCATTGGGTAGTTCCTCAGAAACATTATGCCTTACTGCTGGAGCTAAATTAACCCTAGAGTATGGGGCACCTGGGTGGGCTCAGTTGTTTAAGCACTGACCCTTGATTTTAGGCTCTGGTCATGATCTCATGGTTTGTGGGTTCGAGCCTGCATTGGGTTTTGTACTGACAACACGGAGCCTGCTTGGGATTCTCTCTCTCCGCCTTTCTTTCTACCCCTCTTTTGTGCGCACATGAAAGCTCTCTTTCTCTCTCAAAATAGATGAATAATCTTTAAAAATAAAACCAAAAGCTCTAGAGTAAAGCCCCTTAACCAAACTGAAGAGCAACCTTTGAAAGGATCAAACTGCTCTGTAAATAACAACTGCATGACAGGACAAAGGCCAGCCCGCTTTAAAGGAACACAGTAAAATTCAGTACTCAACAGTATAAAAATAACAATGTCTGCCATCCACTGCATTACTAGGTATGCAAGGAAGCAGAAAAACTTGACCCACAATCAGAAGAAAAACATAATCTATAGAAACCATACCCAGAAAATTACTGATATAAAAGAACTCAAGAAAAAGGGGAAAAGGAAAGAAAGAATCCATGGGACAAATAGAAGACAAATAGCAAAATAGTAGGTTTAAGTGAAATCCTATTAGTGGTCATAGCAAATGTAAATGGTCTAAATAGTTAAATCAAAAAAAAATTAATAAATAGTTAAATCGGAGATTGATTAGATAATGGCAGATGCTATCTGTAAGAAGCCTGCTTTAAACATAAAGACTTAAAGTAAAAACAGGATGGAAAAGATATATACCATGCAGGCATTAATAAAAGTAATTTGGACTGCCCATATTACTACAAGTCAGAGTAAACTTCAAAACAAGGAATATTACCAGGCACAAAGTACATTTTACATGATAAAAAGGTCAGTTGATTAAGAAGACGTCAAGAGTCCTAAATGTGGGGGCACCTGGGTGGCTTAGTCGGTTAAGCGTCTGACTTTGGCTGAGGTCATGATCTTGCAGTTTGTGAGTTCGAGCCCTGTGTCGGGCTCTGTGCTGACAGCTTGGGAGCCTGGAGCCTGCCTTGGATTCTGTGTCTCCTCTCTCTGTACCCCCCCAGCTTGTGCTTGGTCTGTGTCTCTCAAAAAATAAAAAATGTTAAAAAAAAGAATCCTAAATGTGTATGCATCTAACAACAGAGCTTGAAAACACATAAAGCAAAAGCTGATAGAACTACAAGGAAAAATACACAGATCCATAATGACTCTTGGAGATTTCAACAGCCCTGTCTCAGTAATAGAACAGTGTTTAGAAGACTCGAATAACAATGTCAACCAACTTGACCTAAGTGACTTGTAGAAAATAATGCATCTCGCAGCGCAGAATACACATTATTTTGGCCTACATATAGAACATTGACTGAGATATACCATATTCTGGGCCATAAAACAAGTTTCAGTACATTTTGAAAGACTGAAATCCTACAATCTGTTTTCTCCTCACAAAGGAATTAAACAAGAAGTCAGAGAAAGATATGTGGAAAATTCCCCAAATATTTGGGAATTAGGTAACATACTTCTAAGTTACCTATTAGTCAAAGAAGAAATCAAAATAGAGGTTAAAAATATTTTGGACTGAATTAAAATGAAAATACAGCATAGTATTTGTGAGATACTGCTAACACAGTTCTTAAAAGGAAATTTATAGCATTAAATGTTTATATTAGACAAGAGTCTCAGTCTTCTACCTGAAACTAAAAAAAATGAGTAAATTAAACCCAAAGAAAGAAGGAAATAATAAAATAAAAAGTAATTATCAATTACATAGAATACAGGCAGATAATAGAGAAAAGTCAAAAGCTGGCTCTTTATTTATTTATTTTTTAATGTTTATTTATTTTTGAGACAGAGAGAGACAGAGCATGAACAGGGGAGGGTCAGAGAGAGAGGGAGTCACAGAATCCAAAGCAGGCTCCAGGCTCTGAGCTGTCAGCACAGGGCCCGATGTGGGGCTCGAACTCACAGACCGTGAGATCATGACCTGAGCCGAAGTCAGACGCTTAACTGACTGAGCCACTCAGGCGCCCCTAAAAGCTGGCTCTTTAAAAAGATCGATTAAATTGATAAACCTTTAGCCAGACTAATTGAGGGGGGAAAAAAAGATTAGACATGAATCACCAATACAAAGATTGAAAGGGGACATCGCTACAGATCCTAAAGTTATTAAAATGATATTAGTGAACTATTATGAACAACTTTATGCTAATAAGTTCAACAGCTTGAATGAGATGGAGAAATTCCTTGAAATATATAAATTACCAAAACTCAGTAAGAAATGGTAATCTGAATAATGCTGTATCTATTAAATTGAATTTGAGGAGTTAAATATATTTTTAGTTATGATATTATCATATTGATACATTATATATATGTACATATGTATAAAATATGAGGAACTCAGCAGACAAAAAATTGTTTTCAAATTAAAAAATGGGCAAAGGACCTGGAAAGATAGGCCAAAAGATACATGAAAAGGTGCTTAATGTCACTAATCATTAGGGAAGCACAAATCATAACCACAGTAAGATATCACCTCACACCTGTTAGAATGACCGTTAGCAAAAAGACAAGCAGTAACAAATGTTAACGAGGATGTAGGAGAAAGGAATCCTTGCGCACTATTGGTGGAAACGTAAATTGGTACAGCCATTATGGGAAACAGTATGTAGGTCCCTCAAAGAACTAAAATTAGAACTATCGTATAGATCTAGCGATACCACTTCTGAGTATATATTTGAAGAAAATGAAATTATTACCTCAAAAAGATATCTGCACCCCATGTTCATTGCATATTTAGAATCCTATGCAAGAATCCTAAATGTGTTACATGGAAGTAACCTAAGTGTTCATTTATGGTTGAATGGATCAAAAAGAATGAAATCCTGCCAGGGCGCTTGGGTGGCTCAGTCGGTTAAGCGTCCGACCTCGGCTCAGGTCATGATCTCGTGGTTTGTGGGTTCAAGCCCTGTGTCAGGCTCTGTGCTGACAGCTCAGAGCCTGGAGCCTGCTTCGGATTCTGTGTCTTCCTCTCTCTCTGCCCCTCCCCTGCTCGTGCTCTGTTACTGTCGGTCTCAAAAATAAGTAAAACATTTTTTAAAAAAAGAATGAAATCCTGCCATTTGTGAC
This sequence comes from Prionailurus bengalensis, assembly GCF_016509475.1. Lineage (NCBI taxonomy): Eukaryota > Metazoa > Chordata > Mammalia > Carnivora > Felidae > Prionailurus > Prionailurus bengalensis. The sequence goes on from NC_057347.1 coordinate 10,159,069, forward strand.
GACATGGAGGGACCTTGAGGACATTTTACTAAGTGAAATAAGTCAGACCTATAGAAAGACAAATATTGTGTGATTTCACTTGTATGTGGAATCTGAAAAAGTCAAACTCCTTGAAACAGCAAAAATGGTAGTTGCCAGGGACTTGGGCTGGAGGGGGTAGGGGAAATGAGGAGATGTTGGTCAGAGGGTACAAACTTCGAGTTACAAGATCGATTCGTTCTGGAGAGCTAATGTACAACATGGTGACTATAGTTAACAATAATTGTATTATTTTCTTGAAAGTTGCTAATAGAGTAGTTCTTAAGTATTCTTACTATTTTTTTAAAGCTATTTATATGAGGTGATAGATGTAGTAACCACTATATATATCAAATTGTCATGTTATATACTTTAAACTTAAACAGTATTATGTCCATCATAGCAATAAAATTGGAGGGTAGAGGAGAGAAATTGAATTTCCTTCCCACAAAGAAAACCCCAAGCCCAAAAAATAAAACAGAAATAATACTGATTCTAGACAAAGTTCCAGAAAATTGAAGAAGAGGTAATATTTCCCAACATAGTCTATGAGGCTAGCATTACCTTGACACTAGACAAAGACATTACAAGGAAAAAAAACTACAGGCTAGTATCTCTCATGAACATACATACAAAATCCTTGACAAAAATACAAGGAAACCAATCATCAATATATAAAAAGAGTAGAACACCATGACACGTGGAGTTATCCCAGGAAAGCAGGTTTGCTTTGATATTTGAAAACCAGTTGCTGTTACTCATCATAAAAAGAAAAGCATATGATCATTTTAATAGATGCAGGAAAAGAATTTGACAAAATTCAGCCATTGATGACAAAACTCTCAGAAAACTAGGAACAGAACAGAACGCCCTAAACCTGGTAAAACTGACAGTTAACATCATTTTTAATGGGGAAAGACTCCATGATTCTAGGAAAAAGGCAAGGACACTTGCACTGGAAGTCCTAGCCAACGCAAAAAGGCAAAGAAGAAAAGACCTATAGATTGTAAAGGAAGGAGTAAAACTAGTTTTCTTTGCAGAAGACCTCATCACTTACATAGAAATTCCTAAGGCTACTTTATCCAGTATGGTAGTGACTAGCCATGTATGCACAATACAGAACATTTCCATTATCACAGAAAGGACTGTTGGATAGTAGTATCTGAAGGAATCTACAAAAAAGCTATTAGAACTAAGGTTAGCAGTGCTAAAGGATATAAGGTTAATATACAAAAATGAAGTACATTTCTATATACTAGCAATTAACAGTTGGAAATCGAAATTTATAAAACGATACAGTCTACAGTAGCATACCAAAACATGAAATTCTTAGGAATATATTTAATGAAATATGTATAATATTCGTACATTATAAACTATAACTGAGCAGAATTAAAGATTTAAATAAAAACAAATCATGTTTGTGAATCAAAAGACTCAGTGTTGTTAAGGAGCCATTTCTAGGGGGGATGGGTTAGATGGGTGATGGACATTAAGGAGGGCACTTGTTGGGATGAGCATGGTGTTGTGTATACATGATGAATCACTAAATTCTCCTGAAACCATTATTACACTAAATATTAACTAACTTGGATTTAAATAAATTAAAAAAAAATTTTTTTTAAAGGTGCTTTTTCAACCCGGGATAGTGATGGTGGTGGTTGAGGTATAACTGACATATAACATTATATTCTTTTCAGGTGTACAACATAGTGATTCAATATTTGTGTACATTGCAAAATGATCACCACAATAAGTCCAGTTAACATCATCAGCATACATAGTTAACAAATTTTTTTTTTTTTCTTGTGATGGGAACTTTTAAGGTCTGCTCTCTTAGCAGTTTTCAAATATGTAATACAGTATTGACTATACTCTCCATTCTGTACAAGATTATCCAAGACTACTGATAGATTCAGTACAATCACAGTAAATATCCCAGCAGGCTTTTTTGTAGAAATAGACAAGATGATTTTAAAATTTATCGGGAGATTTAAAGTAACTAGAATAGCAACAACAACAAGAAACGTGGTGGGGAGGGAGACAAATTGGAAGACTAACACTGCCTAGACACATTTACTATAAAGCTGCATGATTAAGACAGAGTGATATTAGCATAAGGGTAGACGTATAGATTGTTGGAACATGTAGAGAGTGCAGAAGTAAACCCAAATATATGAAGTCAATTGACTTTTGACATATGTGCAAGCTAATCCAATGGTAAAAAGATGGTCTTTTTAGTTTACAGTTTACAGTTACATATATATATCTATGTGGGGGTGGGGTGGGGAGCGAACCTTGTTCCTCATAGCATATACAGAATCAGCTCAAAATGGATCATAGACCTAAATGTCAGAGCTAAAAGTAAAACTCGTAGGAGAAAATCTTTGTGATTTGGGGTTAGGCAAAGATTCCTTAGATCATAACTAAGCATGAGCCATAAAGGAGAAAAAGCGTTAAATCGATCTTTATCAAAAGTAGAAACTTGTACTTGTCAAAAGACACTGTAAAGAAAATGAAAAGGCAGGTTACAGACTGGGAAGTGATATTTGCAAAATAACTGTCTGAGAAAGGGGTTGTATCCACAATATATAAAGAACCCTTAAACTCGATAATAAGCCCGACAATCTGGTATTTTTTAAATGGGCAAAAGATAAACAGACATTCCACCAGAGAAGATATACAGATGGCAGATATTCGCATGCAGATGTGCTCGACATGTTTAGTCATAAGAGCAATGCAAATTAAAGTCACAATGGTACACAACTACAGACGTAATGGAATGGCTAAAATAGACTGACAGGTGAAGGATGTAGAGCAGTTTGAACCCTACCATATTACTGGTGGAAATGCAAACTGCTATAGCCACTTTGAAAAACAATTTGGCAGCCTTTTAAAAAGTGAAATATATACTAGCCAGGTATCTCCTTGGGAAACTCTGATGGCAGATTTTTTTTTTTTTTTAATTTAAGTTTTCTTCTTGGGCTGATCATATTTCCAGAGAAAACACTAGCAGTCTCCAGCCTGGAGGATGAAGGCCAGGCTACCAAGGAGGCAAGTGGGAAAAAGCTAGGGAAGTCTCATTATTCTTATTTATACCTCTCCTTAATCCCCCTCTTTTCAGGACAGAATCCTTGTACTTGGTCGTGTTTGGTGTAGGTCAGCCCAGAGACCCTCTGTCTTACTCTGCTTAGAGAAGAAATCTCAGATTTTTCTGCTGAGATTGGTTTCGGGGCAGGGGCTGGTTGAGCAGAATTGCAGAATAACTGTAGATTACTAACTTCCAAAACAGGCTTTTAAGAAATCCTTGTGTTTGCACCCAGCCCCCATTCCCTTTATGAGACATACTGGTGCCACCAATTCCTGGACGTTGAGGGATTCTGCCTTGTAAATCAGGTTGCTTCTCCACTTTTTCCACTTTCCTTTTAGGATTGAGTCTTTTGGACCAGCTAAGTCATTTACCACTCATACATTTGCTTCCAGCTTCTGCAAGTTTGTTCTGCCTCTTCTCTCACTTTCCCCACTTGTGTGAATTTTTGTTTCTTTCTCTTTTTCTTTTTCTTTTTTTAACTGCTATTTTAGGAAGGCGTGAATTGAATGAGTGTGATCAACTCTCCATCTTTGTCTGGAGGCCCGCAGCTGTAATGGTTAGGAAATTCTGACTTGCCACAAGCTAATACTGTTTCTCAGTAGCTTCTCCAGCTAGTTCTAGTAGTACCCGTGAGAAACCATGCAAGTAACCATTAGAAAGTTGAAGGCAGCCACATAGCGTACCCCCCAGTCCTCTCCTCAAGCCAAACATTCCCAGTTTTTTCAACAGTTTTACTTTCCCTAACTTGAGTTGATCACAGAGACTTAATGCGAGAGGAGAATATCTGCTCGTGTTCATTATGAAGGCATTAAATGACTCCTCTATTATTTATGTTAGCAAAAATCAGGAATCAGAATCAAATACGTTCAGATGACACCCCGTATAACCCACAGTAGTTTGGAGGGCTTGAATTTAAATTTAGGTCCAGCATCACCCTTTCCTTGCCAACTTTTTACTCCAAGCACGGTCATTACCAGAGGTTGGTTTAATTTTGAACTTCACACTGAGCCATTTCACACCAAAGCTCTGTTCACTGTGGCAGATTCCATCCTTTTTTCTGTGTAAGGGTGGTAATTTTTGTCTATCTCCACTGGCTCAGTCAAACCCAAAATAGCAAAGAGCAAGATAAAGGTGTATGAAGTTGTGATTCCCCATCATCGTTGATGATCAAATGTTTGACAACGTGAAAATGTTCTTTTCAACACCATTTTAGAAAGCAGGTGTTTAAAATTGGGGCTTTTTATTTGAGTTGTATGTTTGGATTTTATTACCGTGTGCTTTTCATTTTTAAAATATTACGTCTATTTTGCTATATTTTGTTTTTTAAGCTCGCTAGCCTTCTCTTTGGCTGGCTAAGATGACCATCCTGTGTGTCCTTTAGGGATCAGCAGTGTATTGGTATGGAGAAAGTGCTGGGCTAACAGAACTTCTTCAGTCCACTTTTAGTGAACATGTGGGACCTTCTGCAAGTCGCTTTCCTTTCCAGTCCCCATTTCCTCATCAGTAGATCAGAAAAATTGGACAAGACAGTCTCATAAGATCTCTTTCTGATTCTCATTCTATGATTATATGAATGTGAGCTGCTTCCACGAAGGAGTGCCCAGCCTCTCTCTAGCCTATGTTGATGCCTCTGTGCTCGGAATCGCCTACTCTGCGCGTGTCTATGAAACGTACTTGGGAATGTAACGTGAACTACCTCACGGCATTACTGAGTTATTTCATGTGTATCTGTCCCCAAGACCTTGTCTCCCCGGGATGTTTGTTCCCTCCCCAGAGCTGTGAGTACAGGGGTCTCAGCCTCAAGATCTTGGTCTTAGGAGGCGAGGTCAGAGTTCTTTTTCTCTTTCTGAAGGTGTTGGAGTATTCTGTATTATGGCTCTCCTGATTTAGTGAATCCTCTAAGGATCGTCATTTAAGTTGTTTGGGGTTTTTCCCTGTTACAGACAGTACTTTAATGAATGTCTGTGTATAGAAGTCTTTACCCTCTCTTACAAGTATGCTGTTGGGTTAATTGCTAGAAGCAGAATTACTCTGTCAAAAGGTAGATATTTCGTTCTAATAATCTGGTGCCAGAATGGAAAGATAAAAGCAAATCTGGTTGCCAGTCTAGTCCTGTTGGGTAATGCTGGGGTGAGTTGCTTGACCTTTTTAAAGCTTCCATCCATTCATTCATTCATATGTAAATGAAGGTAGTTCTAGTATTCTGCCTCAAGTGGCTGTGGTCCAATCCTGGCTGTCCTGGATGCTGGTATATAGTAAACACTAGGTTTTGATTCCCTTCTTAATCCGTAATAATGTCACTGGCTGTAGAAATGTACGTTACCTTTTTCTTTTTCTTTTTCTTTTTTCAGCTATGACTCAAGACCTGAGAAAAAGGAAATCTGCTTTTGAAAAATAAGTGAACTTTTTTCCTTTGGTTGGATTCTTCAACACAGCCAATGAAGACAAAGCACTGTATTTCTTTTCACGAATATATCACTGTTGTTCCCAAGAAAGAATGGCAGACAATCCTAGACTTCCATCCTAAGCAGAGTGACATGTAGACATTTGCTGCACATGATGTTCACACAGTGAAAGTCATAAAGAGACAAAGTGGTATTGTTTACATTACTAGAAAACTAATAGCTTTCCAATGGCAATAACCCATTTATGAAAGAATTTTAGCCCACTGGAATAGACAGGGACCACATACTGTGGGAGGCAGACAAGCGCAGAGCGGTTACTCGATGCCCATTCTGTAGCGGTAACCCATCCCTAAAAGTATCATAAAGCAGGTACCAGAAGTGCTTTGCTTTGGCCTCCTAAACCAACAGGTGAGTCAGCCCCTCCGAGAGCCAGGCAGCTCGGGGAGGCAGCGTGGTGCTAGCGGGTTGTTTTCCTTCAGCGGCATTGTGCATTCGCAGAGGCATTAATTTGGAAGGAAGCCAGCTGATAGGTCATCTCAGTGACATTGTCCTTCCCTGTGGTGACAGCATACACTTTTTACACTTTAATTGCTCCTAAAATGCAGTATACTGAAAACCAGGCTCTCCCCTGCTAACAAAAAAGAGGAGTCTCCTTTGCTTTGCGCATCAGGACTTGCTCTTCTGGAATACTCCTCCAGGTTACTTCACTTTCCCTTCAGAATACGTGTGGGAAGGAATGTACAGTAGCAGTCACTCCCGTTTCCCCTGTGGTACCTTGAACAAAATGTTTGTTCCCAGACTACGCGGTTTTTGTTTTGTTTCTTCTTTTTTCTTTCTTTTTTTTTTTTTTTTTTTTTGTAAATTAAGAATATTGACATCAAGGGTTGGGGGCGGGAAGAGCACCCAGCCTCGGCTGCCTCCCCCTTCTCCGCTGTGCAGTTGGTGGCCTTTTTGCTTTCTGTCTTTCGGATAGTAGGCGACCCCCTGCCTGCCCTTCCACTCAGCCGGCTACTGGGTCCGGACCTCGCCGCCGTCAGCAGGCCCGCCCCATTGGCGAGCACACTCCACTGGCCAGACGGTGCCAACGCCTCCTCGCTGCGCGTGACTGTTTGAGGGGAAGGAACGTTCTCTTAGGCGTTACTGCTTTTGCTCAGACTTTGCAAAAAAGAAAACAAAAAAAGAGATATATATACATATATATATAAATATATAATTATTAATCACCTCTGTCCTTGAGAAAGTCTTGAATGAATAGAGATTTTATTCCATTGCAATATTTGATTGTATAGAGGCACACTGTTTCATCGACAGAAGAAGCGAAAGGCTGTGTATAAGTTTTTGGTACTGTGTACCACCACTGTTATTCTTCTAAAGCGAAGTATTCATGTACTTAACCCATATTCTATTTAATTGTGTTTGATTTTAAAAATATATATATATATGAATTATATTTAAAATGGTGTCAACTTTCTGCTTTCAGGGCACTCGTGGCTCTTCTCCTGAAACGTGTTGATTCTTCCAAATATTTCTGTTTGCTTTACAAAAACCCAGACATGAGCCACTCCTGGACTAAGCCCTGTGTTTGGAGTGAATGGCATAGACCTGAGGTTTTATTAGGTGTATTTGCTGTGACTAACTCGTTTTGTTCTTTTAACACAATGTTGCCACCCTTTCACTTTGCTTCAACCTTTAAGTAAGAGAAAAGCAATATAAAGGTCATAGAATAAAATGTGGTTTTGGGTGACTCTTGCTGCCTCTGCATGTTTTGGAATAACAATTTCTGTAAGACTCGAGGCTAATTTAAACTACTGCTTTTAGTTAAGAGTATATATAGTCCTTTGTATACATTTTGTGCTTCCGAGCTAGAGACATCAGTGGTTGGTTGTAAGATTCTTCTACAGAGAAGAGTAGCAAGTTTGAGACTTGGTTACTTTTTTCTGCCCCACCTGCTGTGGGACACAGAGGCAGATTGTGGCCTGAAGTTATTAGGCAGAGTTAATATTTGATGGGAAGTAGATCCTTGGACTTCTTGTAAAATTGGAATGGGATGCGATATAACATTGAGCACACAGTGTGCTCCAGGCTCTATGCAGCGCACCCACAAAATATGCTGCCTCTGCAGGCTCTCATAGGTTCAAGGAATCATTTGAACCCCATCCTTATCATGTTGTTGACATCAACGCAAATCGTTAAGGAAGAAGAGGTGTTAGTAAAGCAGTGGTACCTTCTGTAACTTACCACGTCTTCAATCACTCCTGTAAGATTTGATGAAAAGTGAAAACAGCAAATGTCAGCTGAGTCCAGTGATGAGTGATAAAGCAGGGAGCAACGTTTTGCGGCTTTTTCTCCTTGGGTTTCAGCATTCAGTAGAGCTTTATGAAATGGAGGCAATGTCCATTTCTGGAGCTGTGACTAGTTCAGTAAGAATTTGGAGGGGAAGGTCACTCTGGATTGCAGAAAATTACAATCTTCTTTGTTGTCTTATTTCAGTACAGCTAGCTGAGCACCTGCTGAAGCAGGTGTCATTCTCTCTAATGACACTGTTTGGGGGATACCCGCCTGACTCACGCTGACATGTCTGCACACAGTGACCTTCTCCCTTTCCTCCCTCCCCCACACACCAGTTGATTAGACCAGGGTTGAACTGACCCAAACAGGCCCAAGAAAATTCTTTATCTTAACAGTTTTGCAAGGGGAAAGAGAGAGACCCTCTGGGATTGCAGCTGGTATGGGGCGCTTAGAAAGCGGGGACCCATGAGCTGCACCGCATGACAGTCAGAGAGGCTTAAAATAGAAATACAGAAACATGAGTGCGAGTGGGCCAGAGGGGCCACCCCAGTGGCCTCGAGGACTTGGCTGGCTTCTGGATCTGGTTCTCCATCTTTGCCGTGAACTCTACTAATCCCTCAGGTATCCTTAGAATGCATTTTGGCTTTTCAAAAGTCAGTCTGAAGTGAATTTTTATTACATGCAACCAAAAGGACCTTGACTAAAGTACTGCCAGATTGTTCTAATTACTCATGATCGTGTCCTCAGTGTGTTTGCAAAGTACCACTGAATTCTGGAGCATTCTTCTTTCGTAAACCTTCCTTGGTCATTTTGTGAATTCTCTCAAAATGGAATCCTAAACCAATGGAGCTAAAAGACACTCCCTCATTTATATAGGGAGGAGTTACTCAGGCCTAGGAAAAGGGGAGGTCTAAGTCCCTGTTAGAACTCAGGCCTTCCGGACCAGGGCCTCCTCTTGCTTCCCAACATCCCTCCAAAGGATAAGCACCATCCCCGCTTGTAGCAACTATAATAAACCCAGAAATAGAGGGCATTTCTATCAATGGGTAACATAACTAATAAGCTTCAAATGATGGGAGGGCAGTGATTATCAAAAACAGGTCAATGCTGACCACTTCTACATACAAGGCAAGATGTCTGGCCTTTGGCTGGAGCCATAAGTAGGAGTAAATCCCAGCAAAACCCTCAAGTTTACAACTTAGGAGACCCACACTAAGAGTCACCCTAGGAGGCCACTTACAGATTAGCACTGTGGGCCTTCACGGGGTCTCTGCTTGGGCAGGGTTGAGAGTGGTCCGGAGTCAGAAGTATGGTACTATATGGATCTTGGGCAGGTGGGAGTGGCCACGGAGAGTGTTGGAGGGATCAGTGTGAGCAAAAGCCTGGAGGGCATTCATGCTCAGGGAGAGAGAAGTTCATCTGCTTGCTTGCCTATCACACAGGGTAGTGAGTATTTCTGCCTTAGTAATTTTATGCAACTAATTTATCCTCAGCCTGTTCCCTCCAAACTGCCTGCTCTGGCACAGTGAGGGTATCTGAACTCACCTGGAATAATGAAGCCCCTTGCCGAAGAGTGGTAGCGCACCGCTCCCAGGCACCGCTGCGGCACCTACGGGACTATTCGTGAGCACAGGCTGGGGTAGCTGGGCCCCTGGGGCCTATGTTGGGCAGGCAAGGTGCCTAGAAAAAGTGAGTTTGAGTTCAGCTCCTGGCATTTCCTTTGACTTCAGGTATGAGTCCCCCATCTTGAATGTGCCTTCAGGCTCACCCCTAAATGGTCCCAAGCTGGCCTCTGCCTGCACCACAGCAAGAGGCCTCTGCGCCATGCCCCTCGAGGACAGGCCCTCGCCGAACAGTGCCAGCCTCCACACTATGTGTAGCTCTGAGTGGCGGGCCCAGTCTTGTGTGCTCATCAGAACCCAGCGGGCTCCACCCAGACCCTAGATTTCCTCATCTTGACAAACAACCTTCGTTCCTTCTAATGACAGAGCCCCTGTTAGCAAATGTTCGCGAAGTTAGAAGCATTTTAACGCCTACTAAGTGCCAGGCACTATTTACAGTGCAGGGACAGGGGAATAAAACAAACTTGTGAGCCCCCTGCCACTTCCATTGTACCGAGGAAGTGATAAGAAGCTGGAAGCTTCCGTCTATACTGTGTGCTGGGATTTTTTGACTCAAGATTGCCTTTTGAGCCTATGATTTAACACCCTTTCCTTACAAAGCCCTGCAGGAAGTCACTAGGCTTTCCCAACCCATAAAAGACACCCACAGGCTGAAGGGGGCCCAACGAGGGGTCGCTCTGCCACGGAGCACTGGGCTGACAACAAGGAGTGGGCACCTTGACGTCTGAGGCCATCAAACAAGTCTAAGTAGGGTAGGCTTAGCAGAGGCCAAAGGATCAGTCTGAGCCCCATGGGGCTCTGTGCAGAGTTTCGGGAACTGAATTCTTAGAAACAGAAACACAAAAGCTACTGTAAAGTCATCACATGCACGTGATATAAAATCCCAGCCTTGGAAGAGCCTATTGAGCCGACTCCAAGAGGTAGTCTGCTCGTTCTGAGTTCGACTTTAACGATAATGACAGTAACCGGCACAGGCAAATGTGCCTACACTGTGCCAGGCGCTGGTAAGGTAAGTGCCTACTTGCCCTTGTATGAGGGGGGCGGAGGCTTCAGAGGTGGAAGAAGCGAGTCCAGGCGGTGAGACTGCCCGCTTCCCCACTGCTCTGCCCCCCTGTAAATCGTCACGGGCTCTTCTCTCATTGTGCTGCTGTTGCTTCGTGCTGACGAAAGCCTGGCATAGATGCTCTAGGAAAACGGGATCGTGGCTTTAAAATGGAAAACACTCCATCCGTTACCTGAAAGCAGTAGTTAAACTGTCACGTGCATCAGGATCCCCTGGAGAACTTGTTCAAGACATGGATTTCTGGGCCTAACCCCGTGTCTGATTTAGTAGGTCTGGGGCAAGGGCTGAGGATTCGCATTTTTAACACATTCCTAGATGACGCTATTCTGCTCTGGAGACCAGACGTTTGACTTTGGAGAGTCACTGCCTTTAAGTCTTTTCCTGTAAATTGGGAACTGAGTGTTTTCATTCCGTTATTGGAAATGCCCGTGCTACGCAGAAACGCAATTTGAGTCTTTGTTACTCATGATTCGCCAAAACAAGCACACGCATCTCTTAGTGCTTTCAGATGTCGGAGCCAAGCACACCCAAACGCCACCCCACTGTCTCAGCCACTGGGCAGGTCTGAGACCATGGAGGCAAGTCTCCCCCTGGGGGTAAGGCCAGAGGCTAGTCTCAGCCCCCATGGCCTTGAGCTCCCACCCCTGCCCCGCCATGCGCTGTGCCTCTGCTGGGGACAGTGCACCTGACATGCTCCCTTAGGGCTGAGACTGAGCTGGCATCCCACCCAAGGTGCACAATCCCTGTCTGGTCCATTTTCTTCCAGTTCTTCCCCCAGGTCCTTGATGCCGACTGCCCTCTGAGGTCTTGACCATGACTTTCCTGACCTGTCTCTCCCTTGCTGCCCTTGTTGTCAAGTCCCTCCCGTAGGACACTGGTACCTTGTTCATCCTTTCTTCCCCTCTTCACCTCCCTCCTCCCCATTTCTTCCTTCAGCACATATTTCCTGAGGACTCGTTATATGCCTGTTCCAGTTACTGGGGGTACAAGCAGTACCCCTCCTTGCAGCCTAGAAGACAGTGGTAATTCATGTGATGAGTGTTACGGGAGAGAGAGCGGGGCATCTGTCGGGGGCAGTCTAGGCGGACCCCTCTTTGTGAGCCACAGACTTCCTGATCATCTCCGTCTTCCTCCAGAACATGTGCATTCTGCACGTATCTCTTTCCTCAAGATACTGTTTCTTCCCAGTCCCAACACATGCAGGCCACTCCTCCCCCTTAACCCCACAACTGGACCACGACTTCATGTTGGCATGGTTCACGACTGCCCGCTGCTGGCCAGGGCTGTGTCCGTATCCTTGTTCCACATCCCCCATTGCCACATGGGGACACTGTGCTCTCATCTCTGCCACCTGCCCAGCTCCAGAACACTCCTGGCTATCTTTCTCCACGTGTTTGGCTCATCACCGCATCATTCCCACCCCAAGAAACCACTGTCCATGATGATGACCCAGCCAGCAACCCAGCTTAGAGTTCTTTGGCCTTCCTCGTTCTCAAGAACATATTTTACTCTTCAGTCACACCCATAACTAGATTTTGTCACCTCCTGTCAACTGCTCTACCTCTGGTTTCCCCTCGCATTTTAGCCCACCCTAATCCCAAACGGTGCAAGTACAGTTCTAGATTCCTCCCATTGGGATGCGTGAAAAGGGGGCGGGGTGGGGGGGAGGGGGAAGAAACCTAGTAAGTATCCCAGAGGGGTATGCCCTCACTATTATAAGAGTTAGGTTTTGTAAACCAGCCTTTCAAAGAGCAATTTCAAAAGCAATAAGTGACTACTTTCGTTGTAAGGATTACAAACCTGCGCCTACACGATAAGTGGGGGGTGGGGCAAGAACTGCCCTCACGTGGTGACTTGGATCAAACTTTCCAATGACGATGTCAGATAAGTATTTTAAAATGCTGCAGCTCAAACAGCTTGGATGCAGTTGAAGGATATGTTCTTCAAGACACTGGCTCTGGATATGACGAAGACGTTGACGTCCAAGATGCATGTAGAGAGTTGGAATAAAATTGTTACTTGAAATGTAAGAATGGGGGGAGCAATATTTTGTATTACTGTATTATTGTATATAATGTTATTTTAAATATGCATGTGTAACTAAATAAATTAGATATTATGATTAGACATCTGACTATTTCATCAACATTCCTAAAAGTTTAAATATCCGGATTGACCCCTTGATTTTTAACCATCTTTTCCTTAGGAAAATAGGGATTTGCCTTAAATCTAAGATCACCTATATCAGTAATGAACTCCCAAGTTCCTTAATTAGCATTTAACATACTGATTGACCTAGCTGCCTAGATCTTGGAACACTAGACTTTATTTCTTTTAATTTTTACTTTTAAATATTTATTTTTGAGAGAGAGCACAAGTGGGGGAGGGGCAGAAAGCGAGGAAGACGCAGAATCCGAAGCAGGCTTCGGGTTCTGAGCTGTTAGCACAGAACTAACTCGATGTGGGGCTCGAACCCACAAACAGTGAGATCACGACCTGAGCCAAAGTTGGACGCTCCGCACTAGAATTTAAACCACACCTACCCCTTTCTATCCTTTGTTCAGTGGGCTTTTACCCCTCTGAGCCCGTGCCTGTGCTCAAGCAACGCCTACAACTTAAAATGCCTTTCTCTAAACTCCACATAAAGAAGTCCTCCTTTCTGAAGGCTGGCTCCCTTCCTCCCTTGCCGCCTCCTCTAGAAACCTTCCCTGATGCCCTGTCCGTCTGAGTTGCTCTGAGCACATCCTCACACACCATCCAATGTGGTGTCATGGGGGGTTGGTTCTGGGCCTGTCTCACCAGACGTGAGGAAGCTCTTCCCAGGAAAGGCCTGGGGTTGACCCCGAGGAGCCTGGCTCAGGAGATGCTGGGGGGTGGGGGGCTTGCTCTAAATGAATCAGGCCCAGCTAATGGTCTTCCAGGCCTATGTGCACAGATTCAGAACCAAGTCTTCCTGTGCCTTAGGGGCTAAAGGGGGTCTCTGCTCCTGGCAAGAGGTTGATGTTGGGATGTCTTACACTCGTCCAGCAATTCATAAGGTCTGACTTACAGACGCCTGACTGTCCTGAGACCCTTCCAGGAGGTCTACATGGTCAAAATTATGTATCATAATAACACTAAAGACGTTAATCGCCCTTTGCACCGTGTGGATATTTGCACTGATAATGCAGAAACAATGGTGAAACTTCTGGAATCTTAGCAGGAATCTAGACAGTGACACCAAACTACCAGCGGTCATTGTATTCTTCACCACTGTGTGACTTGTCATTTAAAAAAAAAAAAGCCAGTTTCCCATAAGAATGTCCTTGGCGAAGCAGAAACAATTATTAGTTTTATTAAATCTCAAACACATGTTTTTCAATCGCATGTGGGACAAAATGGGAAGCACGCATAAAGCACTTCTGCACGGTGACTATGACCGTGGCCTGCAGGACAAGCACTTAGGCAATCGTGCGACTTGTTAGCAGAACTGGCCGCTGTGGTCATGGAATATGTGAAAGACCGGACAAGCTGGTTATTCAGACTTGGGTGTTTATTTTTTTTTTCAAATATTTATTTATTTTGAAAGAGAGAGCACATGTGCACACACACACACACGAGTAGAGAAGGGGCAGAGAGAGAGGGAGAATCCCAAGTAAGCTCTGTGTCAGCAGCTCAGAGCCTGACCTGGGGCTTGAACTCACAAACCATGAGATCATGACCTGAGCTGAAACCAAGAGTCTGACACCCAACAGACTCAGCCACCCAGGCGCCCCCAGAGACTTGGGCATTTAAAAGGCATTTTCTCGGGCTCTGTGCTGACAGCTCAGAGCCTGGAGCCTGTTTCAGATTCTGTGTCTCTCTCTCTGCCCCCTACCCCCCCCCCCCACTCATGCTCTGCCTCTCTCTCAAAAAAATAAATAAACCTTAAAAAACATTTTTTAGGGGCGCCTGCGTGGCTCAGTCGGTTAAGCGTCCGACTTCAGCTCAGGTCACGATCTTGCAGTCTGTGAATTCGAGCCCTGCGTTGGGCTCTGGGCTGACAGCTCAGAGCCTGGAGCCTGCTTCCAATTCTGTGTCTCCCTCTCTCTCTGCCCCTCCCCCCTTCATGCTCTGTCTCTCTCTGTCTCAAAAATAAATAAACATTTAAAAAAATAAATAAAAATAAAAAAAACATTTTTTAATACATAAAAGGTATTTTCTGGAAAATGAATGAAGCAAGCCTTTAGGGCTTTGAGAAGACAACACTGACAGTATTTATTGCCAAGGATAAAATTTGAGTTTTCAAGCAAAATTTAGACTTTTGGAAAACCAATATTAACCACTGTGAACTTGATAGCTCACAATAGAAAGGACATTTCTATTGAGAGCTGATTAACAGATGTGATTTAAAAAAAATTTTTTTAATGTTTACTTATTTTTGAGAGAGAGAGAGAGAGAGAGAGAGAGAGAGAGCATGAGTGGGGGAGGGGCAGAGAGAGAGGGAGACACAGAATCTGAAACAGGCTCCAGGCTCTGAGCTGTCAGCACAGAGCCCGGTGTGGGGCTCGAACTCACAAACCTTGAGATCATGACCTGAACCAAAGTCGGATGCTTAACTGACTGAGCCACCCAGGCACCCCTGATTTTTTTTTTTTTTTTTTTTTGATCCTGCGTGGTGAAATGTGCCAACATTTGGAAGATCTGGATAACCCAATGAACCAACATTTTCCAAATGACGAATGCGTGAGGCACAGAAGCATGCATAGGTCAAAGATTCAAAGGGCAAGATCCACCAGGAGAGTGAGAAGGGGTTCTGAGAGGGAGAAATTTGAGAACTGCCCTACCCGCCCAACCTCTGGCTAGTCGCAGAAGCCGCACCAGGGAGGCCAGAGCTCATCTGCCCCGTGCTACTTGCATGAAAAAGATCCAATTCCCTGTTGTGCTGCCTCTTTGCTGTGGGATCTTCAGTATTTCCCTCACTTCTCTGGGCCCCTGTAGAAATGGAGATGATTGTTCTTCAGCAACTGGTGGTGGCAGAGGAGGAAGCTCATCGGTTCGAGAGATATTTGGCAATGCAATCAAAAGGTGCTGCTGATGTATTATGAAGAAGAGGGCGAAGTGCTGGGTTCCTTTAGAGTATTACAAGGAAAGACCCCCTCCAATAATCTTACTTCCAAGGCCGCTCTCAGAGTGCAGACCTAGTGCTTTGTGCGGGCCCTCGGTTCCTCATTAGAGGCGTCTCTGATCGTGAGGACTTATTTGAGTTGTGTAATTGCCGGCCCTGGAAAAAGGAGCTTTCCTTCTTCTCTCCCCACTGCGGAGAACTGCTGATCTGATAGCTTCGCCCAGCTCAACAGGAAGTGAACATTCTGTCCCGACCGCAGGGCCCAGAGCAATCTCTTCTGCCTGCCTGAGGTCAGCCACAGAGCTGACATGCCAGGCCGCTGGGGAAGGAGGCTCGGAGAGACTGTGTGCCCTCAGCACTGCTTTGATGGGGAGCAGGGGCATTGGGAGCAGCTGGCTGTCCCGCTGACCTCCCTAAAGGCTTTGCAAGGGGAGCCTCCTCTAGAGAATTCACACGAACCTGACTGCACGAGCATCCGGAGATGAGGGCGAGAGATTCTCTCAAGAACAGTTCACTGTATTATTTTTTTAATTAAAAAAAAATTTTTTTTTTAACATTTCTTTATTTTTGAGACAGAGAAAGACAGAGCATGAGCAGGGGAGGGTCAGAGAGACAGGGAGACACAGAACCTGAAACATGCTCCAGGCTCTCAGCTGTCAGCACAGAGCCCAACGCGGGGCTCGAACTCACAAACCGCGAGATCATGACCTCAACCGAAGTCGGACGCTTAACCGACTGAGCCACCCGGGCGCCCCTAGAACAGTTCACTTTAATCTAATTCCCAGAGGCTGTGACACAGAAATATACACCAGAGGACAGGTTTATTGATTTATTAGAAAAGGTTCAGGGGTGCCTGGGTGGCTCAGTCGGTTAAGCCTCTGATTCTTGATATTGGCTCAGGTCATGATCTCACATTTGTGGGTTTCAACCCCCCCATCTGCTTGGGATTCTCTCTCTCTCTCTCTCTCTCTCCCTCCCTCTCTCTGCCCCTCCTCTGCTGTCTCTCTCTTGCTCTCTCTCTCTCTCAAAATAAATAAATATTAAAAAAAAAGAAAAAGTTCAGGATACCTGGGTGGCTCAGTCAGGTGAGTGTATGACTTCTGCTCAGGTCATGATCTCAAGGTTCGTGAGTTCGAGCCCCACATCTGCTTTCAGTGCAGATCCCACTTTGGACCCTCTGTCCTCATGGCTTCCCCGCCCCCCCACCCCCCCCCCCCCCCCCGCTGCCGCCTCTCCCGTTTGGGCTCTTTCTCTTTCAAAAATAAAAAAAATAAAAATAAACATTAAAAACTTAAAAAAAAAAAAAGAAAAAGTTCAATTGTCAATAAGTAAACTGGAAAGAGCATTTGACAAAACCCTACACCCTTTTGGGCAAACCAGGAATAGAGAACTTTCCTCCACTTGGACGTTTGTCCAAACCCATAGAATGTACGGCGCCAAGAGTGACCCCTAATGTAAAGTATGGGCTTTGAGTAATAACGACGTGTCAATGTAGGCTTATCAGTTGTAACAAATAGCCTTCTCTGGTGTGGGTGTGGACAGTTGGAGAGGATGTGCATGTGTAGGAACAGGGCATATGTGGAAAATCTCTGCTCAGTTTCTTAAACCGAAACATAGTTGACATACCACATTGTGTAAATTTAAGGGGCACAGCATATCGATGTGACACATTTATATTGCCGCATGACGGCCATTGTAGTTAGTTAACACGTCTGTTGTCTCAGAGGTGGTGGGAGCAACTTTCGGCTCAGTTTGGCTGCCATGATGTTGTTCTTTTGTTAAAAACCTTACAAAAGGGGCGCCTGGGTGGCGCAGTCGGTTAAGCGTCCAACTTCAGCCAGGTCACGATCTTGCAGTCCGTGAGTTCGAGCCCCGCGTCAGGCTCTGGGCTGATGGCTCGGAGCCTGGAGCCTGTTTCCGATTCTGCGTCTCCCTCTCTCTCTGCCCCTCCCCCGTTCATGCTCTGTCTCTCTCTGTCCCAAAAATAAATAAACGTTGAAAAAAAAAAATTAAAAAAGAAAAAAACAAAAAAAAAACCTTACAAAGGCTTCTCATCTGACCCCAGGGGGGTGGGGGGGAGAAGCCTAAGTCCTTTTTCTTTTTTAAATGTTTATTTATTTATTTTGGAGATAGCAAGCGGGGGAGGGGCAGAGAGAGGATCCCAAGCAGGCTCCATGCTGTCAGCGCTGAGCCCGACTTCGGGCTCGAACTCATGAACCGTGAGATCATGACCTGAGCTGAGATCAAGAGTCTGACGTTTAACCAACGGAGTCACCCAGGGGCCCTCAAAGTCTTTATAATGACCAATGAGACCCTATGGCCTGTTTTCTCTGTGGCGTCATCTCTAATCATCCTCCCCCTGGGTCACTAGCTCCAGCCACTCTGGGCTACATGCACTCTCCTGCCTCAGGCTTCTGCACTTGTGATTCCTTCCACTTGAAATGCTCTCCCTCTAAATATCTGCATGGATCACAGCCTCCCTCCCTCCTTCTCTTCAGGTCATTGCTCAGATGTCACCTTCTCAGTGGAGCCATTCCTGGCCATCTTTTTAAAAATTATATCCTGGGACGCCTGGGTGGCTCAGTCACTTAAGCATCTGACACTTGATCTCAGCCTAGGTCTTGATTTCAGGGTCGTGAGTTCAAGTCCCACGTTGGTCGTGAAGCCTACTTATAAATAAATAAATAAATAAATAAATAAATAAAGTACCCCTCTGTCCATATTTCCTATCTCCTTTCTTAGATTTTGTTTTCTCCTTAGTACCTATCACTAGCTAACATCTTATTTTATTTATCCTATTTATGGTTTGTTTCCCCCACCACAGAATAAGCTTAGACACCTTGTCAGTTTTGTTCACTCATAACTACTTGTTGAATGCGTGCGTCCGGGAACTGTCCAGCGGGCTGCAATGCTTGGATCACAAGATCACGACATGCCTCACCACCGCAAGGCCACGTGGGAAGTCAGAGCTTCAGGGGTACTGAGTACGCTGGAATCAGAGCCAAGGTCATCTGCTGATACGGGCGCGTCAGAGACACTCCCTCACGTCAAGACAACTAAAGCCTCAACCAGTATTCCCTCTCCTTTCATCGCCTCCTTGACTCCATCTTTTCATTCTTCCAAGGTTCCTAGCCCCTTTCTGATTGGCACAGGCTTTCTTCAGATATGCTCAACTTGAAGGTCTTGGGAGTCGTATTTTTTCTCTAAGACATCTCACATAGACTCAGCTGTGAGCCATCCCGCTGGTTTTGAACTTTGACTCTCAGAGCCAACCCTGTATCCACATAGCCATCCTACAAAATGTCAATTATTCAAGCCTCCATCATGGTGGTCCCAGGTGGGGCAGCAGAGCGGATGGAAGCAGAAGGGATGACGGAGACAGCACAAAACAGAGGTGCCTCCTTTAATAAGCACAAGTTGTTAACATTCCATTTTTAGGCCTTAGGAAAAGATAAATTTCAAGAAACAATTTTTACTGTTTATTTATTTTTGAGAAAGGAAGAGAGACAGAGCATGAGCAGGGAAGGGGCAGAGAGAGAGGGAGACACAGAATCCGAAGCAGGCTCCAGGCTCCGAGCTGTCAGCACAGAGCCCGACGCGGGGCTCGAACTCATGAACCTTGAGATCATGGCCTGAGCCGGAGCCGGACGCTCAACCGACTGAGCCACCCAGGCACCCCAATAATTTCAATATTCTTAAATAAGTAGCAGATGTCTTTTAAGATTAACTATGTTGTTCATGGCTCTGGATCCTTTTTCAATCTTTGTAATAATCTCAGAGATTTAAAAAGCACATTTGACATATTTATTATCAAGTATATAGAAAATTATTGGTACGTCTTATTTCATCAGTTGGCATAATTTTAGGACTTTTTGTTCATCCTCAATCCATGAAGCCAAAGCATCATTTGAACAAGTTTCAGAATTTAAAAAGTGAAAAGAATTAGGAACACTTGGGTGGCTCAGTCAGTGTCTGACTTCGGCTCAGGTCATGATCTTGCGGTCCATGGGTTCGAGCCCTGTGTCGGGCTCTGTGCTGACATCTCGGAGCCTGAAGCTTGCTTTGGATTCTGGGTCTCCCTCTCTCTCTGCCCCTCTCCCACTCATGCTCTGTCTCTCTTTCTCTCTCTCTCAAAAATAAATAAACATTTAAAAATTTTTTTAAATAAATAAATAAATATTTAAAAGTTTACTGTAATTTTCACTTGTGTCATTAAATAATTTCCTTATTACATAATTAAACAACCGAAATTTTCCCTTGGAATTGATACCTTTTTAAAATTTCTAATAGCATACTATATCTCTTTTTCTTTCATAGATTCCCTTCCTTAGGTTTGTATGTTTAATCATTTTTATCATGTGCCTAATTAATCCAGCAGTTCTCAAACTGTGTAGTTTCAAGACCCAACATATTTACTGGATTAAAAATTAAAACTAAGGGACACCTGGCTGGCTCATTCAGTGGAGTGAGCGACTCTCGATCTCGGGGTTGTGAGTTCAAGCCCCATGCTGGGTGCAGAGATAACTTAAAAATAAAATCTTTTTTTAAAAACAATAAAATTAAAACTAAGAAACAAAATAGATTTATTCTTAATTTATTTAAAGACAATAATGAGCCCATTATAAGTGAACATAAAAAACATATTGTTATGAAAAATAACTGTTTTCTGAAACAAATTTAGTAAGAAAAGGGACGTTTGTGCCTTTAGTGCCAATATTAATACAACATAAAAGGCAACTCATATTTTCATGTTTTTAAGAAAATACAGGGGCACCTGGGTGGCGCAGTCGGTTAAGCGTCCGACTTCAGCCAGGTCACGATCTCGCGGTCCGTGAGTTCGAGCCCCGCGTCAGGCTCTGGGCTGATGGCTCGGAGCCTGGAGCCTGTTTCCGATTCTGTGTCTCCCTCTCTCTCTGCCCCTCCCCCGTTCATGCTCTGTCTCTCTCTGTCCCAAAAATAAATAAACTTTGAAAAAAAATTTAAAAAAAAAAGAAAATACATACCCGGTCGGATCTCACAGAACCCCTGAAAGTGTCAGAAATGTTCAGGAGTCCACACTTTGAGGACCATTGAATTGATCTATCAGCTTGTAAGATACAAGCTCTATCAGTCTATCTTGTAAAGTACTGAGTGTTCTATTGTAATAGATAACAGATAATATGTAATTTCGCTTATTAAACCCAAACACATGGGGCGCCTGGGTGGCGCAGTCGGTTAAGCGTCCGACTTCAGCCAGGTCACGATCTCGCGGTCCGGGAGTTCGAGCCCCGCGTCGGGCTCTGGGCTGATGGCTCAGAGCCTGGAGCCTGTTTCCGATTCTGTGTTTCCCTCTCTCTCTGCCCCTCCCCCGTTCATGCTCTGTCTCTCTCTGTCCCAAAAATAAATAAACGTTGAGAAAAAAAAAAAAAATTAAACCCAAACACATAAACTTTCCCACGTATTTATTATTTATTTAGCCACTCCCACTCTACAATTTTTATCAAACTCTGTAGAGCAGGATCAATAGCATTTACTGTATTTTATTTTATTTTGAAGACTTTTTTACATGTTTATTTATTTCAGAGAGAGTTTGGGGGAGGGGCAGAGACGGGTGGGTACAGAGGATCTGAAGCAGTTTCTGTGCTGACAGCAGAGAGCCAGATGCGGGGTTCAAACTCACAAAGTGTGAGATCATGACCTGAGCCGAAGTTGGACACCTATCCGACTGAGGCACCCAGGCACCCGTATCTTATTTTTTAAGCCATCTCTGCACCCAACGTGGAGCTTGAACTCACAACCCCAAGATCAAGAGTCGCAGGCTCCACTGACTGAGCCAGCCAGGCGCCCTGACTGATAGAATTTCTTAACTCCTTTGTCATTCTAGGATAATGACAGGCTGGCTAAGAAGATCCAAGTCCTCACCCGGCTGTCATTATTTCCCTCCCTGCTCTCAGATACTTTGTTTCATTCTCTCTGCTGTTTATTTGACACAGGCTAGTAAATACAACATTTATCAAGGGAAGATTTAAAGTGAGTCACTTGGTTGGCAACTTTCTTGCATCACCCAGAGATCACTGAATACAGTGACTAAGCATCCAATGAAAACATCTGAAGGTTTTCTAAAACTCTGAAATGCTAGATTTTCTCCCTCTAGCATGGCACTGGGACCGGGGACACAAAACCCAATCAAGTTTTCATATGCATATTTCTCATTGAAACCATTTTTCTGGAGCACTGACCATCAAATTAAAGATATGATTTTAAGATGCTATTCCTGGGGGCGCCTGGGTGGCTCAGTCAGTTAAGCGCCCGACTCTTGATTTCGACTCGGGTCATGATCTCATGGCTTATGGGCTCACGCCCAGCATCAGGCTCCATTCTGATGGTGCAGAGCCTGCTTGGGATTCTGTCTGACTCTCTCTCTCTCTCTCTCTGCCCCTTCCCACCTGCTCTCTCTCGCTCTCTCAAAATAAATAAATAAACATTAAACAAGTTTTTTTTTTTTTTTAAAGATGCTACTCCTGTTAGTGCTCCATCATCCCTAAGAACCGTTAAACAATCTTCCGAGTCTTCAATTTTGCACTGTGAGTACACTATTAAAATACCCGTATGTGGGGTCCGCAGCCGGATGACGGCAGGCCTGGGGGGAAATGCGCAATGCGCACGCGTGCTGGGGTCCCCGGCCGGCCTGGCAGATGGCTGTGGAGGATGACTTCAGGGAACGTAGAGCCAGGAGAAAGCCAAGCGGCTTCGGGGGACACTGGAGCAGTCCTTCAGAAGTGCACATCTCCGCGGATAAAGGGCTCCCTGTCTGGACCTTTACCCACCAAGCGGATGGGGCCCAGGAGTTGGATGAGGAGGAAGGCTTCCTTGGGCAGCTGGCGACCAAGGGGTTTGATGTGTTCAGGAGGATGGGAGTCTGGTCCAGGTGAGCTGCAGACATGTTCCATCACCTCCAGAGCGCAGATGGGGCTGCTCTGAGAGGAGCGGCCTCCCACATCACCCAGAGAAAGTGCAGGACCAGAGCCACCGCACTGAGGGCAGCCAGAGAGCGGGATGAGCTCGAGGTCGAAGCAGACGGCGTGGAGGGGACGGAGGTCACAGCTGGGAATGGTGCAGCCGGGACACATGGGGTCGGCCCCCCAGCCTGCACCCTCTGGTCCAGACGCCCAGACCATTAGGGTAGACGATCTGGTGCAGGATGGTTGGCCCATTGCTGGGAGAAGGAAATGAGTGGGGCTGGAAATGGTTTGTGCCTTTGTTCGCTAGTTGTTTTGAGACTTGTTTGTCTCATTCCTTCCCTCTCCCCCATTCCCCTGTCCAGCTCCCACCAGAGGAGGAAGAGCTTTAGGATGCTTGGTCTTGGGGTGACGGGAACTGGCTCACCACACCCCCTCGGGCCTTCATTTACTATCTGAGTGATGAGGCCAGTTTCCCCACACCGCGCCTCTTGGGTAAGAGGAAGGGCGAGTGGGGGTGGGTATGGCTGGAGTCGCTGCACGCTGGTTGCCGGCGGGCAGGTGGGGTTGTGAAGAAGGAACAGCCAGGGAACCAACACTCAGCCTTAGAGAGTTGACACTCCTGCTGAGTCAGGAACGTGAGGTGACCCTGCAAAGGGAAGCGAGATGGCTTGGAGATGTGAACGAAAGTAGCTGTAGCATCTTCCTCTTCTCCCCGCCCCCCCGGCCCCACCTGAATAGCTCTGGACCCCAGCCCAGAATTTGGAACCTCTTGGAACACTCCTTCCTGCCCCTCAGTCTCCAGCCCTGGAATTTCTCAGGAAGTCTAACCCCTTTGCTAGGTGCTAAGCTTGGGTTCTGCCTCCTCCAACCTCCTTCCAAACTCTTTATCCCGCCCAAGTCCAGGGATGAGTACATCAGTATGTAATACCTTACTGTTCCACCTGTGGCTTGATCTTGGCATCAGCCTTCTGGGAGCTGAGCTTCAGAGCTCAGCCAGGGTGTAGTTTCTGGGCCCACCCTAGCAGCCTGGTACTTTTTTTTTTTTTTTAAGTTTATTTAATTGTTTTAGTAATCTCTGCTCGAACTCACGACCCCGAGATCAAGAGTCACATCCTCTTCTGACTGAGCCAGCCAGGCGCCCCGCAGCCTGGTACTTCTGGACAAATAAACAGATGGACGAATGGAGCACAGCAGCACTCTGAAAGTTTCCAAAATAAACTCTTTCTCTTAATAAAAAAAAAAAAAAAAAAGCCAAGGCAAAACAAACATACTTCTTTGGGAAACAATAGACACGTCATTGACACTGATAGAAATTTTACAGCCTGACACAGAAATTTTCCAAAACACTGTTGTCGACTTGGAGATGTGCCGTCCAGACCTCTGCGGGAGGAAGGATGTGCTGTTTAGTTGGGGAACTACGGTCTGCCTCCAGCTCTCTGCTCCTTCAGGGTCTCAGCCTGACAGCAGCCTAGATCACCTGAGCTCACAGCTCCCGGGGCAGCCCCATCAGGTGACGGGCGAGCTGGGGCATTTTGGCTCAATGCAGGTCGAGTGTGACGTTTTGTTCCAGAGCTTTCTGCTGGGGTGGCCCTGCCTGCATCCCAGTTCCCTCTTCGCCAGGGTTGTTTCCAGCCCCTCCCACCACCTGTGTTAATTTCTAATAATCATCTTGCACCCCAACTCAGCGCCTATTTCTGGAGAACCCACCTGGCACACTGTTTTCTCAGGTCAGTAGGTACGTGGTTCATAAGAGGGAGCAAAGATCTAGATCACAATGATACGTTTCTGTTCTTTTTTGAAGTTCTAGTAAATGCTTCATGGCTGAAGATGTTGCATTCTGTTTTAGACCTCACAGAAAATGCTGTGTAAGTGTTTGATTAAAATTCTTTTGAAATTAAACATTTTTCATTTTCTTTATCATCACATCACTAACGTATTTCTTTTAGGAGTTTTACTATTTCAGTTGCTTTATTTGGAAAACTGACTCATGATGTTCCTTGTATTTTATCTCAGTGACATTTGCAAATATTCTTTATTTTGCCCGTTGGCATTAACAGGATATCATGGCCATTCCTATGAAATATGTGGTTAGCTGTTTTAACTTTCAATGATTCAAATTGTGAGGACTATCTGGGTATAACAGTTATGGCAACAGCAAAAATAAGCTACTTGATATCTTGGTTGAAATAATGAAACTGTTTTTCATTCTATCTGTCTGTCTATCTATCTATCATCTATCTATTTTTGAGAGAGAGAGAGCATGCAAGCACATGAAAGCAGGGGAGGGCAGAAGGAGAGAGAGAGAGAGAGAGAGAGAGAGAGAGAGAGAGGGAGAGAATCCAAAGCAGGCTCCACACTCAGCCTGGAGCTGGACGCAGGGCTCGATCCCACAACCCTGGGATCATGACCTGAGCCGAAATCAAGAGTTGGATGCTGAACCGAATGAGTCACCTAGGCACCCCTGTTCTTTGTTTTAGAAAGGCAAATTTTATGGGGTACCTGGGTGGCTCCGTCAATTAAGCATCCGACTTCGGCTCAGGTCATGATCTCTCGGTTTGTGAGTTCCAGCCCTGCATCGGGCTCTGTGCTGACAGCTCAGAGCCTGGAGCCTGCTTCTGATTCTGTGTTCCTCTCTCACTCTGCCCCCCCCCCCCCCCCGCTCATTCTCTGTCTCTCTCCCTCTGTCTCTCTCTCTCTCTGTCATGAATAAATAAACATTAAAAAAATTTTTTTTAAGAGAAATGCAAATTTTATACTGATTCTTGCACGACATGAAAAGATGCTCCTTGATGTTGTGATATTATCAGAATATCATAAAATTCCTAGGCTGAAGTCTGTTTTTGGTATAATTTCAGAAGATTTGTGTTTATTATTTAGAAGAATTGTGGTTATGCTATTTCTAAAAGCTTTAAGAAATATATCCAAATCTTGCCGTCTCTTCATTTTATGGGATTATTTCCATAATTTATTATAAATTCATGCATATGTAGATATCAAAGCTCTGCACATGAACTATACACAAGAATTTCAAAGCAGCAGCAGCAGCAAAGTAGAAACAATAGAACGAATGGGGCACCTGGGTGGCTCACGTTGAGTGTGGGACTCTTGATTTCAGCTCAGGTCATGACCTTGCAGTTCGAGAGATGGAGCCCTGGGTCAAGCATCATGGAGCCTCCTGAGGATTCTCTCTCCCTCTCTCTCTGCCCCTCCCCCACTCATGCTCTCTCTCAAAATAAACAAACATTAAAATTTTTTTTTCAGCTCCTAAGATACATATTCCCGAAGAGCTATTTTTTTTTTTAACTTTATTTAGTTTGAGAGAGACAGAGAGCACGGGTGGGGAAGGGGCAGACAGAGAGAGAGAGAGAGAGAGAGAGAGAGAGAGGGAGAGAGAGAGAATCCCAAGCAGGCTCTGTGCTGTCAGTGCAGAGCCGGATGCAGGGCTCAAACCCACCAACTGTGAGATCATGACCTGAGCTGAAATCAAGAGTCGGACCCTCAACAGACTGAGCTACCCAGGCACCTCCTGAAGAGCTATTTTTTTTTTTAAAGGGATTTGGCATGTTAAATCCCATATCCAATTTAAATATCCATCTTTAAAGATTTGCAACAGCGAAGCTTTCAAACAGGTAAAGAGTCATCTCCAGATGAATTTTTGTGTCTCTGTGCAAACTTGCTTCATTTGCTTTTAGTTTTTGAAGGCTCCAGACTTCCACAGTGTCTCACATTCACCTGGGCCAGATTTTGAAGTAGGGATAGAATGATGTAGGTGTGCACAGTAGTGAGAGCAGAGATCCAAGACCCTACATGTTCAAGGTTTGAGGAAGGGAGGGGATTCCTCTCAGAATTCCACCTGGAGGTTCTTAGGGTTTCTGGGCAGCCTTCAGGTCAGTTTTCTGGGATGGGCCCGGGGTGGGAAATGTAATTCTGGTGGTAAGGGATGACCTGAGAGCAAATACCCAAACCAAAGGGTATGGTGTGGGGTCTGAGTTTTCTATGACATTTTCTTTAAAAAAATGTTTTTTAATTTATTTATTTTGAGAGAGACAGAGAGAGAGAGAATGAGCAGGGGAGGGGCAGAAAGAGAACGAGAATCCCAAGCAGGCTCCACGCAGCCAGTGCACAGAGCCCGACAGGGGGCTGGAACCCATGAAACAGATCATGGCCTGAGTCAGACGCCCAACCCAGGCGCCTCTCTATGACATGTTCAAGCTTACTGTTTATCAAATGGTCTCGTATGGCATTTCCTTGAGGAAAAGTGGACAAATCAGTTCCTGACACTTGACCTTCAATAATCAGGAGGAAAAGAAAACTCCCTTAAAGCCATTCAAAGGTAAGCCTGAGGTCAAACCGGCAGGATCCAGTGGTGGCTGGGGAGCAGGGCTTCTCATTACAGCCCTTGAAACTGTGTTCAATACTGAGTTTACGTGCATAAACACTTCTCCGGGAAGAGGGTCCCGAGCCGTCATCAGCTTCTCACAGAAGTCAAGGGACCCCAAAAGGTGCAGAACCCCTGCCTGACACCATCTCTTCAGGGACCCTGAGGAGTAAAGGCAGAAGGGTTGGGGGAGACCTGCAGCTTGGCGGTACGACCTCCTCGGGTTTTAGAGGGGGCGGGGAAGGCCGAGTTCTAGGAGACGCTCCTTCGCCCCGACCGGTTCCCTGGGGTCTACACTGCACCAGGGACGCCCCGTCCCTCCTGCAGTCAGAGTTCAAGACCCGCTTCCCCGACGCCCGCCTCCCAGCGGGCTCCAGCCTGGGGCGTGGCAGGCTGGAATCTGCTCCCAGGCCCAGCGCGAAGGCTGCAAAGGCTGCGGCGGGTAACTAGCTGCGGTCCCAGCGGCTCGCACCCCTCCTCTCCCGCCCGGGCGAGCGACTGGGGACGCGCCCCCGCGGCGGCGCCACTCCCCCGGGCGCGCGCGCACTCATTTTCCTGGCGGAGGGAGCGGGCTTCGGCGGGCGCTGCGTCCTACAAGACGTGCTGACGTCGCGGAGGGCCGGCAGTCGGCTCGGGAGCGGCCGGCGCGCGCGCGTGTGCGTTAGGCGCCGCGGCGAGGCAGGGAGGCGCGCGGGGACGGTGGTTGTGCCGGTCCTAGGGCGGCGGCTGCCACCGCAGCAGCCCCCCGAGCGGAGGGGGCCGACGCGGCCGGACGAGCTGGGGATGGGGAGGACCGGGTCCCGCACCTCTCCCGGGCGCGTGCGCGGCTCCGGGGGCGCACAGTGACGGCTGCGGCGCCGCTGGCCCGGCAAGCGCCGAGGCCGCTTCGCCAAGGGAACCTTCGGCCGGCGGCGGGCCGGGCCATGAGGAGCGGCCGGGGCCGGGCCAGGCCTCGCTGACCCCGGCCCCGCGCGGAGGCCTCCACCCCGTTTCCGCTCCGGCCTCTCGGCATGAGCGTCCGCCCGGGCCGGGGGCCGCGGCTGCCCCGGTCCGGCGGCCCGCGGGCGCGCTCAGGGCCGGCGGGCCCGCGGTGCTGATCCCGGCCCGCCGCGCTGCGCTGCCCGCCCGCCCGCCCGCTGTATGCCCCCGGGGGCGCGGCCATGGAGGTAGTGGGCGACTTCGAGTACAGCAAGAGGGACCTCGTGGGACACGGGGCCTTCGCGGTGGTCTTCCGGGGGCGGCACCGCCAGGTGAGCCCCGTCCGCCGGGGCGAGGCCGGGGTGTGTGGGCCGCGGCACCTCTGCCTGGCTGCGGCCAGGCAGGGTGGTGGTCCCGAAACTTGGCGACGCCGCGGGCGCGGCCCCCCCACCCCCACCCCCACCCCCCGGTTTGGCTCGTCGCCCCGAGGCCTGCCATTGTGCGCGCTGTCAGTGTCGCTGGGTTTGTTTTGGTCGGGCGGGGATTGTTTTGAGGCCGAAGCCGCTAGGCAGCGCTCCACCTACCGACGGGCCGCTCGGCCTCTGATTTCCCCTGCTTGCAGAGAGCCTGGTAACCAGAATGCTCTTAGGGGCTCACCGCCGGGGCCCGGCGGGACACACGCCTTTCCACCTGAACGTGACCCGAATCTGAGTCCTAAAGGAGTGCTCGGTCCCCTCCCCAGCGCGGGGCTCGGGCGTGGAAGCGCGCACCTTAGGTTTTTCCGCGCCCTGGGCTGCCAAGGCTTGTCGCCTTTGAGGTCGATAATTGCAGACCCAGCGGAAAACGGGCTTGTTTCCCGTTAGCTCGAGACTTTCTCAGACTCGGGGGTATCGCATTTCCCAGCATTGGTTCGTCTACACCCCGTTCGAGCCCCGTACCACCTTCCCTTCTTGGGGTTAGATGGGCGGCTGGAAAAGATGGGCGGACGCTTCTTGTTTCAATCCAAGTAAACATGAAAGCAGGTTCCAAAAAAAAAAAAACAAAAAAAAAATTTTTTTTTTGAAGCTTTTGCTGTTTCGTAAATAGGGTCACACGAGGTTTTAGAATCTAAAGAATTTGGAAGAGCACCTAGAGAGTGGAAATCATCAAAGGGGCTTGGTAGTTCTGACTGTTGGCAAGAGGCATGTTTAAGTGGGCTGATTTTGTTACTTATCAGATAGAGTAATAAAAACTGCGTTCCTTTCTTAAGAGAAAAAGCTTAAAACTCAAAAAATAATTTAAGCAGGAGGCTTAATCCTGCCAAGCTGTCAAATGCCACCTTCCAGTTTATTATCCGCATTTCCCCATAACTTTAAAGTGGTTGTAAACTGTGTTCTTTGTTTCACTTGTGGTCCTCCTATTATTTTTAGTGGCTGTCTTATAAGGTACTAGTTTGTAATTTATGAAATCATTTTCCTGTTGCTGGAGGTTCAGGGTCCTTTCCATTTACCCTTTCCATTGTCTGTATGTGAGTGGGCTAAAAACATCTTTGTGCTTATAGATTTACTTCTGTGAAATAATTTCCAGGAGTAACACTATTTTTCCTTTTCAGAAAACTGACTGGGAGGTGGCTATTAAAAGTATTAATAAAAAGAACTTGTCAAAATCACAAATCCTGCTTGGGAAGGAAATTAAAATCTTGAAGGTATGCTTCTTTATGTGATATTTGATAGTATGTTAAAACCTATTTTAAATTAATGCGTGATGACTTCCTTTGTCATTTTGGTGGTTGGAGCCAAATTTGAGAATTTTCACCTGTTGCTGTCATTTTTTGAAACGTTTGAGTACTTGGAAACTGTTTTTAAGAATAGATGTTTGTGTTCTTGGCCAGTGCTTAGAAGGGGTTCTGGGAAGGTTGATTTTAGCTTCTCCTAATTTCTTTTCCTTAGTTACTGTGTTACTGTTTGAGAAGAGGCAGGCCCTTCTTATCCATCATTTAGCTCTTCTGTTGATCCCTTTCGTGTTACATTTAAGTATTTAGGGGAGAAGGGGACTGGGGACAGTTGGAATCTTTTTTCCTTGTAAATTGAAAAGAATTACCTACCTTGCAAGTGGCCTTTTTAGATCACTCGCAAGCAGTGTTATCGCAATGAGATGCTTTGAGGAAAAAAATGGTCTCCTCGTCAAATGAGTGTGGAAAATCCTGTCCACTACATACTTCTTGGAGAGTCACTCACAAAGCACTTTGCTCAGTAAAGAAAGTCTGAAAAATTACTCAATGAAGAAACTAGTTTA
The DNA here is from genome assembly GCF_016509475.1 of Prionailurus bengalensis. Taxonomy (NCBI): domain Eukaryota; kingdom Metazoa; phylum Chordata; class Mammalia; order Carnivora; family Felidae; genus Prionailurus; species Prionailurus bengalensis. The sequence continues at coordinate 10,189,154 of NC_057347.1, forward strand.
GATGTATGTAACTCAGTGTCCCCCAAGCTGATAAGAACCTAGACCCCTCACCTAACACTAGCTTTCATCAAAACTACTACCCTCTTAGCTCTTTGAGCTAAGAATTATGCTTCGTTTTCTTTCAGACAAATTATCTGCTCTTTAAAAGCATTTTGGAACTTATGCCTTTAGTGCTGTTAGAGTTGTATACTGAATTTAAAAGACTCCCAGAAAGTCTGCGGTCATACTACCTGTGGTATTTATTTTGTAGACAAGAGTCTAACTCCCTGTGTTAAGAGTCTAACAAATGATCGTGGTGAAGAAACATTTAGGGCCCAAGTAAAGTTTGATCAGGCACATTTCGTCTTATTTTTTCGTAAATTGAATTGTTCTAATCCAGTCATCAGAAGTGTAGTATATAGAAATTGTATGTATGTAGGTGTATGTGTGTGTATACTTAATATCTATTTGCATATTGAAATGTGTTAGGACGAATATTTTAAATTCTCAATTTCCTTAACAGGAACTTCAGCACGAAAATATTGTAGCCCTCTATGATGTTCAGGTACCTTATTATTATTATTTTAAAATTTGCATGTCAGTAAAGAACTTTTCTGTTTCATACAAATGTAAATGAATCACAATAGAAATAGAAAACTGCCTTATTCTTGTTAGCAAGGTATATAGTTTGAGTTATATGTTTGTTAATAAATTGTTTAAAGTAGCAGAGAGCGATAGGTTAAAATGATGTGCTGCATGAGTATGGTTGTACTATGGGAGTAGTGTTTTAGGTCAGGTAGAGGAATATTGATACCAGATCTGGCATTTCTGTGATAAATGTAGAAAGGACTGTTGTGGGTTCTTAAAAAATTAGAGCTTTTTTCTTATTGCAAAAGCAACATTTGCTAATTGTAGAGGTATTAGAAAATAAATAAAAGCAAGGAAACTGCATACTCCTCACCCTGATGTATCTGATCATCACAGTAGAGTTACACTTTATTTGGAGGTGGGAAGGCTGGGTTCTCAAGTTATCATCTAAGGCGACATTTCTATACAGGCAAAATTACCCTTGGAAATCCTTTTGAAAAGCCCCAAGTTGGAGAAAATTACTATTTTGGGGGGGGGGGTGTGGGGCACCAGGGTAAGCAGTTGGCTTTTTATATACTAAATACTAAAACCACTCTTCTCTAGCATGGCTTGTGTGACAGCCCCAGGGATTTGAGATCTACCGAGGGGGCAGGGAGGGCAGCCAGCCGACTCAGCTTCCCCCTGGATTCTCACTTCAAAGCAGACTAGGGTGCATGATTTACGTTATTTCCTTCTTTTGTTTTTCTTAGTCTGGACAGTTGAATTCCAGTAAAGTAGCTGGACATGTTATGTGATTCTGCTGTATGTGTTTCTAGCTAAAATTTTTTCTGTATACACTCGCATTACTCAAATTCATTAGTTTTATAAGGTTTTGAGTGGCTGCTATGCACCAGGCATCATTCTAAGTGTAGGAACAAAGCAGTGAGTAAAACAAAGTCCTTGCTTTCAGTGTGCTTAATTTTAGTGGGGTGGAGCGAAATGGACCGTTCTTCAACGTACTTCTTTTTTTGTGTATAGTCATTTTTCACGCAGCCATGAAATACTACAGAGTATTTAAACCCATGTTACAAGATGTGTCATTTTTTTCCCGTTACAGGAAAGTGCTATGGGGATAATAGTGAAGTTCTGGACATATCTTAGATTATTTATGTTCAGTTTCTAGAATTGGAATTACCAGGGTAATTTTAAAGTTCTTGGTGTTAGAGTGTGATTACTCTCCAAAAAAATTGCAATTTAAATTTCACATACAGACTGTTGTGAGTGACTGTGGGGTGTATTTTATTACCTGTTGAAATAGGTGTAACTCATTCCTTCAGCCGAGATAGAGCAGCATAGAAAGGAGAAAAAACTTGAGTCAAAACTCAACTTCTCTCACAATCCCTAGTTGAAATGTCGATTCTCCTCGGAGCTGTTTGTGCAGCCTGTCTTGGTCTTTGGAGACAGAGGGCACCAAGTGGTGCAAGTCAGTGCCCGGTACAAAAAATGTTAAATAATATTAACTCTTAATATCCCATTTTTTGAGAAGCACAGAAGACCCTGTCAATTGCAGAGTAGAATTTCTTTTCAGAAGAGAGAGTGTACTTAAACTTCATTCCATTAGAAAAATATGTTTAAGTACTAGCTTTGGTTGTAGAATGAGATACTTAAGGGGAACATGTACTCAAAAACCTGAATTACCAAACAATCAGGAACATGAAGGTGACTGCATTAAAAATGTTTGTATTTTATCCACTGTATGTTACTGGAAATACATAAAGTTAAGACCTCTCAGTCAAGTAAATATGTTCTTGAGCATTTGGCCAATGAGTGAACAGAGTCTTGATCTACTATTTTAGGTTTGCCCCCTTATAAATTTAGTTGTTTACTGTATGTTTATAGAGACAGTAGAACAGTAATTTTACCAACTTGAACATTATTTTTCCCGGCCATCAGTTTTGGAGATGTAAAATTTATGGATACACTTGTATAAACTGAGAACTTTGACATTGTTTCTAACAAATCTGGTTTCAGTTTAGATGACATTTAAAAAGCAACATACTTTCCCATTATAAAATTAATATATCCCCCTAGTTAAAATAATCATCATGAACATGAGTAAATTCTAAAAGAAATGGCAATTCTCAGAGACACCACTGTTACCTTTCTTGTAGAGTTTTCAGAATTCATTTATGCCTCTTTAACCATTTATAATTAGATTTTTAACCTTTTAATTGTGAGAGATTTACTAATAGAAGAGTATTTGTACATGAATGCAGCTTGTTTTATTGGACTTAATGTATTTTGGATACAGTTTCATGTCACTACAGTATTATAGGGCTAAATGATAATTTACTTAAAACCCAGTTGTGGCCATTTGGGTTGTTTGGTATTTTTTCCTGTTAGAAACAGTGTTGGAGAGAAAGTTGTGTACATATCTTTGCTCGTTTGTATGAGTGTTCTTGTAGAATAAATCCCTTGTCATGGAATTGTTTGGCCAAAGATATTACTGCATTGCCTTCCAAAAGGTTATACCAATGGCCTGTTTTTTTCCTTTTTTGACAATCTCATGGGAAGACAGTAGCTTAAGTTTTAATTTTTATTTCTTAAATCATTAGTGCATTGACCATCTTTTTTTTTCTTTAAAATTTTTTTAATGTTTATTTATTTTTGAGAGAGAGATGGAGCATGAGCGGGGGAGGGGCAGAGAGTGAGGGAGACCCAGAATCCGAAACAGGCTCCAGGCCCTGAGCTGTCAGCACAGAGCCCTATGCCAGGGTTGACCTCATGAACCGTGAGATCATGACCTGAGCCGAAGTCGGACGCTTCACTGACTGAGCCACCCAGGCGCCCCAGTGCATTGACCATCTTAATGTTTTATTTGCCTTTTTATATTTCTTCTGTGGCTTTCCTATTGCTGTTCTGTGATGCTTCTGTTGTGTTCATCTTTCTTACTGATTTCTTTGCAATTGGTATTTCTTGAGTCAGGTAATGAGGTATGCGGGAGTTAGTGGTGAACAAAACAGCAATGGCCCTCGTCCTTGTAGAGCTCACAGTATAGTGGGGAAGAGGACGTGAAGCTAATAGCCACTTACTCTAAGCATGCCCAGTGCAGTGAGACAGAACTGTTGAAGACCTTTGAGAGGACACCACATGGGGGCTACCCACTTTACGGGCTGGAGAAGACTTGGTGAAGAGATGATGTTTAAGCTGACTTGACAGAAGAGTGGGAGCCAGCCAGGCTGGGGCAGATGGGAGAAGAGCAGGGAAGTGTCCCAAGCAGATGAAGCCTTCTGTGGAGAGCAGGCAGGAGGGTGAGAGCTTGAGGAGCCAGGGGAAGGCTGGGCGAGGGGAGTGCGGGAGTGAGGGGAGGGTGGCGGCAGGCGATGCTGGCGAGGTTGGCAGGGGCCACCTTTGTTCTGAGGGCAACGCAGGGCCATTGAAGAGTTTTAAGAGCAGGAGAGTGATATGTCTGTTTTTCAGAAGATACAGATCTTTGAACCTTCTGGGCAAGAGGTAAGTATTGTCAGTTAGGAGTACTCTACCTGTATGATGGTCAATTGCCTGGATAAAGATCCACCACTAGGTAATTTTTAGCGTAGTGGGAAAAGAGGATTCATTTAATAAATGGTGCTGGCAAAACCGAGTATCTGAGAAAGAGTAAAGTTGGATCCCTGTTCTCATCATGTTCTGTAACAATTTCCAAATGAATGAAAGGCTTAAATATATAAAATACCCAATAAGGACCTTAGCATAATACATAGATGACTGTATATAACCCAAGAGTTAGAAAGATTTTTTAAATCAAGATAAGAAACTCTGAAGCTGTAGAAATAGGGATATAGGGGCGCCTGGGTGGCTCAGTCGGTTCAACCTCTGACCTGGTTTCGGCTCAGGTCATGACCTCAACGGTTTTGGGCGTTTGAGTCACACTCCGCTTCTGTGCCGGCAGCACGGAGCCTGCTTGGGATTCTCTCTCCCTCTGTCTCTGTTCCTCCCCTGCTCACACCGTCACCGTCTCTCTCTCTCTCTCTCTCTCTCTCTCAGTAAATAAATAAATAAATAATAAATAAACAGGGAAGTAGGCACATAAAATCTTTAAAAACTTCTTTTTATGGCCAATAATACCATGAACAAATCGATAGCCATAAAAAGGAACAAACTTGGTACATGCCACAGCGTATGATATATTAAACATGCTTGTGGGGTGTCCCGATTGGGTGGGGGCCGGTGGTGCAGGCGGTGAAAGAATTCACCCAAGGCAGAACTAAGGAGATAGAAGTTTATCGAATACAGCGCAAGGGAGCAGTGGGCAGGACAGCGAAGGAGAGATGCTGTCTCTCGCGTCTTCGAGGATGCGGTGGTGGGGGGCTGTAGTTAGTTATAGTGAGGGCGTACGGGGACAGAGGAAGTTTTCCCTTTTTTGGTAACCGTGCCCAGTCGTGAGTAGCTCATTGGCCACTTAGGGCCTGTGGCCATTTTGAGGTGGGTCGCTTGATGAGCCTGTTTGCGTTCAGCTCGGTGGTCACTGTGGTCACTGCCTTGCTCAAGTTTCCATTGCTCAAGCTTGTTGCCCAAAAGTGGCCTCTACCATGTTGAGAAAAAGAAGCCAGCCACACAAAGCTACTGTTTGATTCTGTTTTGTGAGTTCCAAGAGGAGACTAGGGTGGTAGAAATCGGGGATAATACAGCAGAGGGTGCCTCTGGGGAGGTGGGGGTTGACCGCAAAGAGGATGAAGGAACTTTCTGGGGCGACGGAAATGATCCGTAGCTCGGCTGGAAGTGTAGTTACGTGAATGTATCCATTTGTCACGGCACATTGAACTGCACACTGAAATCTCTGTGTATTAATGTGTGTACATTAGACCATAACATAATTCAAGAAAAGGCAATTGACAGATACCAGTTGGAGAAAGTATTTACAACACAACAGATAATAGGCTAATATCTGAAACATATAAATCCTCTCACAAACTGGTAAGGAAAAGATAACCCAAAGAGACAGTAAGCAAAGGATATAAACTGTTGGTTCTCATAAGAGAAATAAAAATGGCTAATGTATGAAATGATATTCACGGACAAGCAGTCAGGGAAACGTAAATTAAAGTAACAGTGAGGTGCCACTTCTCACTCACCCCTTTGGCAAAATTAAAAAGTGCATTAATTCTTCCTGGTGGAATTGGGGAGGAGGTGTGAAATATGCTCATAGATCACTGGTAGAAACGTGAATCGTAAGAACATTTTTGGCATGCTATCTGACAATATTTTGTCACCCTGTAAGAATATTCTCGACGTTGCAATCAGAATAATCCTGGTGATGTAAGTCAGGGCTTGTTAGTCCTCTGCTCAGACTGGGATTCTGCAGCGGCTCCCTATTTTTATCAGAGTGGAAGCCGAAGTCCTTATTTGCACAGCATAACCGCGTTCTCTCTCACCCCGTCTGTCTTGTGCTTCTCTGTGTTTGCTGCTGCTTCTGACGGCTCCTGTTGGAGTCCATTCTCGGGGCCCTTGCCCCCTTTTTCCTTCTCCCCAGGACCTTTCTTCCCAGATACACTGTATGTGCAGATATTTCTACACGTCTGTAGTGTATATAGGTATATTCCCAACCTTCTTTAGGTCTTTACCCAAACTCTATGTTTTCAAAAGTTTTCTTTAGCCACCCTCAGTAAAATGAACAATCCCCTCCCCAACACTATCTCCCCTCCCTACTGTTACAAACAGTTAGGACTTAGGCAGTTTGGAGACTTATGGGCAAATCAGGTTTAGATTAGGTGGGTACTTTGTTATCACTTCCTGAGTTTGTGACCGGGGCCCGAGGGTACAAGAGCACCTGGCTCCCGGGGTCCCAAACAGACCAGGTTTGGACAAAGTCCGAAGGCAGAGAGAGGAGCGTAGGTGAAACAAGAAAGGGATTTTGATTTTCAGTGAGGCCACTACCGGGAAGACAGCGGACCAGGGTCTCAAAGACTGTCTCCAAAGTGCTGAAAGTACATCTAGGTTTACCTAAGGAAAATATGGGGCAAAGGTCACTGGGTACCTGCAGGTGGGCAGTAAAGGTCAGGTCAATCCTTGTCTTAGGGTCAATCACAGGGGGTCTTGGTGGGGTTGGGACCCCGTCCGTCTCGCTTTGCCCTCCAGGGCTTTTGCCTGAGTTAAGAAGAAGAACTTTATCAATTAGAAAGTACCCACTGAGGTCTGAATGGAGGTAGTACCAGCAACCTCCTCCTTGGATTTGATTAATTGCTAGAGTGGCTCACAGGACTCAGAAAAGCATTTGACTTACTAGGGTATTGGTTTATTATGAAAGGATATAAAAGAACATAACTCAGAAACAGCCAGACGGAAGCATAGGGTGAGGTATGTGGGGAGGGCTTTCACTCCCCACATGCCTCTGAGCTCCATCCTTTTGGAGTTTTACGGAGGAGGCTGTGTTACATAGCTGCACTTGATTAAATCAGTGGCCGCGGGTGATTTAACTCCGTCTCTAGCCCCTCCTCTCCCTTCCCTGGAGGTGGGATGGGGTGAGGAGGGGTTGGGCCGAAATTTCCAACTCTCTGATCCAACTGTTGGTTTCTCTGGCAAACCAGGCCCTATCCTTAGGGGACTTTCCAAAGGTCACCTCAAGAACTAACAAAAGATCCTTCCATATCTGATCCCTTAGCAGATCACAAGGATTTTCTTTTCTTTATGAGATAACCCATAGGAGTCACCTGAGGCATGGAGAATAAATCAGGGCAAGTAGCAGAGAAGTGGTGAGGGATGGGTTTTAGGAGCCAAGGATTTTTATTGAATCTTTCTCTTGCTATTTACTTAATTCTTTTGTTACTTTCTGTTTCTCCCCTTCTGATCCTGAGCATCTGAATTCTGCTGGAGAAAACACCTAGTCATGCTGTCTGATTTTTAAATTCTCTTTATTGTTTTCTAAATTACAAAAGTAATAGGGCCTGGGTGGAAAAACAATTTAAATAGTCTAGTTGTGTATTAAGTAATGAAGAGATGTCCTCTTCTGATACCTCCCCTTAGTTCTTTTTCCAGAAAAAAAAAAAAAAAAACCTCCACTGTTGTGCATCCTTCAAAAGACTTTATTTTTTATTTGTTAACACCACCCCCTTGGTAAAGGAGGGATGATAATCCAACTCTTCTTACTTACAGGATGCAATGAGGCTGTCTGGTCCCATGTAACCTCAAGGAGAAATAATTCTGAGGATTGTGTTTTTACTTGAACAAATTGCTTCCCAAATTGTTTATTTCATCTACATTTTTGTATCCTGGCATAGAGTTCTTCTTAAGAATACCTCCCCCCCCCCCCTTAGGGTTTGTCTATCTTATTAAAGAGTTTGAGTAGGGGAATGATAAAATGAAATTCATTATACTTAATTTTGTGGATGGAAGTTCTGGGGAGGAGTTGAGGGTGATTAGTTTCCTGATTTTAGAAAAGGAGGACAGATGTGTATTCAACTTTGGGAAACCCTCTGTGGTCTGGCTCACAGGTCTGTTGGCCTCACTTCTCAGCCTTTCTGTTCCTTTAAGTATCTCTTCAAGTTCTTCCCTGGTGCCCCAGTACCATCAGAGTTTCAGTTTGTCTGTTGAAGACTTGATTGTTTTTTCAGTTCTCTTTTCTTTCTGCTGACTCTTTCCTGGCTCTTAGAGCTAAGTGCTTCACTTGAAAGGTGTGCACTGTTTTGTACTGGAGGCCCTTAAGGAGGGGAGTGTTCAGGAGAGAATGATAGGATCAGTGGAGATTCTCACTGCTTTAAAGGTGGGCAAAAGAAGGTTTGCCTGAGAAATCAAGGATGTTAAAATATTTCTTTTGATATCTTTACATTGAGTTAGCAGTTTAGTCTCCCCTAAGGAATTATTAGTTCTCTTTTCTCTTCAGTAGTTAGGATATGGTGCCATTATCTGATTAAGCAATACTGATTTGAGATAATATTTTTGTAACTCCTACTCAAGAAGAAGAAAACTGTGTTGAAAGTTACTGGTTTAATTATATCTCAGTATTTTGGGGGATGATAGGGTATTTTGGGGGATGATAGGGTATTTTGGTCTGGATTTGATCAGGTGAGATGGCTAAACCTAAGGCTGATTCACCATAGAGATGATTTCACTCGTAGATTTTTGTTTTTACTTATGATAAAAGGAAATAAGTATTTCTTACAGATTTGCTTTTGTAGCCTGCTGGAGGCTGACTGGTCTCTACTTCCTTCCTGATCATGGGAGTGCTGCTGTTCTGGGAAACCAAGTGTCTGTTCTAGGCTTGCGGCCTGGCTCTCCACGCCCGCCATCCTGCTCGGGCAGGACTGTGGTTCCTGGTTCCTGGTTCCCCAGCAGAGAGCAGAAAGCACTGCTGTTTTTCTGAACTCCCATGTGCCTCTATGTGTGTGTGTTTGGGGGCGAGGGGGTTGCTCAAAGAATTGGGCACAAGGGGTTTGAATTTTTTGTCTAGTCCTGAGAACTAAGTGAAGTAAATCATCCCAAGTCCCTGAGTGTTTTGCAGAAAATGATTTAATTCAGATCTTGCCTGGGGCATCCAGACCCTTGGTGAACGCGGTGGAACCACTTTGTGGCAGCCCCTTCTGTTCCCTGTGGCACAGAAGTGCTCTAGACCAGAAGCGCTGCGACGCCAGTTTGTATTTCTGATCTGTGTGAACTGATCCTTTATTTATAAAAGCCAATAAAAATGAATTTTTGTCAAAATGAAATAAAAAAGGACCTATGAACAGATGTCCAAAGTTTTTATTATTAGGATTAGCAGACATAAAATTATTTTATAGCTTTAAGACTTTTAAGTTTTCTTTTAATTTCTACAATTATCTCATTGTGGGCTCATACCAAATAATTCACTGCTTGGCACTGGTCCTTGAACAATGCTCTGAGGGACACTGCCTTACATCTCCCTTTGTTCTCTGATAGAACCCCTCATTCTTTTTCTTTTTTTCTTTTTTCACATAGAACTCCTCATTCTTGAATTTAGGAGCTTAGTGAAGCCAAGTGCTGTTGGGAAAGGTTGTATCTTAAATCACACTTGAGCACTGTCTCAAGTTAGGGTATAGGAAGCACAATTTAAAATTTCATTAACGGGGCACTAAACGGATGTCAGTTTAGCATCCGACTTAGGCTCTGGTCATGATCTCACGGTTCGTGAGTTCGAGCCCCACATCTGTGCTGACAGCACAGAGCCTGCTTGGGATTCTCTGTCCCCTCTCTCTGCCCCTCCCTGACTCATGCTTTCTCTTTCTCTCAAAATAAATAAACATTTTTCATTAACTTTGAAATATTGTTACTGAAGAATCAGGACGTCAGTGTTTGAATTGCCCAAGCAACAGATCTGGAGCTATGTGAAATTTGAGAAACTTAGTAAAATTTCTTAATTCCTTAAAAATCAGTCTGTTACTAAGATAAGTGAGGAGAAATATTTGTCTTTTCTTTGCCACCAATTCCCAGATAATGTGGTTGCCTCCAGAAAAAGACTAACCAGGGGCACTAACTGGGTGGCTCAGTCGGTTGAGTGTCTGACTTCGGCTCAGGTCATAATCTCACGGTCTGTGAGTTCCAGCCCCGCGTCGGGCTCTGTGCTGACAGCTCGGAGCCTGGAGCCTGCTTCCAATTCTGTGTCTCCCTGTCTCTCTGACCCTCCCCATTCATGCTCTGTCTCTCTCTGTCTCAAAAATAAATAAACGTTAAAAAAAAAAAAAAAAGAAAAAGAAAAAGACTAACCATCCTGGGTCATGTATTCCAGAAATCAGATTGTGCAGTTAGCGTTGCTAGATAGGATTTTTGAGTCACTGCTTAAATCATAAACTTTTCAAAGTAGAAGCGCTTCCCTGAGGACCAGAGAATCTTACCTTTTCTTTTTTTTTCTCACAAATTTACCATAGCTTTGACCAAAGGATGAATCTTTCTTTAGTTCTTTCCATAAGCAGAATTGAACTTCATGACTACGTTAGTGTTATCAAAACTTGACTTTGAGGCTGGGATGCTTAAATTACCGTGCTGGGGATTTAAAATTTCACTTACTGATAGATTTAGATATTGTGAATTTTGGCTTCTTTCTTTCCCTACTCTAAATTATATTTAATGTTTACTTTTTAGGAATTACCCAACTCTGTCTTTCTGGTGATGGAGGTAGGTAGTAATATGTGCTGTTTAATTTACTTCAGATTCCTTTTGATTAATATGTACTTTAAAATTGACAGTAGATTATTTTTACTTGAAATTTTGAATTAAACTCCATTTAGTGATTTATATTCTACTTTATAAGGAATATAAAATTTTTTGATTCCATAGTGCTTATGTTTTTCAGACTAGATTTACATTGTACACAAAGTATTTTTAATTGAAATTAACTGGTTGCAGATTGAATTAATCTTGAATCGGTTCCCTTATTTTAATTATTTTTTCTTCTATGTATCAGTACTGCAATGGTGGAGACCTGGCAGATTATTTGCAAGGTAATTTTTGTCTGTCTGTCAGTGTTCAGTGAAGATAGTACTGTGTGTGGTCTGTTGGATCCTGAGAGTTGCTTCTGAAGTAATGCTGACCCTGTTCTCTGCACTTGTATAGAAACAGTCAATAAATGTTTGTGTACTTGTTTAAGTGTGGTCACTTTGCCAACCAGTTATTTGTTGTGGTTTTATTCCTAAACTTTATTTGCTTCTAGGTACTTACTTTATGTGTGCCTCTTTCTGACAGTGTTTGAGAGACGAGTCCTCTCCCCGAGAGAGAAAAAAACAAATATGTAGGTTCCTTTCTTCAAAAGACTCTGCTGAGTTGCCATCAGTGGGCCTTTAGTTCCTTCTGTTTCTTTAAAAAAAAAAAAAAAAAAAATGATGAAAACATGTATCTAAGAATGTGTTTGTTAATGAGAATCTTTCTTGTAAATTAAAAAGTTACAAAGGATTAAAGGTAACACTGAAATTATTTCGTGGCACAGAGGTGAGATTTTAGTACTAGATGGTGCTAGAAATTCTGCGTCCAGAATGTATGTACATAGGATAAAAGGTGTTCAGATCAATTGTGTCTCTCACAAGTAATTTCTAAATGGTGTTAGATGAGGCCGGCATCTACTTGTTCACTCCTTAAAATGCAAGGGAAATATGCAAAAAAACAAAAACAAAAAACAGTGAAAGGTTGATAATATCCCAGCCTCTAAATAGATCCGGGCAGTTGATGGCGAAGTCACCGACATCAGTAGATACACTTGCAAAGGGTATAGACAGTTTTAGAGCATACTAAAAATGTTCCATTTCACCTAGTAATCAAGGAGTGCAGTTGCAAATTTAAAAGTCTTTAAAGTATAAAACATTGCTCACTTTCAAAAGCTGCGTGGAGATTACTAGAAACAACACTGGGAGTGTTGCCACAGGCCACGACCGGTTGGTTGCTGCGGGGTGAAGTGGCCCTGGGCCTGAGGCTCCGGAGCATCTCCTTCCTGGCCTGGACCGGGCATGCAGGGGACAGCGACGACCCCGGGGGCCGGGCGACACTGCGGATGTCACATGGGCTCTTCCGCCGGGCACAGCGGGCGAACGACAGCAAAGCTTCAACCTGACCCGGAAGATGGGGGCGGGAGAGGAGCTGAGACCCTCCTTGTCTCTGCGCCATGCCCCCCCCCCCCCCCCCCCCCCCCGGCCCCTTAGTCCCGCGTGTTGTGTTCCTGCCCCAAGAGGAGACCACCGGGGCTCCGAGGCTGCTGCTTCTCCGGCTTCCCTCGCACAGAAGTGCTACCTGGGAGTGGGGTGGGGATGGGGGTGGTCTCCGGGGGCGGGGAGGGGGGGGGTCTACCCTGCCCTCCAGTGCTGTGGGCCCTTCCCATCAGCCTAGGGAGAGGGGTGTGCCTCTTCTAAAGCCAGCACGCCTTAGGGAAGGCCCCGGAGAGAGACTGGATTTGGAAGTTCCTTTTAGGGCTAGGTGATTGCTGGGAAGGGTCAGGGGGAGGAGGGAGGGAAGAAACTGGTATAAATGCCCCCCCCCCCCCATTAAAAAGATTATAGTTGAAGATCCAGTGTAAGCCCTTCTGTAGTCCTCTCCTGGCTTTCCCCCTTAAAGACAATGGTTATCTGGAATCTGGTAGTTTATTCCATGTGCAGTTTGTGTTTTTCCCAACCGAGATTCTTTTTTTCTTAATCCTCATTTGGTGTTTTATGTAAATATTCTCATTTGGTTATATATGTATATGTCAAATGTCACTTACTAATAGGACACATGAGACAGGCACTTTGGGTCACCACTGGTGGAAAGTTCAAGCTGGAAAACACCCTGCTCTACATCCTTCTCAGTCAGTGACTCTCTAGTTCCTTGATGTTCTCAGTGATCCAGATAAACGCACCTTTCCCCGGGGTCAGATTGAGTGGCACCCTATCAGTTTAGTGCCCTCACTGGAGTATCAGTTTCCCTCACCAACAGAAGTCCTACTCGCTGATACAGGCACTGTTACTGGGGTAGGTCGCTTTGACAGCAGTTTTGTCCCTTATGTTGAACTCCATGTTTGATATTCCGGAGCAGTAGTGTTAGAACAGGAGGCCCCAGAGTGAGGGGTGTATGAGCCTGAGTGTCGGAGTCAGACAGGCAAGCCGCTCCTCACATCCCGTAATTGCTGTGATTTTGGTCGAGTCACTTAGCCTCCTTCTGGTGCCTCTCTGCTGGAGTTATTACGGGAGTCCCTTGTCATTTGAAAACACTTGTAAAGGCATATAAGAGACCTCAAGGAATTTTCGAGAGTTAAACTGTCCAGTATGGTAGCCACCAATCACGTGGGACTATTGAGCTCTTAAAATGTAGACTAGCCTGAAGATGTGCTGTAAATGTGAATATATTGATTTTCGAACGCTTCAAGGAAGAAAATGACTGTATCTCATTAAGTATGTTGATTATAAGTTGAAATCATATTTTGGATGATTATTTTCACCTGTTTCTTTTTACTTTTTAAAATGTGGCTACTAGAAAATTTAAAAGTTAGGTATGTGGCTCACATACTGTTTCTGTTGGAGAGTGCTGGTCTAGAAGATCTAATGCCATTACTTCACAACACGATGATGATCATTTAATCCTTCTATTTGCTTTGTTAAGGAAAATGCTATTAACGTTTTCAAAAGCTAGAACACGGATTCTACTGATTGCAAGTTTAAAACAAATTTTAAGTTAATTATCAAGTTGTACTTCAACATGAATTCCAGCAGAATATTGAGTGTGGCAGGAGTGGCTGAGCCTGCTCCCTCCGGGCTGATTTGCTCAAGTGCTTTTTGCATTTATTTTTTTGGAAGAGTGTCGATGTTGGCCATGCCTTTAAAATAGTAAGTTTTTAACATGGGAAATACAGTTTATAGGATCGTGATGAGAAATATGCATTCCACGTTCGTAAAAATATGAATATTTACTACAGCGTGTGTTCAGAAACAGCTTATGTTAGATCATTAATCCCCTTCCCCCACCCACCAACACACAAGAACAGCATTAGAATTTGGACTCTGAAGCAAATAAATTTTAAGTGTATTCAATTGTATGTCATGGGGCAAAAGTACAAGTTCTAAGCATCTGCAATCATTTGAAGTAACAAAATGTTTCTAATCCCTAAAATGAAAATGTAAATGAATGAAACAGAAAACAAATACTGCCCATTTTAATTTTTGCAACGTAACTTAAGTAGGCATTACAAAAATAAAGCTCCACACTCCCATCATTGGTTTGACCCACCCACTGAGATCCGGAAGAATACCCTCCATATTTTTAGCAGTGTTTATCTCTAAGGGATGGCATATGGGAGATATCACTTTTTATATGTTTTAGTGTATTTAGATTTCTTTCTTTTTTGACAGCATCAAAGAATAAAAATGGGGGATAGGTTAAGAACAGCCCTCACAGAAAAAAGTATTTGATAATTTTTTAAACCAAGAGGATATATTTTATTTGAGGGTGTTGAGGGCATAAAATGTCATTATAACATGTCATTGAAATGATTTTAAAACTATAATATTTCATTTCCAAATGTAATGTTATTTTTATCTTCTTAATTGCATATGGAAAGGTCATGTGGAACATATTCTAGAGTTGTAAGGGCAGAAGTATGTTCACAGAGGATTTAGTAGACAGGGTCGTGGATGTTAAATCCTAATGTAGATTCCAGGAATCACACTTGGGACTTCTAGAGATCCACAGGAATAAAAAGTCTGTATTTGTGTACTGACTATGTTTGAGTACTTACTCTGTGCCAGGCTTTTTCTAAAGTCTTCATTATTAAAGGTGCTGTCTTGTTTGATGGTCACAACAGCCCCAGGTGGTTAGTCTGATTTTGGCTTTCTATAGATGAGGAAGTAGGCACAGAAGGTTCATCTTCCAGGGTCACACAGGAAGTAGGAGGAGGAGCTGGGATTTGAGCAAAGGCAGCCTGACTCCAGACCCAGCTGTTAACCATTCCGTGCTCCAGCATACACACAGGCACACTTCAGGATTTACTGAATGATGAGCACCCTCCAATAATGTTTATTCTGTCTCTTTACAGTAGTGAAAGATACTGTGGTAGGTCAGGAGTGTTGCAGGGCAGGGGTGATGAGGGGAGGGAGATGTGGGAACACGGATCCCTGCCTGACACCTGCAAGTGGTGGTGAGGTCCAGGTCTCTATGCAAGGATTTCACCTGTCTTTAATTTGTGTTCTTGTTAATTGTTGGAAGTACATATGGACCTTTATCCCAGATATTTGACTAGTAAGAAGGGGAACTTGACTTTTTGTCTTCTTAAGGGAAAGTACCTGTTGTGTGTGCAGTAATGTGGACACCTTCACAGTAAAAATGGGAAAGGAAAAACACCAGTGAAATGAAATGCAAATGTAAATCAGTTCTCTTTACTACAGATCGTGTAAAATGTTTGAGGTGTCTGATGTCTTTTCATAGACTTAAATTATTAGAGTAAAAGGAAGAAAAAAAACCTGGTTCCTTATTCCCCCTACATTCTTAACTCGATTCTGTTGATAGAAGATGCAGATGGTATTTGAGTTTGTGTGCTTAAATATTTATGCAATTCCTTTTCTACCAGCTAAGGGAACTCTCAGCGAAGATACTATTAGAGTGTTTCTGCATCAGATTGCAGCTGCCATGCGAATTCTGCACAGCAAAGGAATAATCCACAGGGATCTCAAACCACAGAACATCTTGCTGTCATACGCCAATCGCAGAAAGTCCAACGTCAGTGGTATTCGCATCAAAATAGGTAAATGGCCACATAGCGTTTTATGCAAAAGGACGCTTTTGAGACTTCTTAGTTTTGGACGATTTCAGTTCAGCTTTGTAGAATGACGGGTTTTGTTGATGCACTTTGGGCATTTTTATTGAGTTCAGTGAGGTGCATTTGGATATGGGAAACTTTACATTACTGGTAGCACATGCTGAATCTTAGGACCCAGGGGCCCATGGACTCCCAGCAGCAAACCCTATCCTGCTTCTCATCAGAGGGAAGCTGATGTGTTACAGTCCTGGCAGCAATGGAATGGCACTGGTTCTTTACAACTCATGGGATTTTAACGCAAGGGGTCGAAGAGACCATTTAACTCAGCCTTTCCTTTTTGGCTCTTGTATGTCACAATTATTTCAAGCAGTTTCTAATAATAGGCATTTTTTCTTTTTTTTTCTTTTTTTTGTAATAGTAGGTATTTTTCAAGCTTTTCTTTTTGTACAAAAAAGTACAAATATATATATATATGTATATATATATATAATTTTTTTTTCTTACCAGTATTTAAAGAAATTTCTGATTTCACATGTGTTACATATGGATCTGGAGAAGGCAAAAAAAAAAAACCCAGTTCAAATTCTATACCTGGTATCGTATTTAGTGAGAGCTGCCTTAATGAATCATCTGTTACAGTTAGCACTTTGTCTTGCAAAGCTTGGTGTTCCCTCCTTGTTTCAGGACTGGCAGGGCAGTGACTTGTTCAGCTGGTGGCCAACACTGTTTTTTTAGCCTGTGGAAATTGAGGTAGCAACTTTTCTCTTTGGCAGACAGGCTTATTCAATAAGCCGCAAATCTCTCACAATTCCTTGTGCCCTCTTGTATCTTGAAGATACGATCTGTGTCAAGCATGAGTAAAAGTATCGTTTGTTTTTCTCCTTTTTATTTTGTGATACAGCGGATTTTGGGTTTGCTCGTTACCTGCATAGTAACATGATGGCCGCAACCCTGTGTGGGTCCCCAATGTACATGGTGAGTGAGGGTTTTTTTTGTCCTGACATGTGTAGATGATGGCGCCTTAGCCCTGGGATTTAAGTATAATGGTAGTTTCCAAGTAAGATGGGATTTTATGTATGGTCTATCTTGTCGTTTGTAATTGCCAATAATTACTAACATTGATTATGTTACTGATAATGCTATAAGTCATCTTTTGCTTTAGCACAGTGGACCGGGGGTGCCCGGGTGGGCCAGTCAGTTAAGCATCCGACTTGGGCTTGGGTCGTTATCTTGTAGTTTGAGCCCCTCGTCGGGCTCTGTGCTGACATCTCAGAGCCTGGAGCCTGCTTTGGATTCTGTGTCTCCCTCTCTGCCCCTCCCCTGTTCACGCTCACACTCTCTCGCTCGCTCTCTGTCTCTCAAAAATAAACATTAAAAAAAATTATTAACATAGTGGACCATAAAAGTCACTTTTACCCACTAGTTTAAATTAAAAAAGAAATTAGTTATTATGGTAGGAATTTCCTATTAGATTACCCTGAAAATAAAAATTGATTAAGCATGGTCATGTTACACTTGATGTGTAATATTTGGGAAAACTTGAAAAAAAACCCACAACCTTTTGGGGGCATTTCTTCATTTATAGGATGAACATGCTCATCTTTTGCATGTTATTTCTCTTGACAAGATCCCTGTGTCAGAAGGTTTTTCAGGGCACTGGGTGGCTCAGTCAGTTAAGCATCTGATTCTTGATTTCAGCTCAGGTCATGATCTCCCAGTTCATGGGTTTGAGCCCCAGTGCAAAGTCTGCTTGGGATTCTCTCTCTCTTCCTCTCTGTGCCCCTCCCCTCTCCTCAAAATAAATAAATAAATAAATAAATAAATAAACAAACAAACAAATAAATAAATAAATGGTATTTCAATTAGTGTTACACTTAAAGCTGAAAATTCTTAGTTCTCCCCTTTATCCTTTCATATGGATGTTTTCAGGTCTGATAGGGGAAGGCTATGAAACTTCTGAACTAATGTGAAGCATCAGGCCTGGAAATAGCTTAATTCTGGGCCTTCAGAATTTTGCAAAGTACATCAGTGTGCCTATCTTAATTCAAAATTTAAAATGGGTTTGTGTTCAATGAGGATTTCCTCTAATCTAAATCAACTCTGAGATTAAGGAACTAGTAATCAAAGTTTAAAAAAATCTTTTTTAAATTAGATTGACTTTCTTGATCATAATTTTACTGCTTATCCAATAAACTTTATCATTTAATGTCACTTAAAAGTGAGTTTGTACTTCTTGAGTATGAAATGCGTTCAGGCTTGAACCATCGCCTTGAGAATGGAGAGAGTGCTTGGGCCAGTTCTTAAGGGAGTCGACTCAGAAGCATACTAGGCACGACAAATAAAAATGGTACACGTGGAAAAGAAAGTTTCACTGCTTTAGGTATATTTGACATTTCTATTTAACATTTGTCCAGATTGATGGTATTTTTAAAAAGCAACATCTAGTGAGAGGTGGGAACAGAGCTGTGCAAAGCAAAAGAGAAAACGTCTTTGCTTTTTAGACAGTCCTTTACCGTGTTTTCATGATAGTTTGTATATTGTTTTAAAAGCTTTCAAATGACAGGAAAAAACTTGTGTCCCTATTGTCCACATTTAACAAAGTTAACATTTGGCCATGTTTGTCTTGATCTTTTTTTTTTTTTTTCCTAGAGAGGAGGAAAATCGTTCAGAAACAGTCCGAGTCCTTTATATCTTTCCCTCTTTCCATTTTCCACTCTCCTACCCCAGAAGTAGCCTCTGTCTTGTAGTTGGTGTGTGTTTTTCTTTATTATAAACTTAATGCTCTTACTGTGTTGCTGTCCATGGTAATATATAGAAATGTTTGTTTCTATAAATTGCTTCTTTTCATGCCACATTGTTTTTGCGATTTACCAGGAAACCCCAATGTATGAATGTGGTTTAAGTTCACTGCAGGATCGTCTGATCAGGGAAATGTCATGATGTGATCCTATTTCAGTAGTTCTGTTAGGAGCATGACCTTTACCAGTTAATTAATTTATGCATATTAATTATATAAATAACATAATGCATGTGTGTGGAATGTTTCTATCCCCAGGCTCCTGAGGTTATCATGTCTCAACATTATGATGCTAAGGCAGACCTGTGGAGCATAGGAACGGTGATATATCAATGCCTAGTTGGAAAGCCACCTTTTCAGGTAGCCTGACTTTTTACTTATGTGCTTAATTTTGGGATCTTCTCATTTTGCAGTTGCCTCTGACTTCTAGAACGGGGAATACTTTGAAAGCAGTGTTTTGGGTTCCCTTGTGACTTAGTTTGATTTTCTTACAGGCAGAAACTGCTACAGTGAGCTAGAATGTCTTTTGCTTTTCCTTTTTTTTTTTTTTTTTTTTTTTTTAACCTGCCTTCCCTTTGTACCTGGCCTGAGCATAAAGCCTGTTGTATGTTTACAAGCTGATGAAAACTAGCCAGGGTCCGGACTGACAGCCTGGTGGGAAATGGGGGTGAACAGTGATGTCGGCGCTCCCTGCTTGGCTTGGTTTGGGGTCCTGCACTCCCAGGTGAGGGCTGGGCCTGGTCTGGGAAGGTAACTGGAAACTGTCTTCAGCTCTCTCTTGCCACCACTGCTGGGTGAGAGAGAGTTAGTTGTTCAGTCTTTATGGAAATTATTTTGGGTTTTTCTTCCCACCCCACCCCCATATCCCGTCAAAAAGAGGCCCTCTAGAACTCATCATGATGACCCCTCCTGAGTTCATAACTGCCCAGTTTCAAAGAGGTTTTTTGAATCTGAAAACTGCAGCAAAGTAAAATTATCTGCCCAAAATGGTGTTAAACAGTGACACAGCCAGTGTAGACACTTAACTTTCTCAGTCTGGTTTGTCACGTACGGGCAGCTTCACTAAGCCAGCAGCCCTTGTTCTGAGCGTCCTTCCTGTTGCTGTGGAGGGACTAAAAGTTAGAGGTAGGTATACTTTGTTCTCTCCCTTGAACCCCTGACAGTCCTAAGGTAAAATATACCTTGAGTTTTACACAACAGAACTGTACCTGTTTGGTAATGTAACCTCCAGAATACTGATTCTTAACTTTTTCTAAGTTTCAGGCTCCTCTAGGAGGCTGAACTCAGAAAAGAGACATTATGCCTGGATACGCAGAATTTGCGCCCAATTTTAGAGGTTTTTAGGTTCCTAGTGCCCATCTGTGGTTCCTTTAGCAATCCATGACTTTCAGGTTCAGAGTCTATGTTCTTTGGCAAGAATATGAGTACGGATCACATGATTTGAAATTTTTGCCCCCATTATTTAGGAAATAAAACCTTTTTTTTTTTTTTTTTTAACAGGCCAATAGTCCTCAAGACTTAAGGATGTTTTATGAAAAAAATAGGAGCTTAATGCCTAGGTATGTGTTTTGGTTAACACTGGGTTTTATTGTCTGTGAATACAACGTTAAGTGAACTCTGTGTTTTATGTGTTTCTGTGTGCGTGTGTGCTTTATCTTTTTCTTATTGGATTTTGAGAGGCTGGATTATTTCTCACTTGCATTTGTTTAAGCCATGCCCTCTTCCAGACAGAATTGGAGGTGGCTCCTTTTCTAACAGACAACTCTAGCAGATATTAGTGCCAAGCTAAAGTGGTGTTAAACTCCAGGCTGCCCTTGTGAAGTGCTTTATCGCTGCCGACATTCAAACAAATAATATTGAGAAGCACAGTGCAGGGACATTCCCAGACGGATGCTTTTTCTCAAAGACAGTTGCTTAGTGCTTTGGTTTTTGTTTCTGTTTTTCTCCTGTAAGAAATGTGGTTTTACTGCAATCATCTTCATATAAAAAGTAGTATTTGTGAAAGTGCATTTGCCTTTTCCTTTATCATAATGAAGGCCAAGGTCATATAGCGAGTATGTATAAACTCATCACTTAGATCCTTTTTTTTTTTTTTTTTTTTCCTTTTTCCCAGTATTCCCAGAGAAACATCACCTTATTTGGCTAATCTCCTCTTGGGTTTGCTTCAGAGAAACCAAAAAGACAGAATGGACTTTGGTAAGTAATATTTTCAAATTTTGTATTTCTGTGTATCCTAAAAAGATTTTGAGAAGATGCTATGGAATTTTCAGAAGAAAATTAAAGTCAAAAAAAAAAAAAAGAAGAAGAAAATTAAAGTCAATTTCTTTCTTTCTCTTTGTCTTTTTTCTTTCACTTATTTTATAAATATTTATTGAGCGCTTGCTATGTTCTAGGTACAGGAAATAGAGGAATAAAGAAAATCCCTGTCCTCATGTAGCATATATTCTCTTGGGGGGGAGGCAGACAGATGATAAACTATAATTATAAACCATATAGAAGGTGATAAGTGCTGTGGAGAAAAAGAAGGAAGAGAAATGTGGTGGGGAAGGGATGGAGATTTTAAATAAGGCAGCCAAGGAAGCCCTTTCTGAGAAAGTGGCCTTTGAATAAAGACTTGATTGATGGATGGCAGGATAGTGAGCTAGTGGGCAGTGGGCGGTGTGCATATCTGTGGGAAGAGCTTTCCAGGCGGAGTGAACAGCCAGTACAAATGCCCGAAGCTGGGAGCGTGGCTTGTAAACTGGGGGAACAGTCAGAAGGCCAGTTAAAGACTGGGGCTTTCGCTCAGTGTGCTGGGGAGGGTTTGAGCAGAGGAGTAATGGGATCTGACCGATGTTTTCAAGTGGCTCGTTCTGGTTGCTTGTTTTGAACTCTGGTGAAGGGTGTGGAGGTAGCCCGAGGACCGACGAGGGAGGCCAGTCGGGAGACGGCAGTTGCTCACTTAGGCTGGGATAATAACAGCAGAAGTGGTGAGGAGTCCGTTGACTACTGGATCTTTTTGGAGGTAGAAGCAGCAGTGTTTACAGATGAATTGGGTGTGCGGTGTGAGAGAGAGAGAGGACGCAAAGAGGACTCCAGGGTTTCTGGCCTGAGCACGTGAAGGAATGGAGTTGTTGGTTACAGACACAGGAAAGGCTGGAGCAGGATATGGGGCAAATCAGGACTTGGGGTTGACTGTGTTAAAGTGAAGATACGCATTTGTGTAACTGTAGATGTCAGAAGGCACTTGGCGTTCAGAGGACAGGTCTAGGCTGAGGGTATACTTGGGAGAAGGTCTGGGAGGAAGGAGAAGAGAAACACTCCATAATCCTGGTCGAAAAGTCGCTGGCCTCAAAGATGGAGTTTAGGGAGACAGGGAGGGGCAGCTCCGTGTTAGTGACCCTTGTGAACATGTGCTCTGTGGCCACTTGGTTCTCACCGTGGCCTTAGGAGAGCAGCTGTGGGTGGTTTTAGATTTTTAGACTTTAAAAAAAAATTTTTTTTTAATGTTTATTTTTGACGGGGGGGGGGTGGGGGGGTGGGGAGGGGCAGAAAGAGAGGGAGACGCAGAATCCAAAGCAGGCCCCAGGCTCTGAGCTGTCAGCACAGAGCCTGACCTGGGGCTTGAACTCACAGACCGCCAGATCATGACCTGAGCTGAAGTCGGACGCTCAACCGACTGAGCCCCTAGATTTTTAGAGTCTTAAGGCAAAGCTTCTATCATTGATTTTGAGCCTTTCTTCTTTTACAATCTAATCACTGAAGCTGAAACTTTAAGTATTTTAAGTTAACACAGTCTATTTTCAAATAATATTTTACCACCTCTTGTGTGATGAAAGAACTTGGAAAGCTTAATACTGTAGGCATTATCCAGTTCTTGAAGGTTTTGAAAGGCAATTTTTCCCTGAAATTGTTTGGGCCTCAGCTTCTCTTTGGGGCACAGTTTGCTAACTTGTTCTTATCAATGTAAACATGTAAAAGATTGTCTTTTCAATCCTGTTCTTAGCAGTCATGTGTAAAAACAACATGACTCAAACTTAAATGTCAGACCAGAAAAACCATAAAACATGTTCAGTGAAAATGCTTATTAAATTAACCTTGACCTTGATGTTTTTAGGGAAAAAAAAAGTGTTTGATTTTTCCTATAGTAATTAGTCGTAATAGTAATAGCGATTTGCAAAAACTTATTCCAGAATTTTGGTCTGTTAATGTGTATTGTGGAAGTCTACAAAGGCTTCTGGATAAGACAGACCAGGGTTTGAAATCTAGTCTCTAAACTTACTAGCTCTTTGACACTAGAGAAGATACATGACCTTTATGTGCTTGAATTTCCTTATCCATACAAGGAAGGTAATGCCTTGCATTAAGTTTGTGTGGATTCAATGACCTGGTATGTGAAACATTGTCCTAGCATATGTTCTTAGTAGACAGTGGCTCTAATAGTTTCCATATAGGGGAAGAGAAGAAATAGCTTGAATATGTATTAAAGTTTTGTAAAGTTGGAGTTAAATATCAGCAATCTACTTGGTAGATATTTTTATCTTTCAGATGGAGAAATGAAATTGAGAGTTGCTCTACAACCATGAGAAATGTGGGTCAATAGTGAAACAATATGTTCATGGATAATAGTTTTAAAATTATAGATTATAGGGGCGCCTGGTGGCTCATTCAGTTAAGCGTCCAACTCGTGATTTCAGCCCAGGTCATGATCTCACAGTGAGATCAAGGCCCGTGTCAGGCTCCGTGCTGACAGCTGACAGCTTGGAGCCTGCTTGGGATTCTCTCTCTCCTCTCTCTGCTCCTCCCCTGCTTGTGCTCTCTCAGTCTCTCAAAATAAATAAATCAACTTAAAAAAAAATGATAGATTATATTAAATATTTATATACTTTCCATACCATGGCAATTGATTTGGAATGCGGTTTCAGAGTGTTTGCATTCAGTTCTTTTTTTAATCTTTTCTATTTCATCCCTATTATGCCCCTTGTAAAAATCAGCATAAAAAATCTTATGTGGCAAACTATAATTTATATAATTTATATATGCATATAAATTATATATATATATGTGTGTGTGTGTGTATATATATATACAAAATATAATATGTATATTAATGATTGTTCTAAAAGTGATCTCAGGTGGGAGCATCTGGGTGGCTCAGTTGGTTATGCGCCTGACTTCGGCTCAGGTCATGATCTCGCGGTTCGTGGGTTCCAGCCCCGCATCGGGCTCTGTGCTGACAGCTTGGAGCCTGGAGCCTGCTTCCGATTCTGGGTCTCCCTCTCTTTCTGCCCCTGCGCCACTCACACTCTGTCTCTCTCAAAAATAAATAAACATTTTTTAAAAATCTTAAAAATGAACTCAGAAAACTCACGTTTTCCTTCAAAAGCTTCCACATTTCCTTGGCAAGTCTCGTAACTGATAATTTACTCTGAGTGGCTTTTGGCGATGCTTTGCAGCGGGACTCATGGGACCCGTCAGAGTAGAAGGAAGATACGTTAGATCCTGAGTTAAGCTTCTCCTGGTCTTGCATTGCCTCTTTTCGACCTCCATGCTGGTACCGTGCTGCTCTCCTTGTCTGCTCTGCGAGATGTAATAGCACACAGGTCCGGGACTTCATGACAGACGAGATTTTCTTTGTGGGTTTTTAAAGAAATAGTGAAACACTCTAAACACGTACGAAAATAAAATAACTAAACTAAAATAACAAACTGCCGTGTACTCACCTGCTTATGTATCTTTATCTAATTAGCAGGCTTGTGTCGATTTTGTCCTTGGCGGATAACCAGAGAAATTAAATCAAACCTAGAGTTTTTAAAAAAATACGAAGCCAGCTGCAGGAATCTCTCTTCTGGGATAGAAGGATAGGATTTATTGCATAAGTCAGCTGCCTGGATTGCCTCGTGGGACAGTTTACAACAGCCGTGCCTCATACACATGCTTAGGAAGGAAAGGCCTGCTCACAGCCGTCCGTGGGGATGCTGCTTGAGGGACGGCATGTGTCAGGGAACGTGTCTGCTTCGGCAGCTCAGGGCTTCCCGTGTTGGTAATGGGTGTTTTGAGAACTCAAATTACTATTCTTAATTTTTCACTGACTAAGAGTTACTTACAATCTGATCATTTTTATAGATGAGTTATGAAAATAATATGCTTTTACACTGAAAGAGATAGAGGCTACGTGAAGAAGTTCATGATAATTATGATCGAAGAGACACTCTGTTAAATTCTTTGACAAAGGTTTAACCTGTCTGCTGGTCAGCATCAGTTTAAAGGCTGTATTCTCCTGTTTCCTTACAGAAGCATTTTTCAACCATCCTTTTCTTGAGCAAGTTCCAGTGAAAAAATGTGAGTACCCATTTTTTTGCATTTTTACGTGAAGAGTAAGTGCAGACTTAAGGAAAAATTAGTGTTTTGTGTTACAAAATTAATTTCATTGTGCTTCTCAAGATTTCATTGAGCTTTTCTTAAATACCCGTAGCTGTATTTACTTAATTACAGTTGTTCGTCCCAAATCTGGGTGGAAACAGTTTTAGTAATTGCTGCATTTTCAGTTTTATCCATGGGAGGTGTAATAAGTTGGTGAGTGTGAATTTGGGGTCAACATGAAGGTGTAGTAGGGTTTTTTTTTTTGTTTTTTTTTTAAATTATTTATTTATTTAAAAAAATTTTTTTTAACGTTTATTTATTTTTGAGACAGAGAGAGACAGAGCATGAATGGGGGAGGTTCAGAGAGGAGACACAGAATCTGAAACAGGCTCCACGCTCTGAGCCATCAGCCCAGAGCCCGACGCAGGGCTCGAACTCATGGACCGCGAGATCATGACCTGAGCTGAAGTCAGATGCTTAACCGACTGAGCCACCCAGGCGCCCCTACATTTATTTATTTTTGAGAAACAGACAAAGCGTGAGCGGGGGAGGGGCAGAGAGAGAAGGAGACACAGAATTTGTAGCAGGCTCTGGGCTCTGAGCAAGCTGTCAGCACAGAGCCCGGTGTGGGGCTCGAACCTGCCAACTGTGAGGTCATGACGTGAGCTGAAGTCGGACGCTCAACCGACCGAGCCACCCAGACGCCCCGAAGCTGTAGTGGTTTTGACAGGTTTTCTGTTAGACAAGCCGTGTAAGTGCCGTACAGAGTGACGTCTGTCTTCATCCGTGTCTCTTCCCCCAGCCTGCCCGGTCCCGGTGCCCGTGTATGCTGGCTCTGTCTCCGGCAGCTCCTGTGGCAGCTCCCCGTCTTGTCGTTTTGCCTCTCCACCGGTAAGCTTTGCTTTCATTGACGGTAATTTTCAGCTAGTGCTATTGCATCTGTCCACACCTAAGCCTACAGGCACACTGTGGATGACCTTTTTATGTGTCGTGTTTACTGGGGCAACTGAGGTTTGGGGAAAGAGCATTATTGTTGAGTCAAATAGACAATAGACCTAGATGTGGATCTCTGCCCTTACGTAGCTATGTAAGCTGCAGCAAGGAATGTCAGCTCTCTGGGCCACTTGCCTCTGAACAGCGGGTACAGTACTCTCACCTCGTGCCTTAGGGGGTTGGAAAGAATGATCATTGCAAAGGGTACCTATTACAGGTAGACAGGTAATGTTTATTTTATCTGAGTGTCATGACACCAGCTGGGTAGTTATGGTATCTAGAATTTCCAGTGGCGGTGAGTGCACTTTCCGCGGACCCGGACCCCCACAGTGGCGGCTGCCAGCCCTTCAAGACCTGCTCCCCACTGGCCTCCTCTTCCTCCTGGGCTCCCTGGCCATTTCTCCCACGGTTGTCTTTCCTCCAACCTAAGTGCTTCTTCTAGACCCTGAGAGCTTCTGCTCACTACATCTCCCTACTCCACTCTCCCAGGGTTTTACTTTGCCCTTTTCTGACCCTTGCCCCAAATCTCTGTTGCAGTGTGGGTTGTGACCTTGAGGCTTTTCCATAAGCTGAAGGTCCAAGGGCTCTTGCGTCAGCTATTGTGAATATTTTCCAGATTAGCCTGGCAGACATGAATTTCTTGAATTCTGCTGGCAGAGCGTGGGGCAGTTGTAAAAGGAGATGATTGTGTAATTAGTGGGTTCAACTCAGAGGTTTAAGAGCATGGGGCTTGGGACTTCCGTATCCCTTACTTGCCACAGTTAACTACGACAAATGACTTAAACTCTCTTAACCACGTTTCTCATATGTAAAGTGAGTGTCATTTACCTATTTCGTAGAGTTTTTTAAGGATAAATGAGCAAACACACTTCTACTACACTGTCTGGTACATAATAAATACTCTGTGGCAACTAATGTTATTATTATTTTCAAGGAAAACCTAATAGCCCCTTAGCTAGAGCAGATGCCAAGCAGCCTATCGCCAAAAGATGAGTCCTAAAACTGACAAAAAAAACCTTTCTGCATAACCCTGCAGTCTTAAGCCAAGTAGAAAAAGCAGATGGGCTAATAAGACTTACATTATATTTCCATGAATTGAAAAAACCTCGAGTGGGTGGGGGGAACCCAAGAGGAAAAAAAGAAGACTGTTGTGTATTTTCCTACTTCAGTCTGGAGTATAAGAAAACACTGCTTTGGAGTGATTGGGGAGAAGTGTGGAGGAAGTACTGACATGGAAAGACAGCTGGCGTTATTTGGAGCTGGGCACAACTGCTGCTTGCTCACCCTTCACTTTGGGCAGGTCAGTTCCAGAGCTGAGCCGTGGCTCCCTCATCTGTAGCGCAGGCTTCATTGCGCTTTGCCCGAAGAGCAGCCGTAGTGAGTAGTTGATAAACTGTAGCTATTATTATGAAGTCTGCATTTGATACAGTGTGATACATAATACGAAAAGCAAAGTTTAGGCTTGAGAAAGGAACCACGAGGAAGGATCTGATTATGGGAGAGATGTGGGAGAGTAAGAATAAAGGAGCCTGTTTGTAGAGCGACCAGGGAATGAGAAAGAGGGGTTCCAGTAGGAGGGACATTGAATTGGAAATTGCTTTGACTGGAGAGAGCAAGTTGGGTTTTTTGGGTTTTGTGGTTTTTTTGTTTTTTTTTTTAGGGGGGTGGCATTGAAAGGGAGAGCCTACAGAGCTAGCTTGGCTGCTAGGGAAGAGATGGAGTGTTAACAGCAGTGAGGACACACAGGAGGGAGAGAAGAGGCATATTTAGATGCCACAAACTGTGGTGGAAAAAACATTTTAGAAGGCCTTTATTAAAAGCTAATGCTTGAAGTGAAAGTAAAAAGGAAAGCTGGGGAATAAAAGGAAATCAAGAGTGTTTCTGTGTAATTTCCAGATAGCAAGACAGAAAATGGGATGGTTTAGGGAACCTGGACGGCTCAGTTGGTGGAGCATGCGAGTCTTAATCTCTGAGTTGTGAGTTCAAGGCCTACTTTGGGTGTGGAGCCTGCTTAGAAAAAGAGAAAAAAGAAAGAAAGAAAATGGGATGGTTTAACAAGCCTTGCTTTGAATGTAATCTGACAAAAGTAAGATTATTTCATACATGCATCCTTCCTACGGCTGGAGTTGATTCTCATACTCAGGGTTGATACACACAGACACGCACACATAACATTCTCTTTCTCACCTTCTCACACAAATCTCCAGCTGCTGCTTTACTCTGGAGAAATCTTTTTTTTATGTGTATTTGAGAGAGAGTGCTTGCGTGCGAGTGGGGGAGGGCAGAGAGAGAGAGGGAAAGAGAGAGTCCCAAGCTGTCAGCGCAGAGCCCGACATGGGGCTCAATCTCATTACAGCGAGATCACGACCCAAGCCGATATAAGGAGTTGGATGCTTGACTGACTGAGCCCTCCAGGCGCCGCCCCCCCCCAGGGCAATCTCAGAAAGGCAGAAAA